>NW_006400074.1:2251929-2265394 GCF_000299155.1 Elephantulus edwardii
GGCTTCTCTTTTTATCCTGTTGGAGAAGTTTTTGGATGTGCATAGGGATTTGATTCTTAGAAGGTCCCATTCATCTATTTTATCTTCTCCTGGTTGTAGATTTTTCAGGATACTTGGAAGACTCTTTGGTCTTCTTTATTTGTTGGTCACTTCTGCACATAACTGAAAAATACTATGACTAGGAGCAGGTACATCTTAGTCTTCAGAGTGTCTTTCTTGCTCTTCATCACTTTAAAGAGAATCTTTGCAGCGGTTTTGTCCAGTGCAATTTGTTACCTGATTTTTTGACTGCTGATTCATTGATTGTGGACCCAAGTACAATGAAGTCCTTGACAACTTTAGTTCTTTTTCCTTTTATCATGATGTTGCTTAAATGGCTGAGCATATGATATGCATCTCACAGCAAAGAGTCCTGCATTATGGGTCAAGGCACCAGGTTTCCCTGGGAGAAGTGTCTCTGGACTTCCTGTCTGAGTTCTCTAGTGCTGCCAGAGCAGAAATACCACAAGTGGATGGTTTAACAAACAGAAATTTATTCTCTACAGTTTAAGAGACTAAAAATACAAATTCAGGGTGTCAGCTCTAGGGCAGGGCCTCTCTCTCTCTGGATTCCTGAGTATCATAGATGCCTTTTTCCTTGGAGACTTCCCTGAGTGTTGACCGCCCTAGTGTTAAGTTGTTTCCTGGCACAGGGATGGTAGTCTAGAAGGATGCACCCCACTCCTGCCAAGTCTTCCTTGGTGGTACTGGGAGTCCCCCACTCTCTGCTGGCTTTCCTCCTTTTTTTAACTCTTGTGTGATTAAAGGCATTGCAGGTCACACTTTAGGGAAATTCCCATTGTATCAGATTAGGGCTGTTTTGAGATTAAGGAGTACTGCATTCTATCCTTTATCCATTTAAAGCTGTTTGATTTATGAGATGATGGGAATTATTAGCTTCATCCACATCTTATTGTTATAAACATATATTTTGGGGGGATACAATCAAATCAATGCCACTCCTCTAGGAAGGTCAGATTCTGCTTCATGGACCCTCCCATATGTGGCAGGAAGTTTGTCATTGCCCTTTGGGTGGGAAGAGGCTGTCCTGGAACAGGACATTTGAGCCCAGTTATATATTTGGGGTGTATTGATGGTGAGGCAGATGGTAGAGACTTTTCAGGCTTTTTGGAGCAAACGCCCAGGGAGGACCCCACAAACCTGGTGCAGTGCTGTTGTCAAGAGCCAGGTTTGGATGGGTTGCCCTTGATGGGTGCCCGGTCAGGTGAACCAGTCTCTTCTGCCCCTCCCTGCTTTCTCTTTCAGGTGAGAGGACTCTCGGGCACACCCAGGCCCTCTCCCTGGGGCATGCACAGTCCTGCCAGTCTCCACATTTCTGGGCCAGGGAGCACAGATACCCTTGTTGCCCTGAGCCTCTTCTAGACTGTCTTCCTGCTGCCCAGGGTGCAGCCTTGTGGGCAGAGGTGCCCAGCAGTCCCTGCACCTTTCTGCTTCTTCAGCAGTGGCTACCCAAGGCCAGTAGGCCAACATGTAACAACATCCCCAGGTGACCTGAACCTCTGCTTCCCTCTGGGACCTAGCAGAGGGTGACTTATGGAGAGGAAGCCTCTGGAGCAAGGCGTGGACACAGGCTCCAGCTTGGACACAGGACTGAGGCCTTGGGCGAACTTAGATGCTTTGAGCCCACTATGCAGATCTTGGTATTAAGAAGGGTTACCAGGATCCCCAGGGCAACTAACAAGGCCACCGGGGATTGGTATATGTAATCAGTCCCCTTTGTGTGTCTCACTGACCAGATGGACCTCAAGTTGTTTGAAATCTCAGGGAGATAGGGGCACAATCTGCCCATGGAGCTCAATGACAGAAGCTGAACAGGTGAGTCAATGTGGGGAATCAGCTTGGCTGTCTGTCTGTACTAGCGCCTGGGACTCCCACTTCCTGACTCTCTGTTTCTCAGTCTTAGTGAAACAGACAACACCACTTAGATCAGCACTTGATTGTAGGATCCCAGATCCCACTTGGAGCAATGCTCTGTGACTCAGTGCATGCTTGTTTTCACTACCCTTCTCTGAAATTCCCCACATTCCCTTCTGAATGCAGCCTGCACCTCCCTGCAGTTTGTTTTAAGAAAACTCAGGGTGATTGTTTGTTTTTTTTTAAGCTCTGGTGGCATAGTCCATAGGAAGTTAGGCTTTTCTAGTGGTTCGAATCCACCATCAGCTTGAATCCACCATCAGCTCTCAAGAGAAAGATGGGCAATCTGCTTTCATGCAATTTAGAAAACCTGCTGTAGGGTCAGCTTTGAGTCAGTCCCAACTTGGCGGTATTGACGGTGAGAGAGAGACTTCTTTGTGAGGGTGGAAGCCCAGGGAGCCGATGAAAAGCCTTGGGTGCAGCCTGCCTCTCTGCAGGTGACAGTGCTCATGGTCTAGGGGGATCTCGTGGCCTAGGAAGGCTTCCTCTCTTTGGCAGTTCGAATTCACCAGATGTTCCTCTAACAAAAGGTGGGTAGTCCCACCTATGTGATTCACAGCCTCAGAAACCCAATGGAGAGGAGTCGGCAATGAATTTTGAAAATTACTTTCTGGTTGAGTGAGGGTGTCTGGTGTCCCCCTTCCCTGAAAGACACTGGACACACAAGCCTATATGCTACTATCTGTGGTTCTCAAAGATGCCAAGCAGGCAGACAGTGTTCACTGGAGGCAGAGCCGAAGGTTGTTGGCACATGGACTGTCTGGGGCCTGCATTGCTGTCTTGCAGATGTAGGGGTGGGGCCAGAGGCCATATGAGTGAGGTGGGAGCCAGGGCAATACCTCTTCTCAGCAGCTTCAGGAACACTTGGTGTGTTCCCATAGAGCACCCAACCCAGAAGCTGTTTCCTCGACCTGGTTCCTGTCCAGGGCCAAAGGGGGTCCTTTACAAACAAGGCAGCAACAGAGAGGAAACACAGGGCTACATGGCTGGGAATATGGACTTGAGATTTATTTAGAATCATAAAGAGCAAAACTAAACAAAAATTCACAGCAGCATCTGTGAGATTGGAGGACCAGGAGGTGGTAGGGAGGTAAAGCAGTTGGACAACAGTGTGGAAGGACAGGCCTGGATGCCAGGAGCAGTGCAGGCCCGCAGGGGCTCCCAGGACCAGCAGTCCCAGTGACAGGAGGAGATGTCCAAGGCAGAGGGGTGATGCCCTTGGACTTCCTGTTCAGCTTCTGGCACTCTAATCTCCCCTGCTCTCAACCTGGGAGAGAGAGTGACATCACACAAACACACAGCCTTCATGCACGGGCTCTGCCCAGGGCCCCTCCTGGATCCAAGCTGAGCAGGAGGAAGAAGGACATCATCTGTGACCTCACACTCAGGCTCAGAGCTGGCCCCGTCTATAGGCCCCGCTAGAGGGTAGCAAAAGAGAGGGGACCTGCAAGAGCTGTGAATCCCAGGAGGGAAGCACGTTTTTGGTGGGTGGGAGCTCCTGCCTGGAGCCTCATCTGGATAGGGACTTATCCAGGGACACTCACTAGATGAGGATGAGTGGGGCTGGGTGCCCTCTGCTTAGTTCCTACCTTTTCAGCCAGTCCTTCTTCCTCTTTGGCTGCCTCCTCCTCCTGGGGGCACACAGGTTGCCCCAAGTCCTGCTGAATATAGAGAGGAGGAGACACTATTAGAAGGTCATGGGTGCCCCCTGCTGTCCTGCTTTCAAAGATGGAGAGGTCAAAGAGAAAGGAAATATGAGGGTCATGCTAACTACGAAGGCAGAAGCCATTAGGGTGCCACAGCTGGGTCCTGTTTGGTACTGGGATGGGCTTCTGGGGCACCCATGCCCCCAGCCATCTTGATGAGGACCCCAATCCTGGATAAGGTAGGGTAGGTAGAAGCCCTGTCCCTGAATCACATGATCATACACCCCTGCTGGGCCCAGACTCTGTCACAGCTGAGCAGGCAGCCTTAGGCCCTGTTACTCCGAGGTGACAGATGTGGCCAGCAGCTCAATTCCTTGAATGCCTGGGCAATTCTTCTTGCCAGCCCAGTGGCATTCCTGTCCTGGGAGGGCATCTGTGTGGTCAACCAGGGATGGCAATACCTTTCTGCTGTTCACCATGGGGTGAACTGTGACTAGTTTTTGGGTGTCACCAGGAAATGCATGTGACAGCCTCTCCACCCAGGTGGCACTAGCCCTGAATTACCCGAGACCCTTTTTGCTGGAGGGCAGGAAGGGAGAGGTTTCCCTGGTCCTGCTGTCTCCTGAACTGTCCCCACTGTGGGTCCTGCTCAGGAGGCTCTCTGATGATGACAGTATTGTCCCCATCACTTGCCTGTGTGCATCATGAGCCAGGTCTTTCAGCTTTATGTGACCCATTTTCCTGACTCATATAGACATAGCCCAATTTGACACATTTTCACCCTTATTGAGGTTAAGTAACTTTTCCAGGTGAAACAGTGAGGAAGAGGCAGAGCTAAGAGTCCAGAGAGGGGAGCAACTGCCTTCTCCAAAGGATGCAGAGACTCTATGCTGACTCTTGGAAATCCGTGGAAGCAGACAAGGCCCCCTACCCCAAGCCAAGAGTAGGCAAAGTTACTACCCTCTTGCCCAGTCAGTGGGAACCTGCAACTCCACCTACATAGTAAGCAAGCTGGAGAACCTCAGTCCCCAGCGATACCAGACACAGGTGGAAACCAGGCTGCCATGGAAATTCTGAATGAAGCAGTAGCTGTGTGGTCTTAAGCCCATTACTTCATTTGCCTGGCCTCAGTTTCCACATCCTCACTCATTTTTGTGCATCTTAAATGAGCTAATATATCTGAATTGCTCAATCCCGTGAATGTCTGGGCAGTTCTCCTGGCCAGCCCGCCGCATTCACCTCCTGGAAGGGCATCTGTGTGCTCCTGGCTGCCCCGTGGTAAACACACAAACACTTAGGTGCAGGGTGGGGCTCGCCCTCTCTGCTCTCCCATCACCAGGGGGCGCTGCTGCCCCAGCTCTCAGGAAGAGGTTTCCCTGCAGGTGGGGCGTGAGGAGTGTGAATCAGCAGCTCCAGCCTGATGCCCACTGCCCCAGGCTTCCTGTAGGCGTGTGAGGTCCACATGACCCCATTCACTTGTCAAATGTGATAGCTCCTAAATGCTGATTGTTTTCTGGAGGAAGTGGTTTTAGACCTCATTGTCCACATCAACAGTGAGCCTGGAACCATCTGCTCCCCCTGGCATGCAGAATCCAGCCTCCAAGGGTCGATTTTCCACATGTCCTGTAGGGTAACTGTGACTCCTGGGAAAACATGGGGCCAGGCTCACCTTGCGCACCACCCCGGAGGTAACTGCAATGTTCTCAGCCTCCTCCAGTGTCTTGGTGGCCACAGTGTTGACGCTGGTCACCACGGCCTCACTCACTGCATTGGCCTGCTCCTTGGTCTTCTCAGCAACTGTGAGGGACGGTTTCAGCAAGCCTGTGTCCTAGGCTTCCCCATTAGGCTAGGCAGCAAGGCTCTCCCAGGGAGACTCTGGCCCTCCCAGCCCCCAAGTCTCCCCGGCATGAATAAAGCTCTGAGAATGATGAGGGGCACGTCTCTCTTAGGGTCTAGTCCCAGGGTCTGGGGGATCTAGGCTAATGTAGGAATTAGGGGTCCAGTTCTAGATCTGAAAGCTCACTATTAAAGGATAAGAATCCTATGTGGTCCCAGCTTCCTGTCCTATTGTCCTGGGGGCTCCTTACCTGAAGTCACGCTCTGTACAACCCCCTCTTTGGTCTTGGCTCCTAAGAAGGAAATGGAGGCATCAACTAAGGAATGATGGGGTCAGGGTAAATACACCCCTCAACATCTGTCTGAGGGTGGAGAGAGAGTGTCTGGAGCCCCTTCAAAGGTTTGCTTCCTGCAGTGTCCAAAGGAAGTGGACAGGTCAGGAAAGGGACAAGACAGGATTGGGGAAATAAAAAGACCAGACCTGAGGTTGGGGCCTGAGCTGGCTGGTCAAGCATGCAGACCCCTGCCCAGAGCCCAGAGGCAGTAGCTGAGAGCTGAGTCATTCGCTCAGCCTTTTCTCTTCTGAGGGGTTGAGGGCGGTATGTCAGGAGATGAACCTTGTTTCCCAAGGCCTATCCCTTCCCTGTGTCTCCTCACAGGGTGGGGACCTGTGGACTAGCTGCTGGGACGTCTGAGCGGAGAGACAGGAGTGCCCACCTGAGCCCCTGTCGGCTCTCAACATGGCTGGGTCTGGGCGGAGCCAGGACAGCAGGACTCCAGGCTTACCACCACTCACTGCCTGAGTCTAGGGGCCTGTGAGGATGCTGGGTCAGGTCAGTGGCAGTGTTGTGTGCTTGTGCATGCTGCTGTTATGTGAGCAAACAGGTGGCAGCTGGTCAGTAGGGTGACCTGAGGATTAAGCCAGGCTCTACTGTGTGTGCACGCATTTGTCTGAGTCACCTCTTGCTATTTTGTCCCAGAGACAGCCCCCCAGGAGGCTAGAGGCAAAGTGACCCTGAAAAACAGGTGCAAGTCTCCCTCCCCCATCACTCCATTTAGTCCCCATGCCCACCCTACATGTGGGGAGAGGGACAGACGGTAAAGGGTGACAGAGCTCGAGGACCCTGGCTCAGCAAGGAGACCCCCACATTCCCAGTCCCCATGCTTCACTAAGCCTGAGAGGAAGTTCAGCCCAGAGGGAGTTCAGCTGTCAGCACCGCCAACTCCACGCCCTTGGTCCCACCCTTCCGCACCCCACTCACCCACATACATGACCCCTTCCTTGGTCTTCTCGGCTGCCTCAGTCACCCCCTGCTTGGTCTTCTCCACAGCCCCCACCACGCCCTCCTTGGCGATGGAGAAGCCCTTCTTGAAGACATCCATGGTGGAGCACAGGGATGGAGCTCGGGCCTTTGTGTGGCTGATGCTGGTGTGCGGGCTGCAACCACTGTGCTGCTCTTATGTCTCTCTGCTCTTATTGATGCTGATGAAATATTGATGCAGTGACCAGTTGGAACCCAGCCAGGCCAGAGAACAGAGGCAGAGAGGGAAAGAGGCAGGGAGAGGAGGAGGGAGGGAAGAGCCGGCCCCGCCCTAGCCTGCTCTGCCACTTTTTACAATGTGATCAGTCTTCACTTCTGTCTGCTTTTTCCTGAGGGCAGGAACACTCCAGCACTCCACTTTGTCCCCATGACCACCCTACCTGGGGGAGGAAGAGTGGCACAGAGAAGAAAGGAGCCCATGCTGGTGCCCCAAGGGCTGGTCTCAGGCCCTACAGTGACACCACACTACCCACCACTCACACGTACATGGTGGGCTTCCATCCCAGGAGACCAGAGAGACCAGAGGGTGCAGTAGGGAGAAGGGCTCACAAAGGTCTCTCTCTCCCTTGTTGAGCTCCTCCCCCTACTGCTCCCAGCTTTGAGTGCTGACAAGTGCTGAATACACAGTACACCCCAGTGCATACCATCGGCCCCCAGGATTGGCCTGCCACTTCCTACACCCTGTACAAAGCTGTGCTTTTCTGCTCCCAGGGCGCATGTTTGTGGGCTACCTCCCTGGGCCCTTCCCCACCATATCCCTGACCCCAAGCCCCTCAGGCACAGGAACTAGCCTGTTGTTGGAGTCTTGGCAGCCTCTGAGCCGGTGGGGGCAGGGGGCCCACCAGTGGGCCAGCCCAGGCCACTTCCTCTCTTTGTTGTCCTCATGTTTTCTTTTCCTTTGGAGACTTGATTTGAGAGTGATGTCATGAGTAGTTTCTGGAGCCTCTTGGCCAAACAGAGCCCGACCTTGCCCAGTGGCAGACATGCTCCTGATGCTACTGCTTGGCTTGGGAGGGCCCCTAGCATGGGGGCTGCTGGGGGCCTGTACCCTGGCTCCTGGTGCCCATTCTGCTGGGCCACACACACCTAGGCAGCCTGAGACCTGGGGTTCAGAGGCTGAGGACACCATCGGGGACCCCAGCAGACGGTAAGGAGGCTCTGGGCCTCAGGGGAGGTGGTGGAGTTAAGATTCCATCCCAGTTGTGCTACAGCCTCAAGTGTCTCGTTTGTGAAATGGGGGGGCAACTGGGAGGCTGGTGTGGGCTCCCCTCCAGCCAACCAGCAAGCCAGGCTGGGCTCCCCCCAGGGATATGTATGAATGCTGGGATTTTCCTACCTGACCTCATCAGGGAATCAGCCACAGTTTCAGACAGGATAAGAGCAGCTCTTTGTCTTCAGACACCTGGCTGGGGTCTTCGGTACCAAGGCAATCCTTACCCTGTCTCCTAGGGGGACAGTCAGTTCCTTCCTTTAGAAGAAAATCCATTCTGAAAGCTGAGCTTGCAGGGGACCTGTAGGCTAGGTTGGCTCCTGATGGGGAGACCAGTTTCCCATGGGGACAGATTCTGGGGCAAGTGCTTGATCTCCAGAGATCCTGGGACTTGGCGGGCCTTAGGGCCCTGAAGAAAATGGAACTGGACCCAAGACAACATTTCCAACCACTAATCTGTCAAGGGCCAGAGTCTGAGTCCCTCCTCAGGGCCCAAGGCTGGCCCGAGAAACTCACCTTCTGCACTTCCAACCAGAAAATGTGCTGGACCTGGCCACATGCTATCTTAGTTCATCCCTCTAGAGGGTCCATTTACAGAGAAGCCTGAGGCTCAGAATGGGGAAGCAGCTTGCCCAAGGTCACACAATGAAGGAGAGCCCAAAGTAGGACTCCAGGTTGAGCTAAGGGCTCAGGCGGTCCCTGGGGTATTCAGTGGCTGGAGGCCACTCATAGGCCCCTCCCTCCTTTCACACACTGGTCTTGGGAGAGGCCCTTGGTGAGGACCAAGGAGGGCTGTGCAGGGCCTGGGCCTCATTTTGCTCTGACACAGGAGCCCCTCTGCCCCATCTGCCTCATGTTCAGCTTCTGACACTCTGAGGGGAGTGTGTTTGTGGGGTTTGATGTGTGGACAAGGAAGGAGGATAAGGACAAGATCACAGGCGTGCAAGTGCAAGGAGGAGATGAGCTTAGAGACCTGAGGCCATCCTCAGTTCTGCTCAGGGCTGGAACGCAGGAGGGGAAATCCAGTCACCCCATTTGGTTTCAAGACTTCTGGGAAGGATGCCTTTTCCTGACTTATGGATGTGAGACTTGCAGCATTCCTAGGGAGGAAGGCCTGCCTGTCAGGAGCCATGGAAGCCCACTTGGCATCTCACTGGGCAACCAGGCATGGGGTAAGAGTGTGAGCAGGACCTGGGAGCACCTGGACTCCACAAGGCCATGGCCCCAGTGTCCTTCCACAATGACCTTGCCTCACCCCCCAGGCCCACCATGGCCGCCCCAGGTCAGGCCCAGTTGTCAAGGTTCCAGGAGCTGGTGAGAAGGGAAGGAAACCTTACTTCCTGTTCTCCTGTGAAGGGAGAGGAGGAGGGGAAGGGATAGGAAAGAGGGGGCAGTACAAACAGGCCCCTTGCTGTCTGCATTCTAATCCAGCTACATGGGCTAGGCAGCCCCCAGCATTGCCCTGTGTCCTGAGCTCAGAGGCAGCAAGGCCCCAGACATAGGGCCAGGCAAACCCTTGGGAAGGAGAGCAAGGCTAACTTGGTGACTGATGCCCCATGCCCTGTGGACCACACACTGAAGGAGACATGTGGCTGTCTTTGTCCCTTGAGGCCATTTGCAACCTGGCCTGGTGCACAGCTGTCGTTTGGACCCCAAGGAGGGGACTCTACTCCCTCTTGGCTTTTAGGGGTATGGTGTGTGGCCAAGTGCAGGCTCAGCTGGGGCTCTTTATACCCAGCCTTGCTCTATTAGCAGGCCTGTGTGAGCTTGCCAGGAGGAGTTAGGAGTGTGGGCTCCCAGCTCCCCCATCCCACCTTTCCAAGAGGGCAGTTGTATAAGTCATACAGGGGCAGGCTGGGAGCCCAAGCTGCAGTCTCTGGTCTGTACTGCAGCTCCAGCCCTCCCTACCCCTGCCCACTGTGAACAGATGCCTGTCTTAAGAGCCCAGACCAGGGCTGGATACCAAGGGGGCTGCAGTCCTTCTGCTAAGTTCTTTTCCTGACTCAAGGGCAAGCCCTGTGAGTTCACGCTAGCATGGAGACCTCAGAAAGCAAAGATGTGGGAGTGAGCCTCTCTCTCCTGGCTTTAGAAAAGCCACTTAGGCTCACCCACATAATTCAGGAGACTCCTGACAGCGTTTCCATCTCAGGGCACTCTCTACCTTCCCTAAGCCCCTCCTCTGTACCTTCAGGGAATCTTTCACAATTTCCAAGGCTGTCAGGAGTTGCGGAGGGCCATGCTCTGGGTTACTGAGTGTCCAAAAGAGGGAGAGGATGAAAGCCCAGGCTTCTCAGATCCTTGGAAGCCTTAAGAGGTCAGTGAGGCATCAGTGGAGGCAGGGGTGTCAGAGGCCAAGGGTAGAGGCACAGCAGGCTAGAGGACTCCTTGCACCCACTGACCCTCCGTAGACTGGCTTTGAGGGTACCAGCATTGCCTCGAAAAGGAGGGTTGGTGAAATAATGGAGAGCAGTGGAGAGCTGAGGCAGGCTGAGCTGGGAACATGGGGCTGATCAGAGGCTGCCAAGAACTGAAGGAAACCAAAGGAAAGGTCAGGAACATTCCCAAGGATTCTGGGCGAGCAGCCTGGACAGTACAAGGGGAGAGCGTGGGCAGAGTGATTAGGGGCTGTTGGAGGCCAAGGTTGGAACAGGTCAAAAGAGGAAGTTCTTCAGCAGGAAGGGTGGGCTGTGAAGCATCCAGTTCCAAGAACTTGAGATGGAAAGTCTCAGTCACTGTGTGGCTACCTGGACCAGGCAGTTCAGGGAGGCTGGCCTTCTGGACCCTTCACAGTTGAGGCTAGGGGCTGACCATTTAGAATAACAAGAGGTCAGAGGTAATGTAAACAATGGAATTTTCCTTAGAGCAGTGTTTCTTAAAATATTACTTCTGACGTTTTGGACTTTTTAGCAGAGAGAGGGAAACACTGGGCACGCTGTCCTATATATCATTCTACAAAGAGTGAGGCCAGTGTGAGTATGGTCACTGCTGACCTCTATTAATTTCACAAAGGGTATTCTATTGCCCCATCAGCAACATCCATAGCAAAGAACCAAATTCCATGAGGTCAGACGTGGCCTCCACACTCCCACACTTATGTATATACTAATTCCAACTCCAATCATGTACAGTGTCCGAGATCCATTGCAATGGCCACACAGATCTCACAGAACCTTACTCACAGTTATGAAATTTACCAGGGAAGTTAATGATTAGAATTCAGATTGGCAGCAGTATGCAATTCCTCAAGTCAAGGTAGGTTCTTAAGCATCTAGTACACCCAAAAGGCTTGGATCAATATTACAAAGTTCTCTTATTGTGTGCTGTTGAGTCAGAACAGACCCATAGCTGACCCTCCAGCATGTTTTCTGAGACAGTTAATCACAGAGGAGGAGCTTTTGGGATTGCAGTACAACTTCCTACCACGGCAGGCCTCGAGAGTGCCCAACAAAATTCCCTTAGTCCTACTAATAATGATATTTCCCTCAATCGTGCTGCAAGCTTGGACAAAGGCCCCTGGGTCTGGCTCCATGCGGCAGCAGTCCCAAATCAGCTTTGTCTCAAGTCAAGTCTCTACTGAGGCTGCCGCTGCTCCTGTGTAGGTCCTGCTCTGACTAGAGCAGAATTTCTGGCCATAACAGGGACATATTGTACTTTCTGATTCCTCCTCCTTGCTAGTAATGAAATTCTTACTGTTCAGTTTCAACTTGGTGAAACGGAGAAACAAAACAAAACACCTGAGCAATCCTATGATTCATTTATACACACCATAAGTTCCTACCCAATTTCCCAATTATTTGCTGTGCCAAAGATGACAGAAGAAAAATTTAGTTATGGAGCTGAAAAAGAATATCGAACATATTACGGACTACCAAGAGAACAAAGAGGTCTGTCCTAAAGAGAGTGAAACCAAGCTGTTCCTTGGAGGCAAGGTTTAGAGGCTCTATTTCACATACTTTGGACATGTGCCAGGAGGGACCAGTCCTGAGAGAGGGATAGCATGCTTGAAAGGATGGAGGGACAGTGTAGGAAAGGAAGACCTCAGATGAGATGGATTGACACAGTAACTGGCATAATGAGGGTAGGTGTGTCAGAGACAGTGAGATTGGCTTAGGATAGAGCAAGGTTCAGAGCTATTATGCAAAGGGTGGCTGTGAGTTATAGTTGGCTCGATGACACATAACAGCAACAAGTTCCTACCTTGTCAGAAAAAGTCAGAGCTTTTTTCGGGGTAAAGTCAGACCTGATGGCTAGGAAAGCCATTTTGAATGATAAATCCATGACATCGCAATTGTGCAATTATGCAAGATGTTGAGGATCATCCTTGGTCCCTGCTTACTAGACAACCAGTAGCACCTCACCCTTGGGTATTCCTGATTTAGTGCAATACGTTCCCTAGGGATGAGCCCATGTTCCAGAGGTTTCTATGGGATAGAGGCTGCAGTTCCTGACTCTTGGGGGATCTGTGTGCAGATTCCCAAGGTCAGAATTTTACAGTCCACTGTTTCTGCATGATGTGAGCATCCCTTCTTCCCATCCCAATTTCCAATGTCTCCTTGATTGTTCACGAACCCCTCAGAGACACACAGTGCTTTTCTGGTTGCTGTTCCCTCAGACTGGTGTGTCAAATCCTCTGCCCATGCCCCAATGTTGTTGGGTTTTTTTCATTGTGGTAAATATATCTGTTGTTGTTGTTGTTGTTATGTGAAGCTGAGTTGCCCGTGACTCATAGAGACCCTATGTACAATAGTCATAAACCCTGCTCTATCCTGTGCAAATCTTATTATCTCTGACACACCTACTACCCCAGACACGGAATCAATCCATTTCACGAGAGTCTTCCTCCCTTGGGCTGTCCCTCCACCCTCCCAATATATATATGAAAACATTTGTCAATTCAGCATTTTTTACTTATATTGACATTGACACCCATTATATTTAATATGTGCACACACATCACCACTATCTGTTTCCAAATGGCACCCCACCACCAGTGGGCTTAGTGCCCTTGGTCAAAGGGCCTCTTCCTTTATCCCTTCTCTCCTGTCCCTGGTAACTGCTAATAATCTTTGTTGTTGTTGCTGTTGTTGTTGTATACTGTAGAGTTGAAAACTGACCATAACTGACCCTCCAGTGGTTTTCAGAGTCAGTAAATCACAAGGGCAGAAATTGCCCATCCTTCTCCCACGGAGCAGCTGGGATTAAGATAGTGTGCTTTGGGGATGGTACAGCAGCTTCTTACCAATAGGGCCAAGAAAAGCCTATCTACACACCAGTTCTACAGGATGCATCACCTTTGATCGGGAAACATTACGACTAAACTTCAGAGACACTGATCCCAACATAAGGAACTAACATGTGTTTGAAATCACAGAAGCCATGGAAGCTTCATATATAAGTTATTAGATGGAGGGCTGGTGAAAGGGAGATAGATGTGAAGGGAGGGGTAGAAGTGGATGGGTATCCTGGTGGATGGTGGA
>NW_006400074.1:2268540-2273910 GCF_000299155.1 Elephantulus edwardii
GACATCATGCTTGGGAGGGTGGAGGGACGGCGCAGGAGAGGAAGGCCCTCTATGAGGTGGATTGATTCAGTGACTGGGATAATTGGGATGGGTGTGTCAGAGACAGTGGGATTGGCACAGGACAGAGTGGAGTTTAGGGCTGTTGTACATAGGGTCGCAAGCGACTCGACGGCACATAACAACAGCAACAACAACATTTTGTATCGATAGCATCCTATCATTTTTGTCCTTTGTAAGTTGGTTTATTTCATTTATATAAAAACTTGATAATAGTATGCATCAGGATTTAATTTCTCCTTATGGTTGAATAATAATATCGACTTTAGAAAAGATACTCTCATACGTTTTTCTCCTCCAAAATGCTCTTGGTTGTGTATTTGTACTTTCTCTTCCAGAAGGACATTACTTTGTGTCTTAAGTGTCTTTCTTTTTTCTGCTCCATTTTTTTTTTAAATCAATTAAACATACATCTTTAAACAGGGTCAACAAACTATGGCCTATTAGTCAAACTGGTGTACTATCTATTTTTAGTAAACTTTTATTGAGACATGCTCATTCACTTACATATTGTCAGTGGCTGATTAAGCACTCCAATAACAGCTGAATTATTACCAGAGAACACGTCTGACCCATGGAGCCTAAAATCAGAGCCAGCTTCATGGGCACAGAATAATTGCAGAGATGTTTGTACCAGAAGAGTCCTATGTTTGGTAGAATGCGTCGTTGTCACTATCTTGAAGTCCTTAATAATTTTTTATTTATTTTATATTGGTTTGCATACAAAATTAATATATATTGTGTTTCATTCATATATATTGTGTTTCACATATTCTTTCATTCACATTGTGTTTTATACAATCTTCCCATACTGTGTTTTAGACACTATTCCCATTTTGTGTTTTATACAGTGAATCACCAGTGATCCATACTCACCATTACCCCATCTTTTCAGGCCACCACTAAAACTTTCCTGATTCCTTCAACTCCTTCCTCCTCCCACCACACTCTGTAACTCCATGATTTTCCCCCTTCCTACCCTCAGTCCCCCTGCTCCCTTCCCTTCTCCCCTTGGAATTTCATACATATCTTACTGCACCAATTGGCAGCATCAGGATGGATGGCGAAGAAATTGAGATTGTTCACAGCTTCAGTTTGCTCGGCTCCACAGTCAAAACTCTTGGCACCAGCAGTCAGGAAATCAAAAAGCATATTGCGATGGGAAAGTCTGCTGTTAGGGACCTCTCTAAAGTACTCAAGAGCAACGGTGTCTCTCTGGAGACTAAGGTGCGCCTGATACAGGCCATGGTCTTTGCAATCACTTGTTATGCATCAGAGAGTTGGACAATGACTAGGGAAGACAGAAGGAGAATTGACGCCTTTGAGCTGTGGTGCTGGATAAGAGTGCTGAATGTACCATGGACTGCCAGGAAAACAAACAGATTCATCTTGGAGAGGATTAAACCAAGCAACTCCTTGGAGGCAAGGATTCTGGGGCTTCGTCTGACATACTTTGGACATGTTGCCAGGAGGGATGGGTCCTTGGAGAGGGACATCATGCTTGGGAGGGTGGAGGGACGGTGCAGGAGGGGAAGACCCTCTATGAGATGGATTGATTCGGTGACTAGGGTAATGGGGATGGGTGTGTCAGAGGCAGTGCGGTTGGCGCAGGTTTTAGGGCTGTTGTGCAGGGTCGCTATGAGTCGCAAATGACTCGATGGCACATAACAACAACAACAACAACAACAACTATCTTACTAGTTATCCTTCTATTTTTACAATAATAGTCTTATGCAGTATTTGTCCTAATAAGACTGCTTTAGTTCACTCAGCACAATGCTCTCCAGTCTCTCCCATGTTATGTAGTATTTTTCAAAATCATGTCTCCTGAGTGCTGCATAGTATTGCACCATGTGAATATACCACAATTTCTCCATAAATTTATTGATGGACATCTGAGTTGTTTCCGTGTTCTTGAAATTGTGAATAATGCTGCTATGAACATCGGTGTATACGTCTCAGTTTTCATTTTCTTATGGTATATTCCTAGTAGTGAAATAGCTGGGTCATCTGGAATTTTTATGTTCAATTTTGAGGAAATGCCAGTCTGCCCTTCAGCCTGGTTGTACCATTTTACAATCTTTAATATTTTTTTAAATGAAAGTTTGAATTTCCATTCATTCATTGTTGCACTTTTCTCCCTGCCCACCCCTTCCTCCCCATTTAGCTTTTCTCTTAGAAGAGTAAAAGAAAAATTCTTGCATTGTTATACAATCCCTCTCCCCAAGTCCACTCCACTATGCTGCCTTCATTCTGGACTCCTGTCATAACAATAATACCTAATCATGTATCCCTTTTAAACAGTTCTCTTCCTCATTTGTTTCAATGCAGTCTACAAAATTTATCCCCTTTCTCAGTCTCTCCCCAACCCCTATGTCAGTCTGCTTTTATAACAGTGGCATTATGCAGTATTTGTCTTTTTGTGACTGAGATATTTCACTCAGCATAATGTCCTCCATGTTCACCGATTTTGTATGATATTTCATGAGTTTCTTGTTTTTAAATGCAGCATAGTATTCCATTGGGTGAACATACCAGAGCTTTTCTATACATTTGTTTGTTGATGGGCACTTGGGTTATTTCCAACTCTTTGCTATTGTGAATAAAGCCAAAATAAACATAGGTGTGCATATATCTGCTTGGGTAGCAATTATGGTTTCTTTAGGGTATATTTCCAGTAGTGGAATTGCTATATCAAATGGTATTTCTATTTGCAACTTTTTGAGAAAGTGCCATATTGCCTTCCATCGTGGTTGCACCATTTTACACTCCCACCAAAAGTGAATAAGGGTTCCAGTTTCTCTGTAACCTCACCAGTATTTATTGTTTGCTGTTCTTACTGGGTTGAGATGATGTCTCATACTTGTTTTGATTCATACTTCTCTCAGGGCTAGGGATTTTGAACATTTCTTCATGTGTTTATTTGCCATCTGAATTCCATTCTTCAACCAGATGGAAAAGGCAGTCTTCAATTTCATTTGGAATGGAAAGAGGCCCCGAATAAGCAAAGCACTCCTTAAAAAGAGAAACAAGGTAGGAGGCATCTCACTCTCTGATTTCAAATCCTCCTACACTGCCATGGTGGTCAAGACAGCGTGGTACTTGTACAATGACAGACACATAGATCAATGGAATAGAATTGAGAATCCAGAAATCAGCCCATCTACCTATGGTCAACTAATTTTTGACAAGGAGATGAAATCAGTTAAGTGGGGAAATGACAGCCTTTTTAACAAATGGTGCTGGCAAAATTGCAAAACTATCTGCAGAAAACTCAAGATCCATACCTCACTCCATACACAAAAACAAACTCAAAGTGGATCATGGACCTAGAAATAAAATTAAGGACTATAAACTTCATTAAAGAAAAGCTTGGAAGAACTCTAGACATCCTAATCCACAACATAAACAGTCTTCCAAGCATTACAACCAGGAGAGTATAAAATAGATGAATGGGACTTTCTAAGAATCAAATCCCTATGCACATCCAAAACCTTCTCCAACAGGGTAGAAAGGGAAGCCACAGATTAGGAAAAAATATTTGGTAATGACATGTCAGATAAGGGACTTATACCTAGAATTTATAACATACTCAAACACCACAAGATAAAGGTAAACAACCCAATTGAAAAATGGGCACAGGATGTGAACAGGCACAATTCTTAATAATTTTTAAGTAAGGGATATTAGATTTTTATTCTATACCAAGCCTTGCAAATTCTATAGATATTTATAGATATTGCCTGCAGGAATATTGACTATCTAACCATTGGCAGAAGAAATTTGCTGACTTCTAGGCCAGAGTCACCCAGTTCTTCAAGGTTTGTTGGAACAAACACAAGTCCCAGCTCTCTCTTGTCTTAAACCACTTTCAACTCTTAGGTTGATTCTTTGGCATTTACTAATGGATGTCTCAATAACATGTTTATATTGTTTCTTCTTGGTAAATTGCATTAGCTAAAGATGATTCCGTTTTTCATTTCTAACTCCTACTTAAAACGTGCATTATGCTGATGATACAACCTTGCATGCTGAAAGTGGAGAGGATTTGAAATACTTGCTGCAGAAGATAAAAAACTACAGTCTTCAATATGCTCTACATCTCAACATCAAGAAGGCAAAATCCCTCACTAGACCAACAGGCAACATCATAAGGATGGAGAAAAGATTGAAATTGTTGATGATTTCATCTTGCTTGAATCCACAATCAATATCCTTGGTACCAGCAGTCAGGAGATCAGGATACATATGGTACTGGGTTAAGTTTGCAGTAGAATGGACCTCTCCAAAATACTGAGGGGCAATGTAGACTAAGAGACTGAAGACTAAGGTGTGCCTGATTCAGGCCATGGTCTTTTCAATCACTTGCTATGCATTTGAGAGCTGCTTAAGGATGAATGAATGAATAAGGGTGACAGAAAAGGAATGAATGCCTTTGAACTGTGGTGTTGGAGAAGAGTACTGAATACCTCATAGACTGCCAAAGAACAAGCAGCCATATTTTGGAAAAAGTGCAGCCAGATACCCCTTGGAAGCAAAGATGGCAAAGCTTCATCTTGGTACTTTGGGTGTATTGCTAGGGGATGATATTCTTGGAAAGTGGACATCATGCCTGGAACAACAAGATGGGTTGACACAATGAGCTCCAGTGTGTCAGAGATGATGAGGAGGGCACAGGATAGGAAAGAGTTCAGATCTGTTGTCCATAGGGTCACTATGAATTGATGATACCAAACAACAACAACAACAGAGAACTCAAGAAGCTCTGGTGGTGCAGCCCAAATTGTGCTGCTAACCTGAAGGCTGTACTTCTCTGCTACAAGATGGGCACTTTGGGGAAATTTACAGCTTTGCAAACCCAACAAAAGGTCAACCCTGAGTTGATTCCAACCAGACAGCAATGAGGCTTGGGTTTTAAAAAGATTAACC
This sequence comes from Elephantulus edwardii, assembly GCF_000299155.1. NCBI lineage: Eukaryota > Metazoa > Chordata > Mammalia > Macroscelidea > Macroscelididae > Elephantulus > Elephantulus edwardii. The sequence goes on from NW_006400074.1 coordinate 2,273,527, forward strand.
AATTTATTCATTATTTGAGTGGAATTTTAGAAATCATATGGTTTCTCATAGTCATTAATTAATTACCATTGATCAATGTAATGACTTAAAATTTCAGACCAATCCCTTACTGTGTATTGCTTTCCCCTTCATCCAGTTAATGAGTTTTCTGAAATTCAGACTCAAGTGTATGTATGCACATGCGTGTTTGAGTATACACACATGCTCTCACACTTTGTGACTGTCGTTCTTTCAATATTGCAATTTTGGGTATGAGGAAAAATGGGGTTGCTTTCATAGTTAAAAAAGTAATTTCTAAACAACCATGAGATATGATCTCACCCCAGTCAAAATAGCAATATTTAACAGAACAGCAAGCAACAAATGCTGGCGAGGTTGTGGAGA
>NW_006400074.1:2278123-2297163 GCF_000299155.1 Elephantulus edwardii
TGTATGCAGAGCAGATTATCCAGGAGGCTGGGCTCTGAGAGGAGAATTGTGGCATCAGGATTGATGGAAGATCTATTAACAATCTGAGTTATGCAGATGATACAACCCTGCTTGCTGTAACTGAGGAGGACCTCATGCACTTGGGTCAAGGACTGCAGCCCTCAGTATGGACTGAGGCTCAATGTCAAGAAGACAAAGATTCTCACCACTGGACCAATCCGTAGCATCAGGATGGATGGCGAAGAGATTGAGATTTTTCATAACTTCAGTTTGCTAGACTCCATGGTCAACACTCTTGGCACCAGCAGCCAGGAACTCAAAAAACGTATTGCGATGGGAAAGTCTGCTGTTAGGGACCTCTCTAAAGTACTCAAGAGCAACGGTGTCTCTCTGGAGACACCTGATACAGGCCATGGTCTTCTCAATCGCTTGTTATGCATCAGAGAGTTGGACAATGACTAGGGAGGACAGAAGGAGAATTGATGCCTTTTAGCGGTGGTGCTGGAGAAGAGTATTGAATGTACCATGGACTGCCAAGAAAACAAACATATTCATCCAGGAGAGGGTTAAACCAAGCTACTCCTTGGAGGCAAGGATTCTGGGGCTTCGTCTGACATACTTTGTGTATGTAGCAAGGAGGGACAGGTCCTTAGAGAGGGACATCATGCTTGGGAGGGTAGAAGGACAGCGCAAGAGGGGAAGAGATGGATTGATTCAGTGACTGAGGTAATCGGGGTGGGTGTGTCAGAGGCAGTGCGATTGGCACAGGTTAGAGCAGGGTTTAGGGCTGTTGTACGTAGGGTCACTATGAGTCGCAAACGACTCGACGGCACATAACAACATACATTTGACTACATGTATAACCTGTAAGAGTTAAGCCTTGAAGAACATGATTAGTCTTTTTTCCTGTCCACTTTACATTTTTCTTTAGGTAAACAATCATTGTGTGTGTGTGTGTGTGTGTGTGTGTGTGTGTGTGTGTGTGTGTGTGTTTTCAACTTCTTGGTCACTGTTTTTGTGGAAATATCACAAGCTTTAATAAGCAGGCATTTATCTTCTCTCCATTTAGAAGGCTAGAAGTTTGAATCCAGGATACAGGTTTTCAGCATCTGTGGGCCTGGCATTCTTTGCGCCCTCTTGCTATCCAGTTCCCTCAGGTCTAGTAGGTTCTCGGTCTCAGGATCATGGCTCCAAAGGATGCACTGTGCTGCTAGCTCTTCTCTCTTGATGACAGGAAGATCCTTTTCCTCTCTGCTCATTTTTCATCTTGTATGATAGGAGGCAATATCAGGGTGGATGCAGAGGAGATTGAAATTGTCAACAGCTTCATCTTACTTGGGTCCACAATTAACACCCTTGGTACTAGCAGTCAGGAAGTAAGGAAACACATTGCACTGGGAAAAGCTGCAGTTAGGGATCTCTCCAAATTATTGAGGAGTAGTGATATCAGCTTGAGGACTAAGGTGCATCTGATTCAGGCCATAGTCTTTCCGATCATTTGCTATGCATCTCAGAGCTGGACAATGAATGACAGGAAAAGAATTGACACCTTTAAGCTGTGGTGCTGGAAAAGAGCACTGAACATCCCATGGACGGCCAAGAGAATGAACAGATATGTCTTGAAAGGTGCAGCCAGAGTGCTCTTTGGAGGCAAGACTAATGATGCTTAGCCTCATATACTCTGGGCATGTTGCTAGGAGGGGTTATCCTTAGAGAAGGACATGATGTAGGGAAGAGTGGAGGGATGGTGAAGGAGAGGAAGACCCTCAACCAGGTGAATTGACATGGTGACTGCTGCAATGGGCTCTGTGTGTCGGGAAGTGTGAGGATGGTGCAGGACAGAACAGGGTTCAGATCTTTTGTTCCTAGGATTGCTATGAGTCGTACTCCATTCAACAGCACCAAAAAACAACAACAACATGATACGAGTGAGTCAAAGGTGTAACTTAAGACACACCTCACGCTGCTCCTGCCTCACTAACATGCATCATTGTGATTGGTTGGTGCCATCCAGCGCAGGAGAGAGCGCAGTCCATCCCACCCGGTGCTGCACCTTTCTCTCTCAGTCACTGCTGTGCAGCCCATGCTGCAGCCATGTGTCAATCCATCTTGTTGGGGATCTTCCTCTTTTTTGCTAACACTCCACTTTTCCCAGCATGATGTCTTTCTCTGGTTACTGGCCCCTTCTGAAAACAGGAGAGGAAAGCATGCTGTCCTCATTTCTAAGTACTGAGGGTTAGGATTTAGAACATATGACTAAAAGAAGAGAACCACACAATACTAGAGTCGTGGCCCAGCTAAATTGATACACCTTCTGGAGGGATACAATTTAATTCATGAAATCACTAACTCAGTCCTAAATGGTCAGATGGTCGTTAAAATCTCGTCTAACACTCATTCACATTAATTATTTAGCCAACGTTGTCTTCTTAGAGAAGTCTTTTGCAAGACCTCAAAATACGCTCCAATCTGAACTGTTTACAAGCCAAGTGTAACTCATTATCTGGACACCTCTTATCATCTTCTGTGGTTTCATCTCATTCCTGAGATGGAACTTCTGTTTCCTGACCCCATGCTTTCCTCTTTCTAGATTCACTCTCCTGTCTGGATGAAGATTTCCTTGGATACAGTAGTACTTACTCTGGACTGTACTTTAGAATAACCTAGGAAACTTTCAAGATGCTGATGCCCAGGTTCTAACCCGAAAGAATCTTATTGCACTGTCTAGGGGCAGTGCCTGGGGAATCTAATTTTAAAGAGACATGTGATAGTTTAAATGTGCAGGTATGACTGAGAAGCAGTGTTCTGTAAACCTGTTGAGACTGAGTTGACTGTGATTCACAGTGATCTTGTAGGTCATGGAATGGCTCCACTGGATGCACATGGGCATATCTTTCTCCTGTGAAGTGGTAGGTGGGTTTCATCTTCCACTTCTCAGCAGCCACTGATTAGCACCAGGATTTGAGCTTCTAGGAGCTCACTATGAGCTTTTGTAGGAGCTCATTGCTAAGGGATGCAGGAAGGTCAGTATTTTGAAGGCTTATTTGTTTGAAAGTGTTTTGAAATTTTGCTTGCATGTTGCTGTATAATTTAGTTGATTATATGCAGAACAAATTATCCCGGAGTCTGGGCTATATGAGGAGCAATGTGGCATGAGGATTGGAGGTAGACTCATCAACAGTCTGCGTTATGCAGATGACAAAATCCTGCCTGCTGAAACTGAGGAGGACCTGAAGCGCTTGCTGCAGAAGGTCAAGGACTGCAGCGTTCAACATGGATTGAAGCTCAACAGCAAGAAAACAAAGATTCCCACCACTGGGCTGATTGGTAGCATCATGATAGATGGTGAAGAGAGTGAGATTGTTAACAGCTTTTGTTTGCTCGGCTCCACAATCAACATTCTTGGTACCAGCAGCCAGGAACTTAAAAGACAAATTGCATTGGGAAACTCTGCTGTCAGAGACCTCTCCAAAGTACTGAAAAGCAAATATGTCAGTCTGGAGACTAAGGTGTGCCTGATCCAGGTCATAGTCTTTGCAATTACTTGCTATGCATAAGAAAGCTCAACAATGACTAGGGATGATAAAAGGAGAATTGATGCCTTTGATCTGTGGTGCTGGAGAAGAGTATTGAATACACCATGGGTTGCTAGGAGAACAAACAAGTTCATCCTAGAGAGGGTGAGACCAGGCTACTCCTTGGAGGCAAGGATTTTGAAGCTTTGACATACTTTGGACATTTTGTAAGGAGGGACCAGTCTTTGGAGAGTGACATTATGCTTGAGGGGTGGGGGTGGAGGGACAGCGCAAGATAGGAAGACCCTTAATGAGATGAATTGATTCAGTCATTGGGGTAGGTGTGTCAGAGACAATAAGATTGGCACAGGATAGAGCAGAATTTTGTGCACATAACAACAATAAACAACAACATAGGACTTTTTTCATTGCAAATCCTTTTCCTTCAATATTTTGGAGGCTCTACTGCTTTGGAATGTCTAGTGTTGCTGTCTGGGAAGTCCAAAGCAATTTTAACTGCTGATTGTTTGGGGGTGTGTGCAACTGTTTGTCTTGGCTTTTATACTGCATGACTATGAAAAGAGTAGGGATGGCCACACCTGGTTTCTATTAACTTCACAAAGAGGAACAGTTCCAATCAGCAACATCCACAGTGCAAAACCAATTCCCATAAAGTCAGACATGGTTTCTACACCCCCACACCTACTTATCCCAACATACCAGTTGTACTGGTACACTATTGGGTGTGCAATCCAAGGTAATGGCCATACCACACAGAGTTCATAAGACCACACTCGTGGTTATGACCTTTATTAAGGAAGTTAACATGTTACAATTCAGGTTAGCAGGACACAATTCCTCAGTCATAGCTGCTTCTCATGCATGATCACAGGTCCTTCAGCCTTCCTTCAGTCTTGGGACGTTAGGCCAGTGTCTCAAAGCTCTCTTGTTGCCATTGAGTCACAGTGACTCATAGCGACCCTATGTACAACAGCCCTAAAACCCTGCTCTACCCTGTGCCAATCTTATTGTCTCTGATATACCTACCCCTATTACCCCAGTCACTGAATCAATCCATCTAAAGCTCTCCTGGTCCTGCCAATTAGAAACTCTCCACCCTCACCCCCCAGCAAGTTTGGGTGAAGGTACTTGACCCTGGCTCCATGGAGCAGCAGTCCTAAGGCAGCTCTGTCTCATGTCGGTCTCTGATTCTCTGCTGAGGCTGCTGCTGCTCTTATGTAGGTCTGGTCTGACAGGTGAAGGAATCTCTAAACCCAAAGAATATGCACGGTATACTTCTTCCTTTCTGGTTACTGTTGTTATGTGCCATCGAGTCACCTGCAACTCTTAGTGACCTTATCTATAGCAGTTCTGAAGCCTGCCCTGTCCTGAGCCAGTCTCACTGACTCCGACACACCTACCCTAATTGCCTCAGTTACTGTGTCAATGCATCTCATCTGAGGTCTTCCTCTCCTGCACTGTCCCTCCACCCTTCTGAGCATGCTGCTCTCCAAGGATTGGTCCCTCCTGGCCACATGCCCAAAGTATGGGAGATGGAACTTCAAAATCCTAGCCTCCAAGGAGAAACTTGGTTTCACCCTCTCCAAGACAGACCTATTAGTTTTCTTGGTGGTTCATGGTATGATCAAGACTTTTCTCCAGCACCACAACTCAAAGGCATCCATTCTTCTTTTGTCATCCTTGTCATTGTCCCGCTCTTTGATGCATAGCAAGTAATTGTGAAGACCATGGCCTGGATCAGGCACACCTTAGTCTCTAGACTGACATTGCAGCATTTCAGTACTCTGGAAAGGTCCCTGACAGCAGATTTACCTAATGCAATTGTCTTGATTTCCTGACTTGCTGATGCCAAGTGGCTGTAGAACTGAGCAAGCTATAATTGTTAACAACCTCAATGTCTTCTCCATCCATCATGGTGCTGCCAATTGTGGGTTTTTAGAAGCAGTAAATTGCAGGGGAGGAGGTTGCCCATTTCCCCCCTGCAAAACACCTGGTGGATTTGACAGTGTGCCTTCAGGATTGCAACAAAGCTTCTTACCACTAGGACACCAGAGCTCCTCAGCCGTGTAGTCAAAGTCAGTGACTACAAAAGCCCTTTAAAACAATAAGCTGACTGTTCCACAAAGATTGTAGAATTTTATTTCTGTCTGTAGACTTCTGAAAACAGAATTTCACATTGTACTCTGATGTGAGTTTACTTTCATCATATTGTAGTTACTTTATTGACCTTTTGAATCTGTAAATTCAACCCCTTAACTTCTGGGGTGTTCTGTCATCGTTGTTGATACTGTTATGTGTCACAAAGTCAGCTAGGACTCACAGTGACCCTATGAACCCTGTCCTATCTGTGTCACCCTCACTGTCTCTGGCATGCTTGAGCCCTTTGCTATCATCACTGTGTCAGTCTATCGTGTGTGTGTGTGTGTGTGTGTGTGTGTGTGTGTGTGTGTGTGTGTTGAGGGTATCTTGTTGAGGGTCTTCCTCTCGTACTCTGACCCTTCACCTTTCCAAGCATGATGCTTTTCTATGATTTTGAAATACCTTCTTTTTTTCCTGGAACTCTATTATTATTTGAAAGTTGGATTTTCAGGATTGATCCTTTATTTTTCTTATCTTTTCTTTCTTGTTTCCCCATTTTACTCTTTGTTCTTCTTTTAGAGATCTTTAACTTTCTTTCTTTAAAAATACATTTACTTTCCCCTCTACTTTTGTCTTTATGGTTTTTATTTTCAAGAACTCTTTCTGCTTGCTTTCTTTTTTATAGTTTCCTAATCTTATTTCTTATATGACACTATTTTTTTTTCATTTCTGCATTCTTTTTATAGGCTAGCTAATACATAACTTGTGAGATTGTGAGACCTATGCAAGTCCTTGTTTAAAGAAAATGCAAAAGTATGGAATGTTTTAACATAAATCTTGGGACTATATAAAAGTGACAACCTTCAAAATTCCCTATGTTCTATCATATGGCAAGCTAAAAATTCATTTACTACTCAGTGTTTTTATTCATTCAGCCAGAATTTTGCCCCAATCTCCTTTAATTTCTTCTTTCATACTGTATAATGGATCCACAAGTTTATTGTGCACATTCATTACACCTTTAAAGTATTTCAGAGTTTTAACTCTTAATTCTAAAGTAGCATCTTCATCACATGCAAAAATTGTTTGAGGATGTTTATGGAAAGCTGAAATAGTCCACATGTGACTGGCTCCTTCTTCTATTGCTTTGTACAGAGCAAATGCTTTGTGTGCACCTGTTATGAGGATCATTACTTCTCGAGCATCCATCACTGTCCCCACACCAACTGTCAGAGCCATAGTTGTCACTTTTGACAAATCTCCATCAAAATATTTGGCATTTACCAAAATGGTGTCCATTGCTAGTCTTTAATCTTGTCCTTGACACTAAACTGGATCCTGGCTCATTGAAAGCAATATGACCATTGGGACCTATTCCTCCAACAAAAAGATCTATTCCTCCAGTATCTTTAATTTTCTTTTCAAGTGCATCACATTCTGCTCAGTTCAAATCTGCCAGCTGCTCCATGAGGGAATCATGTGGATCTCCTCCCATGTGATTAAACTGCCTCTGAAAACATGCTAAAGGGTTAGCTATGAGTTGGTTCTGATTCAATGGTACACCAACACCACCACGTCATCTGTAATGGCGATTTTCCTCTGAAGTAATCGTTGGCTAACTGCTCACCAAGAGGTTTTGGTTTTTAGTTTTTGTCAAGGAGTTGACTCCAATCATGGTGGCCCCACAAGCAGAGAGTTTAACTACATCGTGCGGCTTTCACGCTGTGATTTCTAAGAGACAGATCGCCAGACCTGTCTTTCAAGCACCTCTGGGAATGTTCAGAACTCCAATCTTTTTTATACAGTAGGGTGCTCAGCCATTAGTGGTATTGGGAGGGGCTTTCTGATCCATTTTGCTTCAGGAAGCTCTGGTTAGGCAATTTCACTGGGGGACTCCTGAGGATCTTTGCGTCTTTCCTCTTGGACTGGGCCATTTTCCTGAAAAGCTTTTCCAGGCTAAGAGGATAAAAGCTGGCTGGCAGGGCTCTGGGAAACACTTGGGAGTAAGTTGGGAGCTGGGGGCCATAACATTCAAAACACACATTGTCATTTAATCTCTTTCTATCCTTCCGGTTACACTGCATGACCCAGTACACAAACTATTAGCAAAGAATAAAAATCTCAACCCCCAACGTTATCACCAACGTCCATGCATTTTGACTTCTAGCGTCTCATAACAGGACCATTTCTTCTGTATTCATCACAGTGAGTCCAATCCAAGTCGCCATCTTCTCCTGCCTAGACCTTTGCAATAACTTCAACAAGTCTTGTCCTCTCCTACCTTTTTATGTCCAGGAGCCAGGGTGGCTCACTTGTATCACTTCCCCATCAGTACCCAGGATCCAGCATTCAAGGCCTCCATGGTCTCGCTTCTCCTTTCCTCTCAGTCCCACCCCTTCTTCACAGTTGGTACATTTATGGTCCCACATATGTCAGTGCCACCGCTTCTATTGCCTCGTCTCTTTTTAAGACTCAGCCCAGTTATCACCTCCCCCTAAAGGTCCTGTAGGCAGGCAGGCCCCTGGATGCTTCTTGGTGGTTCTAGCATGTATCTCACATCAGAGACTGACAGGCATCCCAGGGACCCCGAGGGAAGGCCTGTTCTTGGTACTCTGTCTTGAGTCCAGCTCTGAGTACCAAGAGCTGCTGAGCTGCACTGATCTACAGAGGTCATTGCTGCTTGGACGGTGACAGAGCCTCTCCCTCTCCCTGTGAGCTGTCTGCTGAGGGAAGGGTGGACACTGACCCTTCGCACTGACCCCTTCAAGTTGCCGGCATGTGAGTGAACACTGATCAGCCCTCTTCAGTACCTGTCATGGCACATTCTAGGGAAAGGCAGTGAGGAAGGAACTACCCAGGTCTTTCAGATGCAGCCGTCCAAACCAGCCTCGAGGAACCTCAGCGAACCCCGAGAGGAGCTAGCTCACATGATGCCACCTTCTCAACAGTGTGGTACTACTGGAAAGTCCGTCTGTGTAACAGCACTAACAGGGCAGGACAAAGGGCAGGTGCCCTTCCTGGGGGAGGTCTCTGGTGAGGAAAAATGTGAGTAGTAATGGAGGCAGCTGTCAGGGCAATCGGGGTGGGGCCCTGGAGCCATGCTTTGAGTGCCTGTTAGGAGCACTCCTCAGCCTACTGCATAGAGAGAATCTATATTGTCATGGGGAAAGTGGTTCTCTTGGCCGAGTGCCTTGCTCAAAGGGCCACAGCTAGAAAGTGGTTTCGGAGGGACTGGCTTCAGGACTCCCCAGCCCCAGCTGCACCAGGCAACCTTCCTGCTACCAGGAACAACCATGAAATGTGTTCTGCCTCTGCCATTAACTTGCTGTGTGATTTTGGGGTGTCCTCAGCCTCTGCATGCTGTCCCAGGGCTTGCTCCTGTGAGGCAGTAGAACATATGCTGTCTCAGACAAGGGTTTGCAGAGCATTTGATGTTGAACTAGGGGGATAAATAATACAGATGCTCCCTCCTCAGGGCTAATGTATTCCAGGAACTTCACCTTTGGTGGGAGTGGGGGTGGGAGTGGGGCCTCTGACCTAGTCCCTTCTGTGGGCCCCTGGGAGAGAAGGATGAGGCAGAGGTGGGCAGCTCTGCACCCTCTCCTTTTACTCAGTTTCTGCTTTCTTTCTAGTAACTGGTGCCCCTACCAAAAGTACAAGCTGGTCACTTTCATAGCTGCTTGCAAAACGGAGAAATTTCTCATCCACTCACAGCAGCCATGTCCACAGTCAGCTCCCAAGTGCCAGAAAATCAAAGTCATGTGAGTATGGGGCAGTTCTGGTCACCTCAGCGTGCTTGCCGCCCCCTAGTCTCTGAGCCGGTTCTCCCTCCGCAGGTATCGCATGGCCTCCAAGCCAATGTACCAGGTCAAGCAGAAGGTTCTGGCCTCTGTGGCCTGGAGGTGCTGCCCAGGCTATGTGGGCCCTGACTGCCAGCACCACGGTAGGGCACTTGTGGCTTGCCCCATCTTGCTATAGATATCTACTCTCCCTACTTCCTCCCACCTCAACCTCAGATTCCAGAGGTGGCACAGAGCCCCTGACCCCCAGGGCAATATTCCACAACCTCCCTGCTTTTCTCAGCAGTTCCCATGTCACTCTCGGAGCCTGCAGATCCAGGTGACAGCCACCAGGAACCCTGGGAAGTGCCAGTCAGTGCTGAACATGGTTTGTACCTCTCCTGGGAAGGTGGAAAAATCCCTTTGGACTTCCTGGCTGTGCAGGACGGTGGTCAGGCAGAGTTCTAGTGCCCCTTCTCCTTTGATGAGGGGAGTCATTTTAGGAAAACTAGCCCCTTGAATCAGTAGACGGTCTTTTCTCACCCTCCCTGCTCCACTCCACCCTGGGAAACCCGCGCTCACCACTGCCAGTCTGTAGAATCCACACACATGCCCTTGAGAGGTTGCCTAGGAGCACAGCTTCATCTGGCACTGTCCTTGCCCTTGAACCACACAAGTCCCTAATCAGAGGCATGCCATCACTGGACTTGGATTTTGTACAGATCAAGCCACCAAGAGATACCATTTGTGGGATCTCTCAGGGTTAGGACTGGAGTTGGGGTGGCGATTAATTTCCTGAAATGACCAGCTCCTATTCCTGACAAGTGGTGCCTGGAAGCATGCATTTTGAGGCTATTTCTGTGTGACTGAGAAAGTTGGAATGCCAGGATGTATTAACCATGTCTCCTGGGGTGGGTGTGGGGTATCATCCTCAGGACTCCCTTGCTGTCCTTCCTGAGCTACAGGTGCCTAAGCTTACAGAGCGTCAGCCTGCCTTCCTGCTCCCAACTCCTAAATCTCTGTCCCTTGTGATCTGGGTAGGCCCGGCCTCTGATATGCATTTAGGCTTCCAAGTTGCGGAGATCAGAAAGGTGACACTGCAGCAGGAACATCAGCTGCAAGAACTCCAGAATGATTTTCACCAGTTGGCTGGCAGCCTTGAGGACATATGGACAGCCTCGGAGAGTAATCTCACAGAAGCTACTGCTCAGGCAAATCAAACTGAGCTTGGTGAGTCACATCTGAAGTGTTACCTTCAGGGGAGGCTGCATGCTAGGGATTTCTACTCTTGCAACACACTTACAAATGTGTCTCTGGTGCCTGCAGAGTTGCCCAACAGACCCCTGGAGCAAGTGCTGCGGTCCCAAATGGAGGCCTTTCTACGAGTGCATTTCAGCTCCATCTGGAGGGACTTCAACAAAAGCCTGCACGACCTTTCTCAGACCCTAACAAATCTGTCTCACGATGTGGAAACCAATCGCCTGGCCATCCAGAGGATCCAGGAAAGCATCGTGGCCAGCGCAGACTTCCAGGAGCTTGGTGCCAAATTTGAAAGTAAGGTGCAAGAGACTGTCGAGAGAGTGGGTCAGCTGCGGCAGGATGTGGAAGATCGCCTGCACCTCCAGAACCTCTCCTTGCAACGGTCCCTGGAGGAGGTCCAGGTTAACATGGACACCAAGCTGAAACGATTCTACAAGGCCCAGGAGCTCCTGACACTCAACGGTAGTCTGCTGGCTGTGGTTGGGCTAGGAGCTGGGGCCAGGCCAGAGCCAGAGAGCCTGCAGGCGAGACTGGGGCAGCTGCAGAGGAACCTTTCCAGCCTGCATGTGGACTCGGGCCGCCGGGAAGAGGAGCTGCAGAGGACTCTGGAGGATATTAGGACAACCCTGGCCCAGCACGGGGACGAGATCAAGGAGCTATACTCAGAATCGGATGAGACCTTTGATGAGATTAGCAAGGTGGAGCGGCAGGTGCAGGAGCTGTACGTGAACCACACGGCGCTGCGCGAGCTCCGGGTGATCCTCATGGAGAAGTCGCTGATTATGGAGGAGAATAAGGAGGAGATGGAACGGCACCTGCTGGAGCTCAACCTCACCCTCCAGCACCTGCAGGGTGGCCATGCCGACCTCATAAAGTACATCAAGGACTGCAACTGTCAGAAGCTCTACTTGGACATGGACGTCATCCGGGAGGGCCAGAGGGACACCACTCAGGCCCTGGAGGAGACTCAGGTTAACCTGGAGGAGCGACGGCCTCTGGAAAGCCCCGCCGTGCACGCCCTGCGGGCCGCGATGGAGGACCTCTCCCTGGCGGTGGATGCTCAGAGAGCCGAGGCAGAGCGTGCAAGCGCAGACAAGGCGCGCCTGCGCACTCAGCTGCACGTGTTGCTGCGCGAGGTGGCGGAGCTTCAGGCGGCTGAGGGCTCAGTCCGCGTGCAGCTGCGCCTGCTCAACAGCTCCTTTGGAGCGCTGCTGGAGGACGCCCTGCGGCACGAGGCCGTGCTTGTGGCGCTCTTCGGGGAGGAGATGCTAGAGGCCTTGTCGGAGGATGATCCCAGCCCACTGCCCCTGTCCTATGAGCAGATCCGCCTGGGCCTGCAGGAAGCGGCCAGCGGGCTGCGGGAGCAGGCATTCGGCTGGGCGACCCTTGCCAGCAGGGTGAGCGCCTTGGAGCAGGCCGCCAGCAGCCTGCAGGGCTGGGTCGGTCCCGAGGCAGAGCACCTGGAGCCCAGCCACGAGGTACCGCGCGAGGGGGACCCCAGCGCCGAACGCAGAGATCTGTTTGCACTGAAGGGCGAGCTCCAGCTCCTGGGTGCCCAGGTTCAGCGGGCCGAGCAGTGCTGTGAGGCCTCCAGGGCTGCTGGCAGCAGTGATTCATTATCGGCCCTGGAAAGCGCGCTCTTCACCACCCAGCTAGACTTGGAGCGGCACCAACAGCTCTTCCATAGCCTGTTTGGGAACTTCCAAGGGCTGGTGGCAGGCAACGTCAGTTTAGACCTGGAGAAACTTCAGGCCATGCTGAGCAGAAAGGAGAAGAAACAGAAGGGCCTGAAGGCTCCGGGGACACGGGACAAGAAACAGGCAGAGCAGTCACTCCTCCGAGGCCATGGCCGTGCTTTGGTTACAGATCCAGGCGAGGCAGGTGAGCACTGGGGACAGGGGTGTCTGGGAAGTAGGGATATCTAGCAGCGAGGGTGTTTAGCAGTGGGGGTGTCTCGGCGGCGGGGGTGTCTAGTGGTGAAGCTGTCTAGATGGTGGGGCTGTCTAGCTGTGGGGGTGTCTAGGCGGCAGGGCATTCTACAGGTGAGGTCTTCTAGAGGCGGAGAGGTCTAGGCTGTGGAGTTGTCTGCCTAGGCAGTGGGGGTGTGTGGGAGAATTCTCAGGCCTGTAGTGACGACTTGGGCTCCCACTTAGTACCTAGGACTCAGCCACTCAGAGTGTGTTGATTTTGTTAATTGCTTTCCAACCCCGACTCCTATTCATATCCAATGGAACAAAACGCTGCCTGGTCTCACACATCCTCCACATCCCTACAGTCTGTTACTGAGATTCACCTTAAGGGGCTCATCTTCCAGACCTAGACTGGTCAATACTATGTTGTGATCCAGTTAATTCTTTTTTGACCGATTTTTGGAAGTAGATCAATAGACCTTTCTTCCTGGTCTGTCTTTGGAAGGTCGGCTGAAATTTGTCCAGCATGGTGACCCTGTTAGTCTTTTAAAAAACTGTGATGGTAACACACAGCCATCTCAGTAGAATAGATTGACAGGTAAACCTACTATGGTACATTGTTACCGTCATGTACTGTGGAGTGGGAACTGACCAGTGGTGACCTACCTTCCAGCAAGTTGCACAGGAGGAGATTGCAGAGCAGCTGGTGGATTTGAACTATCTACCTTGGAAGTGGTAGCATAGTTCCTTAGCACTAGACCACCAGAGTTCCCTAGTGTGGTAGAAATGACTGCTTCTACTAGAATCACTGTCAGTGTTAGAACCTGGGAGCCAGTAGAGTCAGCTGGCATGTTAATGTCCATGTCCAAAGCTCAGATATATGCTGTTGGCTCAAGGCTTCCCTGTCACAACTGTAGGGCTGAAGGGGAGCATGCTTCTCCCAGTTCCTGTTACGACCTCATATCCCCCCATCTCAGCTCTTAGTTACAGGTTTTTAAACGAGTGTGCACAAGGAGTTCATTCTCTGTGCAAATATTCCACTCTTCTTTTTGCCTTGTGCTGGGTGTCACGTGGTTCCCTTCTTAGACCTTCCACATGGGAACACCACAGTTCATGAATTATCACCTCTTTTTATCCAGAAATGAGGTACTACCAGGAAAGTGTCTTGCTCAAACAACTATTAGTGGCCCAGAGGAGACCAGGTTGTGCCCTTCCCGGCCCCATGTCTTCCGAAAGGCCCTTAGTGACTAGTCCCCACAGAACCCCAAGCGCTTGGGAGCTGTCTACAAGGCTGAAATTATGTGCTCTCCACCTTTCCATCCCTCTCCTGAGTGGTCCTGAGATGAGACCACTAGGCTCTGTGGCCCTGCTGGCTTTACTTTGACAGAGGCTGAGTGTTGGTGGTGGGGACTGGCACGAGGACCCTGCACTGTCTCTCCAGTGGTGCATGGGCTGGAGGAGTGCTTGCCCACAGAAGCTCCCTCCCCGCTGCATGCTCTCAGGGCTCACCATGTGTGTCTTCTCGAGAGTGGTGGGACTCGATAGTCATTGATTTGCCCTAGTGTCTGCCTCTGTATAAAGGGGAATGAACACATACATCAGACGGTTGTACGTAAGGTAGGTGGTGTTGGCACGCACCAACTCAGGCTTACAGCCACAGTGTTTCATAGAGGCAAGATTGCAACACGTAACCAGCCCACTTTGGACACATCACTAGGAAAGACCAATGACTAGAAAAGGTCGCTGCGGTTATTGGAGGGTCAGCAAGAATGAGATGGGCAGACACAATATCCACAACATTGGTCTCAGAGGCCCATGAAGATGGCTCAGGACCAGGCAACGTTAGGTTTTCTTTGTTTCTGGTTCATGCCTACTTCAGTGACAGCTGGTAATAGTGCCAGTTTGGGATGTTGTAGGACCCCAGCCGATGGTTCCCATTTCCTAACATTTTCAGGCAAGGCTAAAGTCTTGTTCCAGTTTATTTACATTAACTCTCCGTCTTTTTTCTCTTGAGGGTGATTCAGGGCTTCAGTGTACCCATTTCCCTTTGTCTTCTGCAGGAAGTCTGTAGGACTTGAATGTGTGCAGTCACTTGTGAGAGAAGCCTATTCTGGGCCGGACTACCAGCGCAATCCTTCCACCTTTTGCAGGGCTGTGGACACTTCCTGGGTGGGGTCAGCCAGGGCCCGTGCAGGCTGATGGAGCAGGTGAAGGGAGAGTACGGTCGGGTAGAGGGCGCCCCAGTCTTGCCTTCCTTCTGCTGGGATAGTGCACCCCCTCCTGGGTGCTGGAAGAACTGCAGTGCCAGCCCCTTTCCCTGCAACTTGACAGAAGGAAAGCTATTCATGGTTTAGATCTGTTGTTCATAGGGTCACTATGAGTCGTGATAAACTTGACAGCACCTAACAGCAACAGTTCTCATAAAGGGAGCGCTGGTGTCCTAGTGGGTCAGGAGTTGTACTGTTAATCCAAGGACAGATTCAAATCCACCAGCTGCTCTTTAGGAGAAAAATGGGCAGTTTCTTCCCAAGTGATTTTTGAATTCTCAAGCACTCTTTCACAATTAAGGAAGAGTATTTTCATGTAAAAGGCGGTTTCTGCACAAAGAGAGACAAAGGGTCTGGACGCAAGTTCCTGGATCTAAGTCAACAACTTCTGGGCAGGTTGGTCTCTACGAGGTGGGGAGCTTGGTCATAGCTGCAATCCCAAAAAGACTTCCCCCCCTTGCTATTCTGGCCCGCTCTTTCCAAGCTGAGCAGTTGGAACACCCCCTTCCTCACTGCATTTCCTCACTCTTCACGCACAACGTGCTCCTGCATCTGAGCCTCCTGCCTGTGTCCATCTCATCTCAGCAAAGTGCTTGTCCATGTGCAGACGTGTCTGCTCTCAACTCAGCCATTTATTAGCTGTGTGATCTGGAGCAAACAGCTTTCCTTCTCTGGGCCTCAGTGTTCCCATCTAACATTGCAGGGTTTCAAACAGTAAGATCTAATTTGAAACCTAGGTGGAAAACCTGCATCTCTAAGAAACTTTTCTTTCTTGGCTCCACCTGCTTCTTCCTTACTCAAAATCCGCATCAAACATGCAGCAGGAGTACGTTCACTGTTCCTTACTCATCTCACTAGTGACAGTGATGCCTCAAGATCCCGAGTAGATAGTAGTCGGGTGTCAGAGATGAGGGTTCCTGTGTCAGCCTGACTTTTGGCTCCAGACTCTCTAAGTTTTCTCATCTGTAAAGCTGGAGTATTTGTCTCTCAAGAACATTGGTAGGAAAAGGCATCAGAGAGGAAATGCTTTGTTAACACGTTCACCAGTCTAGATAACAGACTTGTCCTCTGTTTAAGGATATACTGTGCACTGGCCACTCAGCTCCTGCTCCCTAAGGTGTTGCTAATGGCTGTTACCAGTTGACCTATTTCTTCATTTCTTGGCTTATTACTCTTTGAAATAAAGCTGACAACGCAAACAATTCTTTACATATACCATTTAGTAGCATTGATTATATGCTTCAAATTGTGCAAATACAAACTTACCGTCCTCTTAAGTTACACATGTAAACTCTCCAGTTGCTGTTGTCAGTTGGATCCCTGATAGATCATTCTTAAGTGATCACCATGTTCAGGACAGATATTCTTTACTAGAGTCAGGGGCTATTACTGACTGAAGCTTTAAAGATCATCTCAGACAGTAGTTTTAAGGGTTCATCCAGCCTTTATGGCTCCAGAAAGTCTGAATTCCATGAGAATGGTTCATTCTCTTCTGCATTTTTACATTCCCTTCCTTCTCTGATGAGGTTTTTCCATAGAATCCTTTATCAAACTATTCAAGCACCATTCTGGTTTTCTAGTCAGTGACTTATTGCTAATGCTGACAAGTTGAGACAGCAGGTGTTGGGGCTTAACTTCTCATGCTGTTTATACCCTGAGCACTTTCCTCCTGTACTTTCAGGTTTTCCTGTGGCCTTCTATGCCAGCTATTCAGAAAAGACGTCTGCCTCAAAGACTGTGAAGTTCAACACGACCTACATCAACATTGGCAGCAGCTACTTCCCGGAACATGGCTACTTCCAAGCCCCTGAGCGTGGGGTATATTTGTTTGCTGTGAGCATCGAATTTGGTCCAGGCCCAGGGACTGGACAGCTGGTGTTTGGAGGTCACCATCAGACCCCAGTCTCTATTGTTGGGGACCAGAGGAGTGGAAGCCCAGCAGTGACTTTTGCTCTAGCTGAGCTGCAGAAGGGGGAGAGGGTGTGGTTTGAGTTAACCCAGGGACTGGTAACCCCTAGGGCCCCTACAGCCTCTACATTTGGAGGCTTCCTGATCTTCAAGACCTAAACCTGCACAGCTCTGATGGCTGCTTAGGACTTGTCAAGCACCACCTCCCCCCGACCCAGCCGGGGCTCCAGCCACGGATGCTTTGAAGAACATCTGTTCACCTAGCTTTTCCTAGAAATTTACTGAAGAACAGTGTGCTCTGTGTGCTGTGTGTGGGCTTGCTCTAGATACACTGGATTTTAGTTTTGGGGTGTTTCCCCCCTTTGATTTGTGTGAATGTTTACAAAATATATTGTGAGGTGTTTTGTTTTATCTTTCTGTCAATCAGTTAATCATATTTTGTTTTATAATATTAATTACAATATACACAATGTTATTGTCCATTCATTCCACATTGTCCTTCCCTTCAAATTCTAATTTTTCTTAATGATGTGGAGTGGAATGTTCTTTGTGGGCAGGACCTGGCTGAAGGAGCAGTGTGATTCCAGTGCTCGAGACACTAGTTCTTTGTCACCTCCATCTTTGCTTAAGATCTTTTTTTATGTTTTGCTCCGGTGACTGGAAAGGCTTTAAAACTTTCTCCCCTTTCTCTTTTTAATTTTATCCTAGAAAGCTATTCTTTCACAGAAGAAATATGTTTTAATTGCTGTGTATATGTTGTTGAGTCAAGTACAACTCCTAACAAGCCTGTGAGCTGCAGATCTGAGCTCTGTCCTATCCTGTGCTGTCCTCACCATTTCTGACATACTCCAGTCTATTGCTGCAGTCACTGTGTGAATCCCTGTACTTGAGGGTCTTCCTCTCCTGCGGTATTCCTCTGCCTTCCCAAGCGTGATGTCCTTTTCCCAAGGAATAGCACCTCCTAACAACCTGCTGCCCAAAGTATGTCAGATGTTTACCATGTTTAATGATGTTTAATTAGTGGGGACATTTTGGACTACATTCATTCTAACTTTAAAGGAAAACAGACTGTAGTGACCAGAGAAGTATGAGAAAGCCAATTCTGGTCACCAGCAGTCTGCCTGGTTGGAGTTAACTGAGGGAGCTAAAACATTGGTATTTTAATTTCCTTTTCTCCTTGCCTCACACAGAGGACAAGATATGTCAAACTTTAACTAAAATGTGGGAAACTTTCACTCTTCACTTTCCCCAAGAAGGTAAGGCCATCCTAGTTTTTGTTAGTATTTCTAACTAGGGTAGGAGCTGATGGAAGAAGTGACAGAAAACTGTATGTTTCTCTTTTAATTATTAACAATTTTGGCATATCATTTTTCCTTCAAACCTCTGTTTTACTTTTGAAAAAAGCAATAGCATTTTGGTAAAATGGAAAAATGTGGCAAAATGAAACTATTTGGGATAAACATGATTTTCATTATTCCACACTTCACAACTTCAGATAATTTTACATAAGACATTTCAAGGCCTCCTGAGTAAGCAATCACTTTATGAAGTGGTGACAACTCAGAGTTGCAATTATTCCTGCATTTAATAATAAATGCTGTTAAAATGAATAGATTCTATAGTGAATAGGCTTTAAAAATTGTCACCTTGTTGTTGTTGTTATGTGCCGCCAAGTTGCTTGCTACTCACAGCGACCCTATGTACAAGAGCCCTAAATGCCGTTCTATTCTGTGCCAACCTCGCCGTCTCTGACACACTCATTCCTACCACCCCAGTCACAGAATTGATCCATCTCATCGAGGGTCTTCCCCTCCTCTGCCGTCCCTCCACTCTCTGAAACATGATGTCCCTCTCCAAGGACCAAACCCTCCTTGCAACATGCCCAAAGTATGTCAGATGAAGCTTCAGAATCCTTGACTCCAGGGAACATTCCAGCTTCACCCTCTCCAGGACAAACCTGTTTGTTCTCTTTGCAGTCCATGGTATATTCAACACTCTTCTCCAGCACCACAACTCAAATGCATCAATTCTCTTTCTGTCATCCCTATTCACTGTCCAACTCTCCGATGCATAGCAAGTAATTGCAAAGACTATAGCCTGGATCAGGCGCACCTTAGTATCCAGCTTGACGTTGTTGCTCTTCAGTACTCTTGAGCAGTCCCTCACAGCCGACTTTCCCAATGCAATTCATCTCTTGATTACCTGGCTGCTGTTACCAAGATTGTTGACTGTGGAGCCAAGTAAACTAAAACTGTTAACTATCTCAATCTCTTCACCATCCATACTGATGCTGCCAATTGG
>NW_006400074.1:2297898-2316108 GCF_000299155.1 Elephantulus edwardii
CCCCAGGTGCCTGTCGGGGCCTGGGTTTCAGCTGTCCACACCACAGCAGTGGGCAACGAGCTTAAAGCCCCTGATGACTCTGGGCGCTGACTCTCACCAGTGGTTATGGATGAAATCACAGGCGATTTTCAGCCAGCGCCCCAAATCTTTGTTTTCTTGATGTTGAGTTTCAATCCGTATTGAAGGCTGCAGTCCTTGACCTTCTGCAGCAAGTGCTTCACCTCCTCCTTAATTTCAGCAAGCAGGGTTGTGTCATCCGCATAATGCAGGTTGTTAATGACTCTTCCACCAATCCTGATGCCACATTCCTCCTCGTACAGCCCAGTGCCTCTGATGATCTGTTCTGCATACAGACTGAAAAGGTATGGAGACAAAATACATCCCTGAGAGACTCCCTTCTTGATTTTGAACCATTAGTGTCTCCTTGCTCTGTTCTGACGACTGCCTTTTGATCCAGGTATATGTTTCTCATAAGCACAATCAAGTGTTCTGGAATTTCCATTCTTCTCAGAGTCAGCCATACCTTGTGATTCACATAGTCAAAAGCCTTTGCATAATCAATGAAACACAGATATTCCTCTGGTATTCTCTGCTTTCTGCCAAGATCCATCTAACATTAGCTATAATATCCCTAGTCACCTAGTAATTAGAAAAATAAAGGGCATTTTTTGTAGTAGTTTATTTTTAAGAAAGGAGCTCTGGTGCCTTGGTGGATAGAGAGTTGAGCTGCTAACCCACAGCCCATCCCTCTTTGGCCATTTGAATCCAACCGTGGTTCCTCTGGAAAAAAGGTGGACAATCACCTCCTGTGAGAGGGAGCACTGGTGTCTAGTGGGTAAGGAATTGTACTGCTAACTGAAAGATAGGCAGTTCAAATCCACCAGCTCAGTGGGAGAAAAGCCTAACGAATGATGTGCTCCTGTGACGTTTGCTGTCTTGGAACCCTGTGGGAATAGCTCTGCCACATGGGATTGTTCTGGGTCAAAATCAGCCTAACAGGTCACTCAGGGTTTGTGGAATGTGTTCCTCGCCACAAGAAAATCAGACTGGACTGGGTTATAAAAATGCCTCAGATCAGATTTACCTGGTATATCTACCTAAATTTACTAGATCCTCTTAAATAGACTAAGCTGTGTAAAATAAGATGATACTGTTTTTACACCGGACAGTGGTTTTGTGCATTCAAAATGTATGCCTTTGATGAGTCATGATCATTACATGACCATGCATACTGGTGTCACTAATTCACATATTTCTCCCTCACTATTTACCACTCAATTTTATGTGTTCATTGTGCTAAAATATCAGTGTTAAAAGGAACAGCTGTTCTGCTACTGACAATTTAGTCTTGGGTAAATCACAACCTCTCCATACAACTTCTTTAATCCCTAAAGTGAGTTTGTTAGTCTAAAGGGTCTAATCCAGTATTCTGATATCTTGAGAAAGCACATGTCTTAGATATTTTGCCACTGGAGAAGGCCACTTAATCGCTACAGCTCTCAGCTTCCTAGCCCAATCCCGCAAAATGTTCCTGGGATAGTTGCAAGGTAAGGTCAAGCTTTAAATGTTCAGCTTTCCCAAGGAGGACAGGTAGCTGAGGGGGAGCCACCCAGGAGTGGGCTTTTATCTCATTGAAGTTGGTCAGAAAATAGATCAAAGGAAATATGCTCTCAGAGTTTATTCCATTTTATCTTTTTAGTTATATGGTTGAACATGCTTCATGTTTACTGATAATTTGCAGTTCTTTAGTGAATGTACTTGTTTATGCCCCCTGCCCATCTTCATTTCTCCTCATTGACACACAGCAACACTATGGAATGAAATGTACTGTGAGCCAAGTACAGATGGGAGGACAAGGTAGAGTGACTTCAGTGGAAGACAAATAGTGGAAATTTAATGGGTTACACTTCAGGTGGTTGACAACAGGATACAATTTCTTGGTGAGAACAGCTTTTCGAGCATGTTTACAGGCATTTAGACCTTCAGCCTGAGGCTTTAGGTCTCTCAGTCCTGCGAGAGACAATTTCCCACCAGCCCTCAAGCAAGTGGAGGTGAAGGTCTCCTGCTCTGGCTTCATGGGGTGAAAACCCCAGGTCAGCTCTGTCCGGTGACCGCTGTTCTCCACGGCCGCTCTGCCCATGGCCCAGGTTCTCCACCACCACTATTCCCGGTAGACCCTGGTTCTCCGTGGCTACTCTGTTCTGCGGCCCCCAGTTTTCTGTGGCCGCTCTATCAAGCATATCTGTGACCCTAAATGTGTCATGCTACACTGTTTGTTGCTTCTTTCTTGCTGGTAATGAGATGCCTCCTAGCTCTTTGGAATTGTTGCTGTGTGCCATCAAGTCAGAACTGACTCAGATGACCCTGCAGTGAGTTATCAGAGGTGATAAATCGCGTGAGAAGGGATTGCCCATTCTTTAGCGCAGCTGCTGGTGGATTTGAACTGTGTGCCTTTGGGATTGCAGCACAGCTTCCTTACCACTAGGCCACCAGAATTCCCCTTAGGTAATTGTTGTCTTGTGATGGACATGTCACTCCGCATAATTTTTCTAGAAGTATATGTGTTATGCAGTATTTAAGAATTCGTGATTGTGGGAGCTCTGGTGGCCTAGTGGCAAGAAGCTGCACTGCAATCCCCAGAGGTTCGCGGTTCAAATCCACCAGATGCTCTGCTGGAAAAGGAGGGACAATCTCCTCCTGTACCAGTCAGATCTGTTTTGACAGTACATGCGCAAAAAAAATATAATAATAATAATTCCTGATTGCTTTTTAGTAATATATAGTACTCTATTGTGTGCATAATACCAGAATTTTTTTTTTAGCCATTCGTATGTTGAGGAACACTTGGGTTTATTTACAGTTTGTTTTGATGCAATAAATAGTGATGCAATAAACTTACATGTTAATTTGTGTCACAGTTTTTATTTCTTTGGCTAGATAACCACTAGTGGGGTTGCTAGGAAGCCCTGGTGGCCTTGTGGTAGGAAGCTGTGCTGCAGTCCCGAAGGCACACAGTTCAAATCAACCAGCTCCTGTGTGGGAGTGTCAGCTTCCTGTAGGCTCTGACCTGATGGCACTCAGCAACAACAGTGGGATTGCTGGAGCAAACAATATTTATTTCCATAGTGATTGCACTATTTTATGTTCCCACAAACAGTTTATGAGAATTCCAGTCTCTCTACACCCTCACAAGCGTTTGTTGTTTGCTGTTGTGTTGAACTTTGCTGCTGTTGGTGGAATGAGATGTCTCCTTTTGCTTTGCATCTCTTTAATGGTTCATGGTCTTGAGCAGTTCTACAGGAGTTTGTTGGCCATATGAATGTCTTCTTTGGCAAATGAAACTTTTGGTAAAGAGTTTATTCATGTTTTTTGTTCATTTTGTCATTGGATTTGTTTTCCTTTAAAAGTTTTCTGTAAATTTTAGACATGAGCCCCTTATCAGGTCATTGCCAAATATTTCCCCCAGTCTCTTTTCAGGTTCTCCTTTTCCTCTTTTATTTTATGCACATAAGGTTTTAATTTAAAAAATAAATTTAGGCTACTATCCTTTGGTTTCTCTTCTGCTGAATATATATCTATATATCTATATATCTATCTATCTATCTCTATCTCTATCTCTATCTCTATCTCTATATCTTCTCTATCTCTAGCTCTAGCTCTATCTATCTATATCTATATATATCCCACACATTATTGGATATTTTTGATAGTTTATTACATAGATATAAGGGCTCCTAAGTTTGCTTTAGTTTCCCCTTTGATCTTTATAATTAGGCATTTTAAGCCAGAATTCTTGATCTGTTTTATATTATTTAAGATACAGATCTTGTTTTAATTTTCTGGAAACAGATACACAGTTCTGCCAGCACCATTTGTTAAAGAGGCTGTCTTTTTCCCACCTGTTTCATTTGTGTGTCGGAGATCAAGTATTCATATTGTCAGGTGCCATCATCTCAACTATGCCTCATAGTGACTCTGTGAACAGATCTGCACTGTGCCCTCGTCTGTGCCATCCTCATGATCTGCAGTCACTGTGTCAGTCCATCTCTTTTGCTGACCCTCTACCTTTCCCAGCATATAGATTGTGACCTTAAAGGACTGCTTCCTCTTGAAAATATGCCCAAAGTAAGTGAGAAGTTTCACCATCCTTGATTCAGGGATCACTCTGCATTGCACTTCCTTGCAAGGCAGATTTGTTTGTTCTTTTAGTAGTTTGTGGTATATTCAATACTCTTCATCAACACAGTTCAAAGACATAACTTCTTCTTCTGTCATCCTTATTCCTTGTTCAACTTTCAGAAGCTTAAGAAGCAATTTAAAATACCATGGCTTGGATCAGGTACACTTTAGTGCTTAAATTGACATCTTTTCTCTTTAGCATTTTTGGGAGGTCTTTGAAAGGAGATTTTCCCAATGCAACACATCCTTTGACTTCCTGATTGCTACAGTGGATATAGAGCTCTGGAGGCCTAGTTGTAAGAAGCTGTGATAGAATCCCAAATGCACGCAGTTTTAATCCACCAACTGCTCTGTGGGAGGAGGATGATCAGTTTCCTCTCATGGGATTGACCGCCTCTGAAAGCCTTCTGGAGAGTCAGCTATGGGTCGGTTCTGACTCAACAGCACGCAACCACCACCACCACGGATAGAGTGAGCTTTGGCGGCCTAATGGTAAGAAGCTGTGCTTCGGCAATCCCAAAGGTACATTGTTCAACTCCCCCAGCTGCTCTGTGGGAGGACAGCCAATCTCCTCCCATGCGGTTTATTACCTCTGGACAGTAAACAATGACAACCATGGATATTGATTGTGGATCAAAGTAAAATCATTGACAACTTCAATATTTTCTCCATAAAGCATGATGTTGCCTATTGGTCCAGTGATCAGGATTTTTGGGGTTTTTAAAAAATATTTAAATGTAACCCACCCGTATTGAAGGCTGTAGTCTTTGATCTTCTGCAGCAAGTGTTTCAGGTCATCTTCACTTTTGGCGAAAAAGGTTGTGTCATCTGCATACTGGAGGTTATTGTTCAGTCTTCTTCCAATCCTGATGCCACATTCTTCTTTATATAATCCAGTCCAGCATCTCAAAATTTTTTGCTAAGCATATAAACTGAAGACATATGGAGAAAAGATACAACTGTGATGTACACTTTGGCTGATTTTAAACCATGCAATGTTTCCTGGGCATTTGAACAGCTGCTTCTAGGTCTACGGGTTCTGGGATGATCTTTATTCTCAGTGTTAGCCTTAATTTATTATAATCCATGCACTCAAATGTCTTTACATAATCAATAAAACATATTTCTGGTATCCTTTCAGCCAAGATTTGTCTGACATCAGTAATTTTTCACCTTTTGCATCTTCTGGATCCAGCTAGAATTTCTATCAGTTCCCTGCTGATATACTGTTCTTGTAATTTTTATGTAATCTTCAGGAAGATCTTACTTGCATATTTTATTAATGGTATTGTTTAATAATCTTGAGAGTTTGTTGGATCACCTCTTTTGATGATGGGAAAAAATATGGACCTCTTTAGTCAGTTGGCCAGGTAGGTGTCTTCCATATTTGTTGGCAGAGCCTGGTTAGCATGCCCAGGCTTGCACCTATTTCCTGAAACACTTCAGTTGACATTCAGTAATTCTCGGGATCTACTTATTTTGCCAATGCCTTCAGTGCAGCTTGGTCTTCTTCAGTACTGTCAGCTTTTGATGATATGCCACTTCATGAAATGATTCTGTGTCAACCAATTCTTCTTTTTATAAATTTTCATTTTATATTGAACAAATTCAAGCCTCCAGTTGCAATACTTAAGGATGCTTTGGGCAGAATATTAAATGATCCAAAAAACATTAAAAAAAGATGGAATGAATATACAGAGTAATTGTACCATAAGGAATTTGGGGACAAAGAAGAATTTCATGAAACAACATATGAACAAGAGCCTGTAGTGATGACGGAAGAAATACAAACTGCTCTGAAAGAATTGGCAAAAAACATGGCAAAAGGAATTGATAACATACCAATGACATATTTCAACAAACAGACACTGACCTGGATGTGCTTATCAAGTTGTGCCAAGAAATCTGGAGGACAATCAGTTAGCCAACTGATTGGAAGAGATCTATATTTGTTCACTTTCCAAAGAAAAGTGACCCAACAGAGTGCAGAAATTATTGAACAACATCATTGATATCACATGCAAGCAAGACTCTGCTGAAGATTATCCAAAAAACGACTGAAGAAGCAGCACATTGACAGAGGACTGCCTAAAGTACAAGCTGGTTAGAAGAGGTTGTGGTACTAAGAATATTATTGCTGATGTTAGATGGGTCTTGGCTGAAAACGGAGTATCAGCGTAATGTCCATCTGTATTTCATTGACTATGCAAAGGCATTTGACTGTGTGGATCACAACAAATTGTGGCTAACTCTGAGAAGAATGGGAATCAGAATACTTGGTTGTGCTTATGCAAAGCCTATATTGGACCTGGAGGCAGGTATCAGAACAGAGCAAGGAAACACTGCATGGTTCAAAACTGAGAAGAGTGTACACCAGGAATGTGCCCTATCTCCATATCTTTTCAGTCTATATGCAGAACAGATTATCCGGGAGATTGGGCTCTATGAGGAGAAATGTGGCATCAGTATTGGAGTTATCAACAATCTGTGGCATCAAGAACAATCAATAAATGTGGCATCATCAACAATCTGTGTTATGCAGATGACACAGTCTTGCTTGTTGAAACTGAAGAGGACCTGAAGTACTTGCTGCAGAAGGTCAAGGACTGAAGCCTTTAATATGGATTTAAGTTCAAAATCAAGAAAACAAAGATTCTCACTACTGAGCCAATTGGCAGTATCATGATAGATGGTGAAGAGATTGAGATTGTTAACAGCTTTTGTTTGCTTGGCTCTACAATCAGGTCCTTGCCAGATCTTTTCCATTTCCATTAAACCCTCCCAAACAATTCTTTTTGAGACAGTGACTAGTTTTTCCTCCTATCATCTTTTGACCGATCCAGAATTATTCAAGATTTTCCCTACTGTCGTAACTGTAGGCTTGAATTTGATTTTCAGTTCTTTCGGCTTGAGAAATATTGAGTGTTCTTCCCTTTTGGTTTTTTCCTAACTTGACCTCCTTCTACATTTCATTTTAATATTTTGATTTGTCTTCTCAAGCTACCCTTTGAAATATTATGTTCAGCTATCTTACTTCAGCATTTCTTTCCCTTTTATTGGTTTCTTTTCATTCTATTGCAATAATTAGTCTCTTCTGACATTCATTTTAATATTTTTAAAATTATACTTGTTTATTTACTTAATTTGTATACATTATTTTGCACCAAGATCTTTCCCAATTTTTCACCCACCCCTTCCTCCACCTGTCAAATTGTGTGACCCCTGCCCCTCACCCATCTTCACCCCTCTGTTCCCCCCTTACCCCTTTTGGACATCATACTCATTCTCCAATAATGTCTTAAACAATATTTTTTCTTTTTGAACTGAGTTAGTTCACTTAGCATAATGCTCTCTAGTCCCTCCCAAGTTAGGTAGAAATTTAGAAAATCAATCATTGCTCCTGCATGCTGCATAGTATTCTACCGTGTGAATGTACCATAATTTCTCAATACATTCAAATGTGATTGTGATTGGACATTTGGGTTATTACTATGTTCTTATGATGGTAAATAATACTGCTATGAACATTGGTATACAAGTCTCCGTTTGTGCCTCAGTTCTCATTTTTGGGGGCTCTATTTCAAGCAGTGGAATAGCTGGGTCATATAGAATTTATATGTTCAGCTTTTTGAGGAAAAGCCAAACTGCCTTCCAGAGTAGTTGTACCATTTTACAACCCCACCAACAATGTATTAGAGTTACTGTCTTACCACATCCTCTTCAACATTTATTACTTGCTGTCCTGTTAAACTTTGCCACTGCTACTGGGGTGAGATGGTATCTCTTTGTGATTTTGATTTGCTTCTCTCTTATTGTCAGTTGATTGAGCATTTCTTCATTTTTCTGTTTCTTCCTCTGTGAAAAGTCTT
Source organism: Elephantulus edwardii (assembly GCF_000299155.1). Taxonomy (NCBI): domain Eukaryota; kingdom Metazoa; phylum Chordata; class Mammalia; order Macroscelidea; family Macroscelididae; genus Elephantulus; species Elephantulus edwardii. Next base: position 2,305,947 of record NW_006400074.1, read on the forward strand.
TCCATGTCTTTTGCCCATTTTGTAATTGTGTGATCAGTCTTTTTCTTGTGGAGGTTCTGTAGAATTCTGTAAACTTTTGTTTTTAGACCCTCTTCTGAAATAGTATTGCCAAATGTTTTGTCCCCAATAAGTAGGTTTTTTTTCTTTTCACTCTGTTGGAAAATGTTTTTGATGTGCACAGGGATTTAATCTTTAGAAGGTCCTATTCATCAATTTTATCCTCTCCAGATTGTGTATTTCTGGTTGTATTTGGCAGTCTCTTTACACCATAAACTAGGTTGTCCAAGCTTGATCCCAGTTTGATGAACGTTATGGCTTTAGGCTTTCTTCCCAGGTCTCTGATCCACCCTGAGTTAATTTTTATGCATGGTGCGAGATATGGATCCTGTTTCCATTTTCCTCAGGTAGCAATCCAGTTTTGCTATCACCATTTGTTGGAAAGGTTGTCATTTCCCCATTTGATAAGTTTGATTTCCCTGTTGAATATCAGTTAACCATAGATAGATGAGTCCACTTCTGGGTTCTGAATTCTGTTCCAGTAGTCTGTTGTCTGTCATTGTACCAGTACCATGCTGTTTTGGTTATTACTGCTGCATTTTAAGTTTTGAGGTCAGGGAGTGCTATGCCTCCCACTTCATTTTTGTTTTTCAGAAGTGCTTTGCTTCTTTGCTCTTTCCTCTCCAAATGAACTTGACAATTTTCCTTTCGATCTCCTTGAAAAATGAATTTGGTATCTGTATTGGGATTGTGTTGAACATAATGATTGCTTTTGATAGGTTTGCCATTTTCGCAATATTGAATCTTCCTATCCATGAACAGGACACATTTTTCCATTTCTTTAGGTCTTTTATTGTGTCTTGCAGAAATGTTCTGTAGTTTTCTTTGTATAGGTCTTTTGTGTCTCTAGTTAGGTTCACTCCAACTATCTCAGTTCGTGGTTTGCTATTGTAAATGGTATTGCTTTCTTGGTTTCCTTCTCGTGAGTTGTCTTTGTTACTGTAGAGGAATCCCACTGATTTTTGGATATTGATCATATATCCGTCCTCTCTACTAAATTGTTGTTGTTGAATCCTTGGGGGTTTTTGTGTAAACTATGCTTTTTCATTCAGTGAGAGTTGAACCATCTCTTTGCTGATCAGGATGCCTTTTATTTCCTTCGCTTGTCATATTGCCCTAGCAAGTACTTCCAATACAATATTGAAAAGAAGTGGGGACAGTGGGCATCCTTGTCTATTCCCTGTTTGCAAGGAAAATGCTTTTAATCTTTCTCCATTGAGAATGATATTAGCTCTTCCTTTTGCATATATACTTTTCACTATGTTGGGAAACTTCCCTTCTTTTAAAATTTTGCTGTGTGTCTTAATCAGGAAGGGGTGTTGGATTTTGTCAAATACCTTTTCTGCAATTGCTAAGACACTATAGCTCTTGTCATTTGCTTTATTAATATGGTGAATTATGTTGATTGTTTTTCTTATTTTGAACCATCCCTGTATACCTATCACAAATCCCACCTGGTCATGGGGAGTTATTTTTTTGATGTGTTTTTGGATTCTATTGAGTAGGATTTTGTAAAGGCTTTTTGTATCTATATTCATGAGAGAGATTGGTCTGTAGTTTTCTTTCTTGATAATATCTTTGCCTGGTTTTGGTATTAGGGTTATGCTTGCATCATAGACTATCTCTGGGAATGTTCCTTCTTTTTCAATTTTTTGCAATAATTTAAGTAGAATTTGTGATAGATCCTCTCTGAATGTTTGGTAGAATTCAACAGTGAAGCCATCTGGTCCAGGACTTTTCTTATGGGGAAGTCTTTTTATGACCTGTTCAATTTCTTCTTTTGTAATGTTTGTAATGTTCAAGAGTTCTATATCTATCCTTGTCAATCTTGATAGGGCATGAATTTCAAGGAATTTATCCATTTCCTCTATGTTTTTTGGTTTATCAGAGTACAGCTTTTCATAGTATTCTGATATTATCAATTTAACTTCATCTGGTTCTGTTGTGATGTTATCTCCATCGTTTCTTAATCGAGTTATTTGTGTTTTCTCTCCTTTTTCCTTTATTAAGTTTGCCAATTTTATTGGCTCTTTAAGAAAACTAGCTTTTGGTCTTATTGATAGTTTCAGTTTTTCTGTTTTCTATCTCTTTGATTTCAGGTCTTGTCCTTATAATTTCTTTTCTTCTAGAGGCTGTAGGATTAGATTGTTTTTCTATTTGATGAAAGTGATGATTTAGATCATTGAATTTTCTTCTTTCTTCCTTTTTTTATCTGTGTGCCCATTGATATGAATTTCCCCTTGAGGACTGCCTTAGTTGTACCCCAGAGGTTTTGGTATGATGTATTTCATTTGTTTCAAGCATTTTTTAAATTTCATTCTTTATTTCTTTTATAACCCAATCATGTTCTAGCAAAAGAGTTATTTAGTTTCCACATGGATGGTTTTGTAAGCTTTATTGTCATATGGTTTATTTCTAATTTTATCTTATTGTGGTCTGAGGAGACTCTTTGTATTATTTCAATGTTTTTTAATTTGTTGAAGCTTGCTTCGTGTCCTAATATATGATCAGTTCTGGAGAATCTACCATGTGCACTTGAGAAGAAAGTGAATTGGGTTTTAGTTGGGTGCTGTACCCTGACTACATCTACAAGGTCAAGTTGGCTGATTGTATAATTCATATCTTCTGCATCTGTGTTAAGTTTCTTTTTAGTTAACCTATCCTTTGGTGATAGTGGTGTGTTGAAATCTCCTACCACTTTTGTGGTGCTGTCTATCTTTTTTTCCAATTCTGTTAACTATTGTTTTATGTATTTTTCAGGGCTATCATTTGGCGCATAAATGTTGACCAAGCTTATGTGTCTTTTTCATCTGTTGTGTTTTTAATCAGTGTGTAATACCCTTCCTTATATTTTATGGTGGTTTTCATTCTGATGTCTTCTTTACCAGAGAGTAGATTACTACTCCTGCTTTTACAGGTTGCCATTTGCTTGGTATATTTTTTTCCCCCAGCCTTTGATTTTGAGTCTGCCTTTCTCTTCTTTTTTGAGATATGGCTCTTGCAGGCAACATATTAGCGGGCTTTCATTTTGGTGGTTGTGGGTTTTTTGTTTGTTTGTTTTAAATCAATTTTGCTCTTTTTCTCTTGATTGGCACATTTAGTCCATTCACATTAAGTGTGGTTATTTTCAGGCCAGATTTTACCATTTTGCCATGTTTCTTTTTCTGTTGTTTTTGGCTATTATGTTCCATAAACTTTCTTTTGGTGTCACTATGTGAAGGATTTCACTTAAAATTTCTTGTAGTTTTGGTCATGTCTTCACAAATTCCTTAAGTTTCTTCTTTTCTGCAAAGGATCTAATTTATCCTCCACATTTAATAGAGAGCCTTGCCAGGTATATGAGCCTTGGCTGGCAATTGTTTTCATTCAACTTTCTATGTATGCTATCCCATTGTCTTCTAGCGCACATGGTTTCTGCTGAGAAATCAGAACTTAATCTAATTGTTTCACCTTTGTAGGTGATTCTTTGTTTTTCCTCATGCTGCTTTTAGTATTTTATCCTTATCTTAATATGGAGAATTTGATTATGATATGTCTTGATGTTTTTCTTTTTGGGTCTCATCTATTTGGTGTTAGTGGTGCTTCTTTAATGTGGATTTCTCCATTCTTCAAAATAAAACTGGCAAGTTTTCTTCTAGTACTTCTTTCCAATTTCCTCAGTGATTTCCCTGTCACTCCCCTGTTCTGGAATTGCAATCATACATATATTGTTCCTTTTGATGTCATCCCACATGATTCTAATGTTTTCTTCATTTTCATTACCTCCCATCTTTGATTGTTCTTCTAATAAGTTTCCAGTGAAGCTCTTGCCTTCCAGTTCACTGACCCTCTCTTCCATTGCTTCAGTTCTACTTGTTTGTCCTACCAGCATGTTGGACACTTCTATCATTTCAGACTTAATATTCTGGACTACATTTTCAAACTTTTCTGTTGTTTCTGGTACTCTATTCGCTGTGCCTTTTCTGTCTTAGGATGATTTTGTACGTTCTTGTACCTCTTTATCTGCTCTATCAATTCTTTCTTCCACCTTTTGCATTTTCTTCTGTAGCTGTTCAAGTTCCTCCTCACTGTTGTCTCTGAGGTATTTGCTCTCTTATTGACTTCCATTGTTTCTTCTCACGTTTGCCTCTTCCTCTGTAGCTGTTCAAATATGTCCATCAACATATTTCTTCTGCTTCTTTCTATCTGGGGTATTCATTGGCTCTGCTTTTTTAGAAGAAGGATTATTTTGTTTTTGCATGATGACTGAGGTGGATTGCTGCTTTTTTGACAGTATGTGAGTCTTTTCTTAGTAGATATTAGGTTTTATAACTATATAATGACCCAGAGTAGAGAAGTTTTCTGTGAAGGACCTGTATATTTGTGCTCACTTCTTGGGAAGAACAGTCAGCTAGGAGTGAGATGGCTGTTGCTCTCCTGAAACAGTACCTCCATCTGGCAATTTATGCTTGAGCTTAAGAAATCTCACATGATGTAGCTAGACAGTGGTGTTTTACCCAAAGTACCTGAATGGCAAAAGAAGATGCCTCTTCCCCTCCAGAAACAGCATCTTGATAGGGCCTAACCTGTCCCAGCCCCTTTCTATTGCTTCCACGGAGCAACCTGGCATCACCTTTTCCAGGACAGACCTGTGTGCTCTCTTGATGATCCATGGTATGTCCAATACTCTCCTCCAACAATTGTCCAATGCCAACTCAAAGGCATTGTTTCTTCCTCTGCCATTCTTAGTTATTGTACAGCTCACAGGTGCATAGTAAGCAACTGAAAAGATCATGCCTGGATCAGGCATACTGTAGTCTCCAGGGTGGAATTGTTGCTCTTTTGCACTCTGAAAGGTCGCTAACCTCATAATTCCCCAATACAACCTATCTTTTGATTTCCTGACTGCTGATGCTAAGGATTTGGTTGTGGATCTGAGCAAGATGAAATAATTAATAACTTCAATCTTCTCCACTTAATGTAATGTTGCCTATTGACCCAGTGATGAAGATTATTGTTTTCCTGATGTTGAGGTGTAATCCATATTGAAGGCTGTTGTCCTTGATGTTCTGAAGCAAATGTTTCAAGTCCTCCACAGTTTTGGTGAGCAAGGTTGTGTCATATACATAATGCAGGCAGTTGATGAGTCTTCCTCCAATCCTGATACAATATTCTTCTTCTTAAAGACCAGCCTCTTGAATGAATGATGCTATTAGCAAAATCTTGAATTATCTAGGAAGCATCACAAGAAGATGGAAGGAATACATGGAGTCATTGTCCCAAAAAGAATTGGCTGACATGGAACCATTTCAGGAAGTAGCATATGATCAAGAACTAATGGTAATAAAGGAAGAAGGTCAAGCTGCTCTGAAGATATTGGGGTAGTGGGGAGGAAATAAGGCCTTAGGAATTTATGGAATACCAAGTGACATATATCAGCAAACAGATGCAACCCTGGATGTGCTCACCATGTTGTACCAAGAAATCTAGAGGACAGCTACCTGGCCAAGTGGCTGGAAGAGATCCTTATTTCTTTCCATTTCCCCAAAAAAAGATGATCCAACAGAATGTGGAACTTATCACAAAATATCATAAATTTCACATGCAGGTAAAATCCTGCTGAAGATTATCCAAAAACATCTAGAACTACATACAGTGAACTGCCAACATGGGTCTATAAATCCATTCAAATGCAAATCTTCCCAGAAGATTAAAACTTAACCTTTCCCTTTGATCAAGCCCCAGTGCCCATTACCAGATTCTGCTTTTAATAAGTTTATGTCTAGGACAGATCTTCCCTTTTAGTGCTTCCAATCAAGTACTGGCCAAATGTGGAATTACATGCTTTCTAATATAGTAGTGCTTTGTATTTTCTTTGCATTGGTCTTTTGTGTTTCTCACAGGATTTATTTCTAAACATTTCATCTTTGGTATGGCTTTTGCAAATAGCATTGTTTTCCTTATTTTTAGAGTTTTGTACTGTAAAGAATTCAGACTGACCTTTCATCAAGGACAATTTACATTTATTTTCTGATAATTCTAACTAGACATATGTAAAAACTAGCAGAAGGTTGAGTCTATTAGGAAAGCCATTTCTTGCCAGCAGAAAAAGGTGAATCATGAACAATAATTGAAGCTTCATCTTCAAGTTGAGGCCTTGAATTTGGGCAAACAGCCAGTGGGACCTGGTCCTTCTCACCTGGATGAGGGCTTCTGAGGAACTACAGTTGGTTCCAGCACATGTTCTTGGTATATTTCCACAGCTTCCCTTTGTTCATGTGCTCATAGAGCATATGTTCACCTTTATTGAACACCACTTTAAGAACAAGGTGCCCATGGTGATAGTGAGGGTGAACATGGAGGTCCTGCAGAACAGAAACAAGTACAAATTTGCAGTAAACATTACGCTTGTCGTGTTTCCTTACTGCCCAATTTATGCCAGCAGGCATCCTGATTGACTTTTTTTAAACATAGAAAATGTTTTAATTTTTGTTGTTACACATTTTCTTCCTCCCCCTTCCCGTGCCCCATCCCACAATGCACCTTGTTCCAGACTGTTGTCATACATATAATGCTTAATTATGTCTATTTCTTTCAGATAATTCTTCCCCTAATCTGATTTAATGCAGTGTTCATTTCTAACTACTTTTTTCCCATTCTCTGCCCTATTTTATAACAGCAGTGTTATGGAGTCTTTGACTTTTGCAACTGAGATATTTCCCTCAGCATGATATGCTCCAGGTCACCCACGTTCTGTAATGTTCTAGAAGTTCATTGTTTGTCAGTGCTGCAAAGTATTCCATTGTGTGAATGTACCATTGTTTTTCTATCCATTTGTTGCTGGTTACTTGGGTTGTTTTTATCTCTTTGCTATTGTGAATAAGGCAGCAATAAACAGGGGTGTGCATACACCTGTTTGAGTTGTGGCTCTGGTTTCCTTAGGGTATACTCCCAGTAGGGGAGTTGCTGGGTCAAATGGTATTTCTATTTCCAACTTTTTGAGAAAACACCAGACTGCCTTCCATAGTGGCTGTATCATTTTACATTCCAGCCAGCAGTGAATAAGAGTTCCAATTTGTCTATAACCTCACCAATATTTGTTGTTTGCTGCTCTGTTGAACTTTCCTATTGTTGCTGGGGTAATATGATATCTCATAGTTGATTTTACTTGCATCTCTCTGATAACTGGGGATTTTGAACATTTCTTCATATTTGTCATCCAAATGTCTTCTTTGGTGAAATGTCTATTCATATCCTGTGCCCATTTTGTGATTGAGTTGTTTACTTTTTTCTTGTTGATGTCTGACCAATTTTTTAAAATTTCTTGATCTTGTATCCTACTACTTTGTTGAGTGAGTCTCATTCATAAAGGGAATGTCTTCCATTTCCCCATTGAGAGTAAGACTGGTCATTGGTTTTGTATGTTGTTATTGCTAATTAAAGGATTGAACAGAAGATTTCTAAGGGCAGCATGAAAACAAAGTAGTCTAATGAAATGTGCCAGGAACTGGATTCAGAAAATTAAAAGGTAAGAACTCATTTCTCATGCTGAAGGAACTGTAGAACAAATTCAAGCCTGAAGTTTCAATACTGAAAGATGCAATGGGCAAAATCTTGGATGACTCAGGAAGCATCACAAGAAGATAGAAGAACTACATGGAGCCACTTAACCAAAAATAATTGGCTGACATGGAACCATTTCAGGAAGTAGCATGTGATCAAGAACCAATGATAATAAAGGAAGATGGTCATGCTGCTCTGAAGGCATTGCCAAAAATACTAAGTTCCCAGGAATTGATGGAATATCAAGTGATATATTTCAGCAAACAGATGCAACCCTGGATGTGCTCACCATGTTGTGCCATGAAATCTAGAGGACAGCTACCTGGCCAATTGACTGGAAAAGATCCATATTTGTTTTCATTCCCAAAATAAGGTGATCCAACAGAATGTGGAACTTATTGAAAAATATCATAAATATCACATAAAGGGAAAACTTGCTCAAAGTTATAAAAAAACATCTAGAACTATATCTACAGAAATGTAAGAAATACATGCTGGGTTGTGAAGAGGCCGTGACACTAGGAATATCACTGCTGATGTCAGATGAGTTTTGACTGAAAGCAAAGAGTGCCCGAAGGATGTTTATCTGTCTTTTTTTTGACTATACAAAGGCATTTGACTGTGTGGATCACAATAAATTGTGGCTAACACTGAGAAGAATGGGAATCCCAGAACATTTGAACTGTGCTCATGAGAAACCTATACCTAGATCAAGAAACTGCTGTTGAAACAGAGCAAAGAAACACTGTTGACTGCTGTTGTTACATGCCATCGAGTTGTTTGCAACTCATAGCGAGCCTATGTAAAACAGTCCTGAATCCTGCTCTATTCTGAGGCAACTTTATTGTCTCCAATGTACCTACCTTCATTACCCCAGTCACTGTATCAATCCATCTCATCAATAATCTCCCTCTCTTTCTCCATCCCTCCACCTTTCTAAACATGATGCCCATTTCAAAGGATGAGTCCTTCCACCTTTCCAAACATGATGTCCCTCTCAAAGGACCAATCACTCCTTGCACATGTCCAAAGTATGTCAGACAAGGCTTCAGAATCCTTGCCTTCAAGGATCAGGACAGCTTTATTTACCCTCTCTAGGATGAATATGGTTTTTTTCTTAGCAGTGTATGGTATATTCAAAATTTTTCTCCAGCACCACAGCCAAAGGCATCAATTCTCTTTCTGTCATCCCTAGTCATTGTTCAGCTTTCTGATGCATAGCAAGCAATTGCAAAGACTGAATCAGATGCACCTTAGTCTCCAGACTGACATTGTTGCTCTTCAGTACTATGGAGAGGTACCTGGCAGCCAACTTTCCCAATGCAGTTCATCTTTTGATTTCCTGGCTGCTGGTTCCAAGACTGTTGATTGTGATGCCAAGCAAACTAAAGCTGTTAACCATTTCAATCTTTTCATCATCCATCATGATGTTGCCAATGGGCCCAGTTGTGAGAATCTTTGTTTTCTTGATGTTGAGCTTCAATCCATGTTGAAAGCTGCGGTCCTTGACCTTCTGCAAGCAAGCGCTTCAGGTCCTCTTCATTTTCAGCAAGCAGGGTTATATAATCTGCATAATGCAGGTTGTTGATGAATTTTCCTCTATGATTCAAAATCAAGGAAGGAGTGTACCAAGGATGTATCCTTTCTCTATATCTTTTCAATCTGTATGCTGAACAGATCATTAGGCTGGAGTTTTCAAAGAAGAATATGGCATCAGGATTGGAGGAAGACTCATCAACATCCAGAGTTATGCAAATGATACAACTTTGCTCACTAAAACTGAGGTGAATTTGAAGTGATTGCTGCAGAACACCAAGGACTGCAGTCTTCAATGTGACTTGGAACATTAGGCAAACAAAAATCCTCTCCATGAGCAGTATCATGTTAGATGGAGAAAAGATTGAAGTTAATGATTTTGTCCTGCTGAGGTCCACAGCCGACATCCTTGGCACCCACAGTCAGGAAATAAAAAGATATGTTGCATTGGGAAAATACACTGTCAGGGAACTTTCCAGAGTGCTAAAGAGCAACAATGTCACTCTGGAAACGAAAGTACTCCTGATCCAGGCCATGGTCTTCTCATTTGTTTGCTATATATTTGAGAGCTGGATAGTGACAAAGAATGGCAGAAGAAAAGTAAGATGCCTTTTATTTGTGGTGCTGGAGGAGCATACTGGACATACTATGACCGCCAAGAGAACAATCAATTCTGTCATGGATGATGAAACTATGTTGCTCCTTGGAGGTAAGGATTTTCAAACTGCATATTACATACTTTGAGCCTATTGTCAGGAGGGGTCTATTCCTTGGAAAAAGACATCATGCTTGGAAGGGTGGAGGGTCAGCACAGGAGAGGAAGACCCTCATGAGAGGATTGACTCTGTGACTGTGGCAGTGGGGTCAAGTTTGTTAGAGATAGTGAAGTTGGCTCAGAATAGAGCAGGATATATTTTTTAAAAATTTTGTTGAGGGAATGGCAAAGGACACACTGACAAAGAAGATTAATCAGAACTGGCTTTGACAAGCACTGTGGCATTTGGACAAGAACAAACTGGGAGGAGGG
>NW_006400074.1:2317678-2322844 GCF_000299155.1 Elephantulus edwardii
GTCCCCTTTTCCTTATGAATCAGGGTGAAGTCTCTCCCAGGGAGGAGTGATAGGGAATGGCAAAGGACACACTGACAAAGGAGATTAATCAGAACTGGTTTTGACAAGCACTGTGGCAACGGGACAATTAAAACAGACTTTTAAAGAATATTCAACCTGAATCCTTCCGGTAATATGGAGATTTTTGAAAGTATTTCTTTGAGTTTATTATGTTTAATTTGTTTGTGTATAAAGGATGCTCATCTAGATGATAACATAATTATGATAAAAACAAAAGGGGGGAAATATGGGAAGCCAATAAGGAATATTTGTAATAAACGGAATGCTATTTTTTAAAAAAGCAAGCGTTCAGGAGTATTCATTTTTAAAATATTCTGAAATAGATTGAGTACCATTGACATCACCTTTTCTCTGAACGTTTGGTAGAATTCCCCATGGAACTTTCCAGATCAGAACTTTTTTTGGTTGGGAGTGTCTTTGACCTATTCAATTACTTATAATGTATTTGTTCAAATACTCTACTTGCCTTAGTTCATCTAGCCAGTGAGTATTTAAAAATGCGTGCACTTCCTCTAAGTTTTCTAATTTGTTGGAATACAGTTCTTCATAGTATAGTATTAATATTATCCTTTTATACTGTTGTTTTTATTGTTACATCACCCATTTCATTTTATTTATCTTATTTGAGCTTTCTTTTCCTTTGTTAGATTTGCTACAGGCTTGTCAACTATATTAACCCTTTAAAAGAATCAACTTCAGGTCTTGTTAATTCTTTCTATTCTTTTTTTTGGTCTTCTATTTATTTTATTTTGCTTTTGTCTTTATTACTTCCTTTCTTCTGGATAATATAGGCTTTACTTATTTTTCTAATTTCCAGAGAGATTGCGTTAAGATATTTGTTTTTATGCTCTTCTTTTTTGATGTGTTTATTACTATTAACTGAGCTCTGAATACTCTGCTGGGCCCCCAGGTTTTAGGTATGCTGTATTTTCATTCTCAGTAGCTTCTAGAATAAGCTGTGCCAAAACAGCTATGAGGTATCATCTCACCCCAGCAACAATAGCAAAGTTCAACAGGGCAGCAAACAAAAAACACTGGCAAAGTTGTGGAGAGATTGAAATTCTTATTCATTGCTGGCTGAAATGTAAAATGGTACAGTCAGTCTGGTGCTTTCTCAAAAAGTTGGAAACAGAAATACTATTTGACCTAGCAATTCCACTACTGGGAATACACCCGAAGGAAACCAGAGCCATAACTCAGATGTATGCACACTGCTTTTTATTGCTGTGTTATTCACAAAAGCAAAGAGAGAAATGTGACCCAAGTGCCCAGAAACAAACAAAAAGCTGTGGTACATTCACAATGGAATACTACACAGCATTGAAAAAACATGAACGCATAAAACATTACAAAATATGGATGAACCTGGAGGACATTATGCTCAGTAAAATATTTCCATCTCAAAAGGACAAATACCACATAACACCACTGTTATGAAATAGGACAGACATGGAGAGGGTTGGGGAGAGAATGAGAAAAGAGTATATAGAAAATGAACACTTCATTAAATCAAATTAGAGGAAGAACTGTCTGAAAGGAATATAGACTTATATGTACGACAACAGTCTGGAACAAGGGGTGCATTGTGGGGGTGAAATGTGCAACAATGCAAAAAGTAAAATATTTTAGATGTTAAAAAATTTACAATAAAAGGAGAACAATTTAAAAAGAAATAAGAGATATCAAAAGTTAGTTTGTCATGATGTAGTACAACTGAAACTCTTGTAAATTGTTGATAGGAGTGTAACATGTTATAACACTTAGGAGAAAGATTAAGCAATTTAATATGAAACCAAATATAGACCTTTAAAAAAGCTGTGATGCAATACCGAAGGCATGAAGTTCAAATCCGCCAGCTGCTCCACGGACGGAAGACGGGCAGTCTCCTATCGTGAGATTGATGGCCTCTGAAAACACACCAAAGGGTTAGTTATAGGTTGGTTCCAACTGGATAGTGCACAGCATTACCTCATATTATTAGTTTCTGTGTACTTGATTTACACACACACACACACACACACACACATCTTGTTGGTTTCTGATTTTGCCATTGTGGTCTGAGAAGGTGCTTTGTCATATTTCAGGGTTCATTTATTGAGGTTAACTTTGTGATCTAGCATGTGTTTCGTGTTTTTTAATGGATAGATTTTCTATATGTCTACATGGTCTGGTTGCTTTGTTGCATTGTTCAGTTCTTCAGCATCTTTGTGTTTCTAGTTATTCTATTCTTCATCATAAGTGTTATATTGGAGTCTTCTATCCATAATTCTCCTACTAACCCAAAGGTTGCCCTTCTCTGGGAGAAAGATGGGAGATCTCTGGAGCAATTTGTTGTTGTTGTTATGTTCTGTCAAGTCACCTGTGATCATAAAGATCCCTATATACAACAGCCCTAAACCCTGCTCTATCCTGTGCCAAACTTAGTGTCTCAGACACACCTACTGCCATTGCCCCAGTAATGGAATCAATCCGGCTCAATGAGGGTCTTCTTCTGCGCTGTCCCTCCACCCTTCCAGGCATGACGTCCCTCTCCAAGGGCTAGTCCCTCCTTGCAACATGTCTAAAGTATGTCAGATGAAGCTTCAGAATCCTTGCCTACAAGGAGCATCCTGGTTTCATCCTTTCTAAGATAAACCCGCTATCTTAGTTGAAAGCAGGGAGTACCAGAGGAATGGCTACCTGTCCTTCAATGCAAAGGCATTTGACTGTGTGGATCATAACAAACTATGGCTGACTCTGAGAAGAATGGGAATCCCAGAACACTTGACTGTGCTTTTGCAAAACCTATACTTCGACCAGGAGGCAGTCATCAGCACAGAGCAAGGAAACACTGCATGGTTCAAAATTGGGAAGGGTGTGTGTCAAGGATGTGTCCTATCTCCATATCTTTTTAATCTATATGCATAACAGATTATCTGGGAGGCCTGGGCTCTATGAGGAGAAGTGTGGCATCAGGATTGGAGGTAGACTCATCAACAATCTGCATTATGCAGATGACACAACCCTGCTTGCTGAAACTGAGGAGGACCTGAAGTCCTTGCTGCAGAAGGTCAAGGACTGCAGCCTTCAGTATGGATTGAAGCTCAACATCAAGAAAACAAAGATTCTCACCACTTGGCTAATTGGCAGCATCATGATAGATGGCGAAGAGCTTGAGATTATTGACAGCTTCAGTTTGTTTGGCTCTCCAATCAACACTCTTGGTGCCAGCAGCCAGACAAATTGCACTGGGAAAGTCTGCTGTCAGAGACCTCGCCAAGGTACTGTGGAGCAACAATGTCAGTCTGGAGACTAAGGTACACCTGATACAGGCCATGGTCTTTGCCCTTACTTGCTATACTTCAGAGAGCTGGACAATGGCTGGGGATTATAGAAGGAGAATTGATGCCGAAGGAGAATTGATGCCTTGTGGTGCTGGAGAAAAGTATTGAATAATATACCATGGACTGCTGGAACAAACAAGTTCATCCTGGAGAGTGTGAAGCCAGGCTGATCCTTGGAGGCAAGGATTCTGAAGTTTCGTCTGACATATTTTGGACATGTTTCAAGGCAGGATCAGTCCTTGGAGAAGAATGTCATGCTTGGGAGGGTGGAGGGACAGCGCAGGAGAGGAAGACCCTCGATGAGATTGATTGATTCAGTCACTGGGGTCATGGGGGTAGGTGTGTCAGAGACAATAAGGTTGGCAAGAAATAGAGCAGGGTTTAGGGTTGTTGTACATAGGGTCGCTGAGTCACAAGAGACTCGACGGCACATAACAAACAACAACAACAACAACAACAACAACAACAAAGACAAACCTGTTTATTCTCCTAGCAATCCATGATATATTCAATACTCTTCTCCAGCACCACAGTTCAAAGGCATCAGTTCTCTGTCATCCCTAGTCATTGTCCAGCTTTCTGATGCATAGCAAGTAATTGCAGACTATGCCCTGGATCAGGCACAGCCTAGTCTCCAGATTGACATCATTGCTCTTCAGAACTTTGGAGAGCTCTCTGACAGAAGACTTCCTTTTCATTTCCTGGCTACTGGTGCCAAGAGTGTTGATTGTAGAGCCAAACAATCTAAAGCTATAAACAATAAACTGGTGCAATTTACAATCTCCAAAATCCTTCTGTAGTGTCACTTCTAATTTCATGGCAATGAGCTTTGGAGTAATCTGTTCTTTCAAATCTGTTAAGGTTTGCTTTTTATTATTTGTGGCTCTATCATTGGTTGTATAGATATTTATTGTAGTATGTCTTCTTGCTTAGTTGACTATTTGATCATTATATAATACCTTCCTAGTCTCTTATGCTGGTTATTGTACTGAGATATAGTTTTAACAATTTTTATTTATTGTTGCACGTTTTCTTCTCTACCCGCTCTCTCAGCCCACTTTGTAATGCACGTCTTGTTCCAGATTTTCATACATATAATACCTAATCATACATTCTTTTTTTTGACCTACTTAAAAAATTAAATTACATTTATCATGGGTCATGTTTTATCCATGTTACCACTCTCTTTCGACTGGTACATTTAATCCATTCATTTAGTGTAACTGTTCATAGTTCCAGTTTAACTGCTCTTCTTTGCTCCATCTGCTTTCCTCTAACTTCTTTCATTGCTGTTATTTTGGTACTCCTTGTGACTTTCCTCTTTACTTTGATGAAGTTTATTTTCTGGGAGGTAATCCTATGCTTATTTTATTCTCATGTCTAGAACAATCCACCTTTCACCTTACTGCTTCTCCATCTAGGAGTTCTGTAACTATTACTAATATTTTTTAATTTTAAAAAATCCCTCTTTCCATAATAATTTTGCATTCTAGTTACTCTCACTTATGGATTGATACGTTTGGTTCTGTGTTTGTTGTGTCATATTTTTTTATGTGTATTATGGGTCAGTTTTGGAATTTTTATTTGTTGTCTATGGGTTGGGCCCTCAAAATATTAAAATACTTTTTTTTACAGAAAAAATATTTATTGTCTGTTCTCTATACAAACTTGACGCAGGTGGGTCTACAAGAAACCTTGGAAATAAATGTATCAAAATGTCAAAGATTAATTACTGTAGGTTGTGATTTTAATTTTTTTTCTATAATTATATTTTATTAATTTT
>NW_006400074.1:2328782-2350124 GCF_000299155.1 Elephantulus edwardii
AAAATTAATAAAATATAATTATAGAGAAAAAAAAAGAGTTACACTTTGTTTTGAGTTGGATGAGGGTTTGAAAAAATTAAAATACTTTTCCATTTTAAGATTGGACTAGTTTTCCACAAATGTTTATTTGAAAATTGCCCTAGTTTCACCGTCATATATTCTTAAGCTTGCTGGTATAGAATTCGTGGTTGGCACTTTTCAGTCAGAGTTTTATATGTGCCATCTAGGGTGTTCTGGTGACTGAGCTGGTGAGGAGCTGTGCTGCCAACCCAAATGGATGAGATTTGGATCCACCAGCTGCTCTGTGGGCAACATGACCAGTCTCCTCCTGTGCAGATCAGAGCTTCTGAACTCCACTAGAGGGTCAGGTGTGAGTTCCTGACCGACAGCAATGAGTTTGCATGGATATTTTTTTTCCTGCTGAGAAACCGTTATCTTCCTGTTTTCTAGGTAACTCTTGAACTTCATTTGATTCATATTTCATCTATGTCTGAATGTTTAGCCTTAAGGCTCTGCATTCCAATTTGCTGGTGTTTTTTTTTTTTTTTTCATTGCTTTTAACTTTATATATATATTTTTTAATTCTGTTGGAGTTTTGCCTAGTTTTCTTGGATTTGTGATTTCCACGCTTTTCCCCCCTCAATCTGTAGCAGGACCTATCATTCTTCTGAATTCCTTATCAGGAAGTTTAATATTATTTCTTCCTCTGAAATATTTCTGGTTCTACATTGTGGTCACTTTTGGTTCCATCTTGTTATTTTTTCTGCTTTATCTTCTGTCAGAGATCTTGTGTTCCTGTTGTCTCTGTAACTTTTTTCTGTCTGATTGAGCTATGTGTGCTGAGCCACTCTCTCGGCAATACTTCGCATTTCACCTCATCTTCCTGTGGATGACAGACGGTGATGTCTGCAGTTTGCGTAAAGCAGTTGAGGGTAGGCTGGGTGGTGTGTTGTAGCTGTTTGATTGGGTCAAGCAGGAGCTCTTTGGTCTCTCCCAGTGGGCAAAGCTGCAGGGTGGTGCTATGCGTGGCTTGATACTTGCAGTCAGATAATCGGAGGGTGATTGCAGGCCACATGTGGAGGCCTGTCAGTTCCTAGAGAAAAACTCTGGAATGTAGAGCCACGCACACTATCAGTGTCAAATACAAAATGGCCTGGCCTCAGGTGGAGCTGGGCTATGCCGACAGCAACCTGGTGAGTAGGGATGGCTGGGGGGAGGAGGGGCATTACTTCTCTGATCTCCAGGGGACAAGGGAGGAAAGTGCACCTCTCTCATTTTCAGCTAGTCACTGACAGGAGTTCCCTGGCAGTCCCGAGTCCCCATGCCAAGCAGATATCTGTTTACAATTCTGTGTTCTGTTTATCTCATTGCTCAGTGTTTTAATTCTCCCTTTTCCTACATTCAGTTTTGAAGCCGTTGTCTTCCCTGTTTAAATTAGGGCTCCAGACTTTACCATCCTCTCTGTTGTTTTCTGGTGTCTTAAGTGAATGTGGTGTCAACAGCTGTTTAGTATCCTAACCAAAGTCTGCTCACAGACAGACACTTAAGATCCCAGATGCTGTTCATTCCACTAATATGTAGAAGTGAACTATACCAGTTGACTAAGTTGTCCAAATACACTAAAGTCCTAAGTCTTTGATGACATGTCTGTAAGTGCTTTATTATATATGACTCCATATGCAGTACAACATACTTGCACACATGACTACTGATGCATTTGTAAAAGGCACATACCTTCTTAAAATGTTTCAAGATGTCAGGAGGCATGGTGACATTCATATTCATTTGCATATAACTGAAAAGAATTCTGATGGATGCTGTAACTAAGTATAGAAGGAAAAATACTGGTGGTCTGGTGGCAAGATGATGTGCTGTTCCAGTCATGTTTTGGTAATTATCAGCAGAATCTTGCTTGCATGTGATTATTAATGATATTGTTAGATAATTTTGCACTGTCGG
This sequence comes from Elephantulus edwardii, assembly GCF_000299155.1. Taxonomy (NCBI): domain Eukaryota; kingdom Metazoa; phylum Chordata; class Mammalia; order Macroscelidea; family Macroscelididae; genus Elephantulus; species Elephantulus edwardii. The sequence goes on from NW_006400074.1 coordinate 2,330,742, forward strand.
GTCACCTTTATTTGGAATGGGAACAAATATAGAGATCTATTCCAGTCAGTTGGCCAGGTTGTTGTCCTCCAGATTTCTTGGCACAACTTAGTGAGCACATCCAAGCCAGCATCTGTTTGTTGAAATATGTGAATTGGTATGCTGTTAATTCATGGAGCCTTGTTTTTTGCCAATTCTCTCAAAGCAGCTTGAACTTCTTCCTTCAGCACCACAGGCTCTTGCTCATGTTGTTTCATGAAATTGTTGTGTCCACCAATTCCTTTTGGTACAATGACTCTGTATACTCGTTCCATCTTCTTTTAATGCTTCCTGGATAATTCAGTATTCTGCCCAGAGCATCCTTAAGTATTGCAACTCAAGGCTTGAATTTGTTTTTAAGTTCCTTCAGCTTAAGAAATGCTGAGTGAGTTTGGTCCTTTTTGATTTTCTGACTCTAGCACTTTGCACATATCATACTTTGCTTTGGCTTCTTGGTGCTCTAGTGCAAGTTCAGTCTCGTCTGACATCTGTCTTGGTCTTTTCTTCCTCCTCCGTCTTGAATGACCTTTTGCAATTTTCATGGACATTTTTTATATTCTCCCACAGCTCTGCTCTTTGCTCTTTAGTGTTCAAAGCCTCAAATCTGTTCCTGAGATGGTTTTGAAATTTAAGTGGCATAGAGTTAAGGTCAAATTTTGGTTCCTGTGGATTTTTCTTCAACTTCAGCTTAAACTTGCCTGAGTAGTTGGTAGTCTATTTCACAATCAACACCAGACCTGGTTTTCACAGCTTATACTGAGCATCTCCAGCGATTCTTTCCACAGATGTAATCAGTTTGGTTGCTATGCATACCACCAGGTGAAATCTATGTGTACAACATGGGTTTGTGTTTATTATAAATGGTATTTACAAGGAATAAATCATTGAATGTTCAGAATTTATTATTCTTGCTACTTCTGCATTTTAGTGGATGCCATTTGCTTGGTATATTATTTCCAGCCTTTGATTTTTATCTCTTTTACTTCAGAATGTTCAGAATTTGATCATTCTCTCTCCAGCTTCATTTCTGTCATCAAGCCCATGTTTTCCAACAACTGAGCCTTCTTCCATTCCCAACTTTTGCTTTCCAGTCACCCATTATTATTAATGCATCTTGATTGCATGTTCGATTGATTTGACTGCAAATGTTTGTAGAAATCCCAACAGAGAACTGCCAGATGTGCAGGCTGGGTTTAGAAGAGGCCGTGGTAGTAGGGATTTTACAGCTAATGTTAGATGAGTCTTGGCTGAAAGCGGAGAGGACCAGAAGAATGTCTTTGTTTCACTGACTGTGCAAAGGCTTTTGACTTTGTGGATCACAACAAACTGTGGCTGACTCTGAGAAGAATGGGAATCCCAGAACATTTGATTGTGCTTTTGCAAAACCTATACTTGGATATTCTTCTAGGTGGTCTGTCAATTTGTCAAGATAACTTGTGGTTGCTGTGATGCTGAACACTGTGACCCTGATGTGCCAAATGCAATACTGGTCACCCATGGTGGACAATGTTTGGTGGCACTCCCTGATTAAAATAAACTTGGAAGCAGGAGTGACATCCACTTCCAAAATGGCTTGCCTCTGGAAACCCTATGAACTTGGACAAATGAAGAAAGTTATACAAGTAAGTGTTCAGGTCTTTCAATCATAGGGTAGCTGAGTTACTTATGACTCGACGGCACTTAACAACAGCATGCTTGGACCAGAAGGCAGTCATCAGCATAGAGCAAGGAGACACTGTTAAGGTTCAAAATCTGAAAGGGTGTATGCCAGGGATGTATTCTGCCTCTATAACTTCTCAATCCATATGCAGAATAGATCATCAGACGCTGGGCTTTATGAGGAGAAACGTGGCATTAAGATTGGAGTAAGACTCATCAGCAACCTGTGTTAGGCAGATGACACAACCTTGCTTGCTGGAACTGAGGAGGACCTAAAGCACTTGCTGCAGAAGGTCAAAGACTGAAACCTTCAATATAGATTGAAGCTCAACATCAAGAAAACAGATTCTCACCACTGAGCCAACTGGCAGCATCATGATAGATGGTGAAATTGTTAACAGCTTTAGTTTGCTTGGATCCACAATCAACACTCTTGGCACTAGCAGCCAGGAAATCAAGAGACAAACGGCACTAGGAAAGTTGGTTGTCAGGGACCTCTTAAGAGTACTGAAGAGCAACAACATCAGTCTGGAGACTAAGCTGTGCCTGATATAGACCATACTCTTCGCAATTGCTTGCTATGCATCAGAGAGCGGGACAATGACTAGGGATGCTAGAAAGAGAATTGATGCCTTTGAGCTGCGGTGCTAGAGTACTGAACGTATCATGGACTGCTAGGAGAATAAACAGGTTTATCTTTGTTATGTGCTGTTAAGTTGTAGGTAACTTGTCCTGGAGAGGGTGAAACAAGGCTGCTCCTTGGAGGCAAGGATTATGAAGCATCATCTGACATACTCTGGACATGTTGCAAGGAGGGACCAGTCCTTGGACAGGGCGGTATGCTTGGAAGGGTAGAGTGACAGAGAAAGGAAGCCCATTGATGAGATGGGGCAATGAGGGTGGGTGTGTCAGATAGTAAAGTTGGCACAGGATAGAGCAGGTTTCAGGGTTATTGTACATAAGGTCGCTAGGAATTACAAGAGACTCTACGGCACGTAACAACAGTGGCAAAAAGGTGCACTGCAATCCTTAAGGCATGTGGTTTGAGTCCACCAGCTCCTCTGCAGGAGAAAGATGGGCAGTCTCTTCACGTGCGATTAACTGCCTTTAAAAACCCACCAGAGGGTCAGCTATGGGTCAGTTTTGACTGTATACAACCACCACCACCACCAGAGCAGGATTACATTTATCTCATGGTTTTACTTCTGTGAAGCTTAGAAAGTATTTTGCCCCAGTAAAAATACTTAAAAGTTTGCAGTGCAGACTGGTATTCCACATAACCATCCATTAAGATACTGACTCCAATCCCATTACTGTATTATCACGCTTCCCACTTTCTGTGGCTCTTGTTCAACCTACATTTATTCCTCTTTCTACCTCCCTGTCCAAATGCTGTCGTGCTAGGGAGTGCACAGCTCTGACTGTACTGATCACCCCATTAGCCTATTGGTTAGCTACAAGTTAACAGGGCCTGGTAGGTGACTGGATAATAGTCTGGGGGGTCCACTAGCCCCTCAGTCCAGTAAGCTTTAGTTGTTTATTTTCCCAGGATTCTGGATCAATCTACATTTCTATTCCACTCTTTCAGGACCCTCCTACTTGACCCCTTTCAAAGCAGTTAGCTATGGTTGTGGAAGCGGACATTCATTAGGCCTATTAATGATATACACTAATTGTTCTCACACACCTTTGGTTTTCTTCAATTTTGCTTCAGACTAGAATTCAATGGATGCAGCTCAGATGGTTGCTTGTGAGCTCTTAAATCCTCAATCGCTCTTCTCCACTGTAGAGTAGAACACTGTCCATGCAAAGACTATTATGTCATTGACCCTGATTCTCTCCAAGACTGGTGTAATCCCATGAAAACACATCATGAGGCCTTTCCTTGACAGCAGTTAAGAGGGCTGTAAGCCATCAACCTCTCAGCAACAGATGCCAAGGCCAGATAACTGGATGATGCCATTACAGAAAAGATGCAAATTCAAAGACAAGGAATCAGGCACTAACACCTGTTAGCAGAAGCAAAGTTTGAAAGTAACTGCCTGATCTGGTATAAACTGTCTTTTTAGGCAGTAATATGGCAGTTACTCTTATGTGCTATCGAGTTGCCCGTGATTCAGCTCTGAACCTTGCTCTATGAGCTTCAAAATCCATGCCTCCATGGAGAAACTTGGTTTCACCCTAATACAGACTTATTTGTTCTCTTGGCAGCCCATGGTACGTTTAATACTTCCTTCTCCAGCATGGACTCAAAGGCATCCATTCTTCTGTCATCCTTGGTTGTAGTCTAGCTCTCTAATGCATACCAAATAATCACGATGACCAACGGCCTGATCAGACACACCTTAGTCTCCAGACTGACATCACTACTCTTTAGCACTTTAGAGAAGTCCCTGACAGCAGACTCCCCCAGTGCAATTTGTCTGTTGATTCCTGACTACTGGTGCCAAGAGTGTTGATTGTGGAACCAAGGAAGCTCAAATTGTTAACCACCTCAATTCAATGTCTTTTCCATCCATAATGAAGCTGTCAGTCAGTCCAGAGGTGAGAATCTTTGTCTCTCCTTGATGCTGAGCTTCAATCCATACTGAAGAGTATAGTCCTTGACCTTCTGCAGAAAATGCTTCAGGTCTTCATCCTCAGTTTTTAGAATCTTATATTTTGCACTCCTGTTAAACAAATTAAAAATACAATTTCTTTAAAAAAAAAGTCTGTGGTTTTAGTTCATTGGCTCTATTTCTAGGAATGCTATCTTAAAAAATTCGTTTTGGGTAGAATGCTCAACATACTGGCTATACTTTCCAAAACAATGGAAACAACCTAGTAGTTCAACAGAGAATTTTATATACTTGGTGGAATGATAGTCAACCCAATTTTTTTAAAGTTATGTTTTTAATGGGTATTTAATGACATTCTATGAGAAAATGAATACCAAAGGAGGACAAAGAGAGAATCAAATGTAGATAGTTTTAGTGCCTAAGTGATGGAATTGAGTGATTTTTATTTGTTCATTTTCCTTAATTTCCAAAATTTTGCCAATGAGTATGTATCTTTTAAGATCAGGGAAGAGTTCTGTTGTGTTTTAAACAAGAATGAATCCTCAGGATAACAGGTCTGTAACTTCTCTATTTCCATAAAAGAGAGGGCATGTTACTTACCTGCCCTGGGCTACCATAGATTCCTGAAGTATACATCACAGGAACACACATATTTATCCTAACCTATTATACCATCTCATCAGATATTGTGACTTCTGATACACAATACTGTCTCAGTACAGAATCACAAAACACATTACTAAGGTACACTAAAATAAGGTTATTTACTTAGAAATGATACATTGAATATAATCTGTATATAAAACAAAACAAAACAATTAATGGTAAACTTAATAAGGCACCTTTTAAATCATATGCTGTACAAAATATACTTGGTCTTTATCAAAGATCAATCTAAATGTTGGGTATTCCGTAACTACGTAAAAAAACTGCTTATTTTCATTTTTCTTTCAATATCTATGTGCGTCCTAATTAAGTTATAATGACATTTCCATTTTATATAGTATTTACTTACATTTTACTTCCTAGGTGGGCCAGGACTAGTCACTAAAAGAGTTTAAATAATTCTATTTAAAGCATATTACACAGCACAAACTAAGATGAAAATGCATTTAAGATCTTGCAAAAGCAGTATTTGTCCTATTTTCTTTAGAAGATCACATGTTACCCTTACCTAGATTTGTTTTTATGAACATTTTCTCTCTAGTTTGCAACGTGACTCTTTCAAGTAACTGAATAAATTCAGCTTTAATGTTTATATTTGCCTATTTTAGAGATGTTGTTGTTGTGTACCATGGAGTCAATCAGAACCAACCCAAAGCTGACCCTCTGGCGGGTTTTCAGAAGCAGTTAATTGCACGGGAGGAGACTGCCCATCCTTCTCCCACAGAGCAGCTGGTGGATTTGAATCGCATGGCTTCAAGATTGTGGCACATCTTGCCACTAGGACACCAGTGCTCACTATTTTAGAGAAATAGGAGTCTTTAAAGTTTAAATTGCATTTTTGTTCTACATAGAAACAAAATAAACTTTTAAAAAGTATTTTATATTTGTTAAAAAAACTCAAATTCACTGGCATCAAGCCAGTTCCTACTCACAGCCACCCTGCCCCGGGTTCTGAGGTAAATGGTAGACAGGAAACCGCCTGTCTCTCTGTAGGTGAGTTAAACAAAGCTCCTATACACATCTGTCAGAATGAAGAAATGAAAAACCTGGTACACTCTAAAGAAAACAATTTTTAAAGATATAGTTCACTTTGAGTATTTGGTAAACTTTCACTCAAATCATGATATATTAAAAAAATCACCTTTCAAGGCTTAAAAGAACTTCTGGATTTTTAAAAGGTACCATCAAATGTCGATTAAAAGATCTCTGTGAAAATATTTCCAGAGAAGTAAGATGCAAAATGTGCACTTCAGAAGTTATAGAAGCTTAAATGTATTTAAGGTGACAATTCTAGTGTGTCTTTAGTTCTAAAGATTTATAAGAGGGATTTTAAGGTTTAATTCTTGCTGTTTATAAACATAAATATATATATATTCAAGCACTTCTGGTATTTTGTTTTTATTATTTGAAGAGATACTTGGCAGACTTTCTTATTTTTTAAAGTGCTGAACTGTGAAGTGGGGTAAACAATTTTCAGGCATTTTACAAAGGAGCCCTGGTGGGGCTGTCATGAATGGATCTACTGAACAAAGGGCAGGTAGGTCAAGTCCACCAGCTGACCTGCAGGAGGGAGATGGGCAGTCTTTTCTTCCCTTAACAGCCTTACAGCCTCCAGAACCAGGCAGAGGTCCCTGACTCAGCACTGACTTGAAAGCAGCGAGTCTGGTGTTTAGGGTTGTGATGCTTTATGATACTTACCAGTCTGTCATATGCTTTAGATATTTCACATACTGAATGGACTTAACATGTTAACAGAAAGGAAGACAAAAAATAAGACTCATATGACCCTAACAGACTCCAGGATTCCAAACATGGCAAGATTTGTTTTAAAGAATGGATTATGCTAGTAATATTCTACTAGAATTTAAGAGTAATCACTTTTATTCAACCAATAAAAAAGAAATTTTATAGTGGTCTTGTTATGTCCAAACTCTTACCTTCTCTTTCTACCTATCATTTTAATATTTCTATGAGCAGCTTGGCTTTCTTTACATATTTTGTTAAGATAAAAATTTTCAAGGTTTACAAAAGAAAAAAGAAGCCAAGGTTAATGTAACATTTGCTAAGTAAATCAGGGCACATAAGTGCTCTCAACTCACAAGGCATTGTAGGTATTTAATATCTGTATCTCTCCGTATAGATAATGGGGAAAATATTTTAAAATGTACACGTTATTGGGTATTAACACGTAAATTTACTTGTAAGTAATTGAGATTTCAGTTAAATGTAACATAAACATAGTCCAAATGGCTTAGTCTTTGGAAATAAGTTTCTAGTTGGTGAAATTTGATGTGTAGAAAAATGAGTTTTACTCTGTTAGAAAGTTATATATACTATTTAGGGGGGACGTATAATGGGTGAGCCTATTCTGACTTCCCTCCCCTCTAATGTAAAGCTTTACGAGTGATAAAATTGTATTTATTTTACTAGAAAAGAATCTGACTGGATGTACCCATGTTTTTTCAGAACAGAAGAGATAAAGGGGAAAAAAAAATCCTTAGGATAGCAACACATCTATAAAATATGTAGCATTTTATTGGATAGCATCTATAAAGTGTATATATATATATATAAAGGAATATATACGGAACTCTGATGTTTTGTGTGTGGGTTGTTTTTTTTCTGACTCTTCATTTTCTTTCCAAGTTAGGGGACAAAAATTATAATTTTTGTCAAAAGATGAAAAATAATTTAGATGTTTAAAACTTACTTAAAACAACTGTTAAATTTATATAAATTTATAATTTGTGTCTTAAAGGAAAATGGAAATATTATTTAAGTGAAAGATTTCTATGTCAAATAGGTCTGAATAAAAAGTTTTGGATTTTGTATACTACACAGAATACATTAATTCTGAAAATTCACACATTATTCTACTACTTTATAACTTTTTGGATGATTTTTCTTTTTTTTGGTTAAGGACAGGATGTGAGGTGTATGTAAGTTAGTTTCTATAACATGGATATGGTTGTAACGGAGTTTGCAAACAAAGCATGTAACACACCAAATATAAATAAACTTCCCTTTCAAAGTTACTGAGGAGAAGGAATACAGAATATGATTCAGGCACTTACATTACTATCAAATGCAGTAATTCACTTCAAAAAGAAGTGTTTTCTTTAGAGGGTTCATAGCATTGGAAACTCCAATTTGGACAGGATACATTTCATGAGATAAAACCTCCTTTGACTCCAAAATCCAAAAGACGGTGGTGAGAAAACAAAGCCCAAATTTACAGACATTTTAAATTTTTTTTGGCAGTTTGCAAGTTAAATGATTTTTATGTTGCTGGTCAGATCTGTAAAGCCAAAACCCACCACCGACCAGCGTCTTCCTTCCTGTGCATTCACAATCCTGGTGCACATGTTCGGCCACACACACCTCATCATCAAGGCAGACAACCACAATCAACCAAGGGTATTCCAAACAAATCATACTCTACAGATTGTTTCACAAAGGTAAAATACAAACAGATTACATTTTCTCAAGTAGAAGCATGAAGTTCTTATTTCTCCGTCTGATAAATTCTTTTCTTTTCTTAATTTTTTAAGGCTTTCACAGAAAGCACCATTTCAGGAGGAGGCAATTTCGTGTCCAGACTTGGACTGGAGACTTAAAAGGATTGAAGTTTTGATGCAGTTCATAAAAAAACCATTAAAAAGAAAAGGCATCAAAAACCACATTTAAAATAAAGCTGTCCATATATAAAGACTGAAGTGTTCAGAAGTCCCCAGGGTGTATTCTAAAGAGTACTGAAGGGTTAAGATTAGCAGCCCATGAAGGTAGAGCGAGGAAAGTCCGAGAACCAAGCTGCCATCCTGTGCTCTCTTTCCTTGGGGAAACAGCTGCAGTCTATAACTTCTCTGCTTGACCATGTAACTCAGATTTTTACATCTTGGGATTCAACCATCTTGGCAAGTGTTTTCTTGATTCTCAACGCTGTAAGTCTAGAAGCTGGATTATGGGCCCAGCATTCCGACATCAGCTTCAAAACGGCTCGCAGGCACTGAAAGGTGAAGAGAAAAGTGGTGAGAAGGTACTATCCTCACCTGGCAGGACACTCCAATCACTGTTTCAAGGGATGAGGTACACCTACCTCATCACTGTTCCATCGATTAGAAACAATTGGACGCAATCGTTTGACGCACACAACCTCCCGCATATCTTCGTATGAAGGATCACTGGGCACCATGTTGTAATATGGCAACTGGTACTCCTCCACAATGCCTGTAAGAATGAAAATACATCCTAAGCACAAAAGTTTATCCATTCAGTAGCTCACTAAACTATAAAATGGAAATAGATTCATATATAAATACAATTCTAGAGTGGATAATGCACTTTCACTAGGAACTGCATGTTCCCTTCTTAATTATTTTCTCTACGGCATCCACTTCCATAATAGCTTGCCTCCGGAAGGAAACCCTATGAACCTGGAGAGAGGATGAAAGGCACCCAAGCGTCAAGGACTCTCCTCCATAGGGTCGCTATGAGTCGCCTGCGACTCGATGGCACTTAACAACAACAACAACAACCTCCATAAGAGTTAAGTTTTACTTGGTTCCACAGTCAAGACTCTTGGTAACAGCAGCCAGGAAATCAAGAGACGAATTGCATTGGGAAGGTCAGCTGTGAGGGTCCTCTTAAAAGTATTGAAGAGCAACGACGTCAGGCTGGAGACGAAGGTGCACCTGATGCAGGCTATAGTTTCCGCAATTACGTGCTATGCATCAGAGAGTTGGGCTGTGACTAGGGATGACAGAAAGAGAATTGATGCCTTTGAGCTGTGGTGCTGTAGAAGAGTGTTGAATATATCATGGACAGCTAGGAAAACAAACAGGTTTGTCCTGGAGAGGGTAAGGCCAGAATGCTCCTTGGAGTCAAGGATTCTAACATTTTGTCTGACATATTTTGGGAATGTTGCAAAGAAGGTCTGGTCCTTGAAGAGGGACATCATGTTTGGGAGAGTGGAGGGACGGCGCAGGAGGGGAAGACCATCGATGAGATGGATCGATTCTGTGACTGGGGGTATGGGAATGAGTGTTTGAGACAGCGAGGTTGGCACAGGATAGAGCGGCGTTTAGAGTTCTCATATATAGGGTCGCTATGAGTCGCAAGTGACTTGATGGCACATAACAACAAAAGACAACCTCCATAAAGGTCTTCCTTCCAGTTGTGATACACTGTGTCCACAAAGGGTTTATTATCAATACCTCTCAGAAAAAAGTTACTTGCTCATTTTTCTTAAATTTTTAGTTATTTTCTTGCATGACTCTACTAGTAAGTCTGTATGTAGTTTTGTTTGTGTTTTGAAAAACTTAACATGGTGTAATAGAAAAGAGTTAAGACAGCAGTTCCTCAGAATGGCTGCTTACAAGGCCGACTAAGGGCTAAAATCTGGACACCTGGTTGGTAAGCTGTTCCTCAAAGCAATGTACACATTCTCGAAATGGTAGGAGTTATTAGGTGCAGTCAAGGTGACTGCTATTCACAGTGTCTCTCTGAATGACAGATCTGAACCTTGCCATATCCTACAACACCCTCACCATATGCCCACTGTTACAGTAGCTGGGTCAGCTCCTCTTGTTGAAAAACTTCCTCTCTTACTCTGACCCTCCACCTTTCCCAGCATGATGTCTTCTTCCAAGGACTGGCCCCTCCTGATAACATGTCCCAAGTATGAGAGACACGCCCTCTGTTCCGGTTTCGAAACTGTATAAACAATGTAGTTTGTCCTGAACACTTGTTTTCCTTTTCAAAGTCTGGACGTTTTGGTGCATGTCAGGCAGAGGATGCCTGCAGGGCCACCACCTGACAGAGAGCTCAGGGGCTGAGTGTCAGTGAGTGTCTTGGGATGACACTATTTACCAAATTATCACAGCTTGGTATTAAAGGAATTAAACATGCCCTGTTTGACTCCACTAGGAAAATAGTTTTGGAAACATTTAAATAAAGAAGAAAGGGAAGGAGCCAATGCCATCCAGCTGACTCGCAGTGACCCTACTGAACGAAGTGGCTCCCAAGACTGCAATCTTATGGAAGAAGACTCATTCCTTGTCCCTGAGAGGCTCTCACTTTCTGCTGTCCTGTCAGACCCTCTGCTGGGCTTCTGCAAACTAACTGTACATGAGGGGAATGCCCATCTTACTCCTGTGGAGCCACCGGTGGATTCAAACCACTACAAGGAGTGGCCTTTGGGTCAGCAACACAACTCTCTAAGGTCCCTGCCACCAGAGCTCCCCTAGTGGGTTTGAACTGGTGACCGTTTGGTTAGCACTCATGCACCTGACAAATCCATCACCAGAGATCCTTTCTACAAGATTATGCCTGGTTTTCTCTTTCATCTAATGAACTCTGTCCCCTCTGCCAATTTTGCTTTGTATTCTTTCAGTGTTAAATCTTTGCTTTTAGTAAAACTGTGCTAAGTCCTTTGAGTTCTACAGAATCACTGAACCTAGGGGTGGGCTTGGGGACCCCAGATTCCCATAACATCTAGGTATTATTATATAACTGGAGCTATAATTTTAAAAATCATGGCTATATAATCAAACACAGAAACACATCAATGCAAATTCCTACCTCCTGTGACACAACGGCGAGCCATTTCCCAAATGATGAGGCCAAAGCTGTAGATGTCAGCCATTATATATGGCTGAAAATGGTTTTTATTCAGGCTTTCATCTAACACTTCTGGAGCCATATAACGTTTGGTACCCACTCTGGTATTCAAGGGCACATCAACTTCATTTGTATCACTGAAACAGGTGAAAAAGAACAGATTTGTTAAAGTCTATGCTGATAAAATAGTTAATCGTGTATTTTGTCATACTGTTGTAAGGTGCCATCAAGTACAACCCATAGCAACTCCATGAACAACAGATTTTTAACTGTCCTATCCTGTACCATCGTCACTCTTTCTGACACAGGAGACCCCATTGCAGCTGTCACCATAGTCCATCTAATTGAGGATCTTCTCTCTTTTGTTGACCCTTCAGCTTTCTAAGCATCATGTTCCTTTCTAAGCAACAGCCTCTCCTAGCAACATGCCTGAAGTATGTGAGATAATGGTTTATCATCTTTGCTTCCAAAGAGCATTTTGGACTTTCTCTAAGATGTGTTTGTTCTTTTGGCAATCCAAGAAATATTCAGTACTCTTTTCCAATACCACAGCTCAAAGGCATCAATTCTTCTGTCATCCTTATTCATCGTTCAGCTTTCAGATGCATAGCAAATGATTAAAAAGATTATGGCCTGAATCTGGAGCATATTCATCCTTAAACTGGTAACACTGCTCCTCAAAAATTTGGCGAGGTCCCTGACTTTAGACTTTCCCAGTGCAATATGTGTTGTGAATTCCTGATTGCTGCTACCAAGGGTGTTGAACTGTGGATCCAAATAAGATGAAATCATTGACAACTTCAATCTTTTCTCCATCTATCACGTTGTCTATAGGTTCAGTGGTAAGAATTTCTGTCTTCTTGATGTTGAGATGGAATCCATATCTTCTTCAACAAGTGCTTAAAGTAATTCTCATTTTCAGCAAGCAAGGCTTGCTGCTAATGGTTACTGAAAAATCTGATTCCACATTCTTCTTCAGTTTCTTGAGTAATTTTCTCAGCATACAGATTAAGTAGGTATGGAGTGAGGATATAATATGGACACACACCATTCTTAATTTTAAACCATGTAGGATTCCCTTGCACCACTCAAACCTGGCTTCTTGGTCTAGGTTTTGCATGAGCACAATTGAGTGTTCTGATATTTCCATTCATAATACTAGCCATAATGACACACAGAGTCAAACGCCTTTATATACTCAATAAAGCACAGACATTCTTCTGGCATGCTCTTTCAACCATATGACATCAGCAATGATATCCCCGGTGCCACAGCCTCTTGTGAATTCTGCTTGAATTTCTTGCAGTTCCCTATCTATGTACTATAACAGTTTTTCAATGATCTTCAGCAGTATTTTGCTTACATGTCATATTAATGATATTGTTCAGTAATTTCAACATTGTTGGATCCACAAGGTTAGACCATCTTCCAATCAGTCTACCAGACAGCGGTCCTCCTGCAAATTTCCTGGCATAGACTGGTGAGCGCATACAGGGACACTTCTGTTAGGTGAAAATGTCAACCTTATCGATTCCTGGAGCCTTATTTTTTGCCAAGGCCTTCAGTGTAACTTCAAATTCTTCCTTCACTATCACTGGCTCTTATTCACATGGTACTTCCTGAAATTTTTCACTGTGAGTCAATTCATTTTGGTACAGTGATGCTGGGTATTACTTCTATTTCTTTTGATGCACTTGTTTACCTCTATATGGATCATCACAGTTCATTATTAGAAACCCTAGGAGCCAGGGGTGTTTTAAAATTCAGAGTTTAAAGTAACAGATCCTTTAAATATAACTCCATTAGAGTCTGAACAGTACTATTCATCAAACACTTTACTATGTTTGCAGTAAGATTCTGCTTAATGTGGATATTCTGCTTAGTATTCATATTAAGCAAGATAAATAAAGATAAAAGATTTAAAGATTGCAGAGAGGGATAGAATTTTAATTGGAAAAATTCCACGTAGCAGGCACTCAAAAATTCCTATCAAAATCACTCTATAGTTGTATCTTTATTGAATTTCCCACATTTTAATTTTAGAGCTGATTCTATTTTTTGTAGTGTCAAGGAAAGAATACGAGATTAGAAATTTTTAAAAAGTTCATATTCATTCTCTTGGTTTGTGTAGGTTCAGAATCTTTATAAAAGAAAAATGTGAAAATTACAGGAAATTACCAATAAATATTTGCTTAGTTTCTTCTATGTGCCAAGTCCTGGAATAGATTCTAGGGATTAAAAAACAAAACAAAAACTAAAAATAAATGTGCCTCACACTTTACAACTTAGCAGAAAAGACAATGATGTGCAAAGTATTAAACATCATATTCTATTCTGAGCTTTGTTACTGGCAGTGAATAATGTATATGTTTAGTTTCATTTGGCCAGCACTTTTTCTTGTTTTTGAGTCACTTCTATAGATGGGGAATTAATGTTACTGGCATAGACAGGCCCACCTAAGGAGGGATTATTAGTGACAAGAGAAGGTCTAAGGTTTGAATCTTGTGGAACTCCCACACTTGACAGTCAAATGGTAAGCCTACAAAGAGAGAGAGAAGGATCAAGTGGAATCTGTAAAAGAAAACAAGAATGTTAGGTCCCAGAAGCAAAGAGAAGTGAGAGTAGAGAAACAGCCAACACTGCTGAGTGCCAAAGCAGTTATGTAAATTGACAACTAAAAACAATCTCTACAGGTATAAACATAAAGGGAAGTCAGTGGTCATCTTAATAAGAACAAATTCAGTGAAATTAGTAATGGAAGGTGGAAGGAAGTGGTTAAAGAATAAGTAAGAGTGAATATGATCCATTTCAGAAAAGATTACTACTTGTGTTATTTCAGGAAAAAGAAAAATGAGTTCAGGAAAATAAAATAAGAAATACAAGAACCAATATAGCATGAATATAAGAAACAGTGATAGTCTCAAGGAAAGGAAACAGGAAAATAAAAACCAAGACAATAATCCTTTACTTTTGACATTTCAAGTAGTAATTTTTTTTTTGTTTTTAATGCGTGTACCGTCAAATTGGATCTGACTGGTACAGGAGGCGACTGTTCCTCCTTCTTTAGCACAGTATCTGGTGGATTTGAACCGTGCACTTCTGGGATTGCAATTCAGGTAGTAATTTTAACCTTCATGACAAAGGGGACCTTTTTTTATTCCCTATGTGAATGCTTTGTTGCTTAGGTCTCCATTTCTAGCAGATTAGACACTATCCTCTGAAGTACATTATATTTCCATACACACCCCACACACCTCCCATACGCCTGTATCTCGTGAACATTTGGGAGAAACATAAAAACAAGTTTTAAACATGGTAACTTTAACTTACAGACTGGTATATTTATTTTATGGTCTTCCTGAAATAAATTCTAAAATGCTAAAAGGCTGTCCATTCTGGAACTGTAACAACATTAAAATGATTTCAATGGTTTGGTAAAATGACATCATTCTAACCCTCAATGGAATGAACTTCCACAGTGGCTGTAATGGACTCATGTACTAGGTCTCCATCTGAGTGGAACTGACCAAATACATCTAGCAGTAATTGTTTAAAACCACTATTAAGTGAGATGAAGAAAGGTATACTTTGCCCATTTGTGACAGGGTAAGTGATGCACACTTTCAGAAAAGACAAAGTACCATGTACGATCTTAACAGGAACACAGCCTTTGATTAACTTGTCTTGGAATCCACCTTAAGCACTTGTGACACTTATAAAAAATAAATGTATAATAAAATAATATTAAAGTATTTCTGTAATGACAGCTAAACTAAAGACAACTTTTGTGTTCATCATCTAGGCAGTAGCCAAACCAAACCTACTACTGTTGAGTCTATTCCCGCTGTCACCCTCTGCTGGGTTTGAAGCTGTAACTCCTCAGGGAGGAGGCAGCCTTTCTTTCTCCTGGGAAGTAGCTGGTGAGTTCAAACTACCAAACTGTCAGTATCAAACTTTGCAGCCCAACACTCAACCTACCACTAAGGTTCCAAGTGAGTAATAGTTGGGATAAATTAGAGTACATCCTTATAAAGGGAGCTCTGATGGCTCACTGGTAAGGTGTTGCATTGCCAACCAAAATAGCCACCAGCTGTGTCAAGGGAGAAAGACAGGCAATCTCCTCTCCTGAGATTTACAGCCTCTGAAAACTCAGTGGAGAATCATCTAAGAGTTAGTTCTGAATCAATGATATAATAGCCTCCTCCACCACCACAACCCCATTATGAACATCTCTGCATCTATTAAAAAGAACAAAGCAGATGTGTACAAACAGAAATGGGAGGATGTTTAAGACAATGAAAAGCAGGAAAATTAGCAATATGTACACACGTCATTTTTGTAAAAACAAAACCCCCCATACTGAAGGAAAAAAAACAACCAAATATAAAAGACTCCATCATTCCAATATCTAGTTATACAGTAACAATATATTAATATAAATATATGTGAACACTTACATGAACTTTTAGAATTCTATCATTCTAAACATAAATGAGCAAATTATCTTTTGGAAACTAAAAATAATTTAAACCAGGAGAGCAAAGAGCTATTCACCTGTTGAATTTAACAGCAAGGCCCAGGTCAGCAATACAACAACTTCCGTTTTTCTTGATGAGGATGTTTTTGCTTTTTAGGTCTCGATGAGCTATTGCAGGCTTGCCTTGGGTGCCGTAAATCTCTGTGTGGAGATGGCAAAGGCCGCAGGCAGCTGAGTAAGCCAGCTTGAGCAGAGCTCTTGTGTCCAGTGTTGCACACTTGAGGAAGTCATAAAGAGATCCGTTTTCATGGTAATCAGTGATCAAATAAAGCTGAGTCCAGGAGCCTGTTCCTTTAATGTCCGCTGCTATAAAACCTATCCAATGAATGCATTTAAAAGGTTAATTATCATTAGAGGTAACTTGGAACAATAATGACTGTTCAATGAGGATATTGAAAACCACCTTAGTTAATCTGGTAAAATCTGACTTTGTTCCTCAAAACTGTATTCTGTTTACACAGAACTCAAATCTGTTCTTCAAAGTTCTAAAAACAAGGATGTCAGGTGCCTGACGCAGGCCATGGTATTTTTAATTTGTTCATGTGTATGTGAAAGCTGGACAATGCATAAGGAAGACAGAAGAAGTACAACAAGGTAGGTGCTCCTTAGAGTTAAATATGGTGAAACTTCATCTCACATACTTCAGGCATGCTGTCAGGAGGGGCCAGTCCTTACCTACAGAAAGACATCATGCTGGGAAAAGCAAAGGGTCTGTGAATGAGAGGAAGACCCTCAAGGAGATGGACAGACCCACTGACTGCACAATGGGCTTGAGGAGGACAGAAATGGTAAGGAAAGTGCCAGAGAGGGTTCGGTTTCCACTGTCATAGGGCTCACAGGGTTACTAGGAATTACAGTTGACTCTATAGTACAACTATGCTTTCACATTACACATAAAATCATCTTAATAATAATCACATAAATAATAAATGACTTAAGGGGAAAAAAATGTAAGATCACATTAGCACTTGCCACTGAGTTGATTCCAACTCAAGGTGACTCCAGGTAAGTGAGAGAACTGTGTTCCACAGAGGTTTAATATTTGTCAGGAAACCGCCTGGCTTTTCTTTTGCGGTACCCCTGGGTGGACCATAAGGACTGGCAGCTAAGTCTACCCATTCAGGGGCTGTGGAAGATCACCTTCCATGTAACAATTTGGGAGATGTTATCTTTACTTCACTCTTTTTAAGCAGCTAAGGCCTAAAGACAGAATGAGAATATGCTTGCAATTCCAAGGTAAAAGATAAAAATATTTACTCTCTAGTTAACTCCTCACTAAGTGCCATGTGCCTGTCACTGCCTTGTCGCACCTGCCTGTGCAGTCTGGCTTGTACACTGGGAGGGCCACAGTACTGCTTTCTTTGCTCACACATTTCTCCTCTTCTCCTTCCCTGATAAAATAAGGTCACTGAGAACCCACTAAATACTACTGCCGGCTCCCCACCCCCAACTCATTAAAGGACTGGGGAATAATGGCTTAAACAAAAAAAATTAGGAGAGCCATGGACCTTACTGTCAGGTCATATCTAAATTATTTCTTTACTTTATAAATGTGGGGGAAATATCTGTTAAGCAAAAAAAAAAAAAAAAAAAAAAATACAATGAAGTAGTATCTTATAGGAAAGAGGTATTGAGCATATAAAAAGCAAAAAGTTTATCTAGCTAAAGTATGCTTAAGGTACCAATAAAACATTTTGTTTTTGTTACTATGTAAGTTCAAAAGAGTAGCATTTCTTTCAATGCTGTAACTGTTTTTTCTTCAGCTGGGTTATAAGTAGCTGGATGGCATTTAGGAATTGTGTTGTGTACTTTCTTCTGAGCCTCACTTAGCAAATGTACTTAATGTGAATTCAAAGACCCTTCCAAAGCCTAACTGGCACATTTCTACAGGCGTCCTTCTAGTCTTGCCACACTATGTGACTGGTGGATTTAAAACCCAGTCAAATGCATACTCACCCAGGATGTTCTCATGGCGCATAAGTACGGTTTGGTAGATTTCAGTCTCTCGAAACCAGCTAGCTTCTTCAGTGGTAAAAAACACTTTGACTGCCACCTTTTCACCACGCCATTTACCCATCCATACTTCTCCATACCGACCTTTACCAACTTGCCGAACCATCTGAATCTGTTTAGCAATAGTTCGCTGAACCTTCATTTAAAATAAAAATAATAGATTTTAAATTCTTGACAAATACAACCAACCAAGACTGAGAAATTTTCCAGTCAACTATTCCATAATAAAAAATAGTATATCCAACAAACTAATCAATTCCAATGTTATAATACTTCTCCCTGTATAAACACTCCTCCACTCTAAGCTTGACCTGTGTTGGTAGGAAAACAAATATGATGTAATAAAAAACATGAGAATGACAAGTGTCTGTGCATGTCAAATTTCCCTCTCTTCCAATTTTTGGGAACCCTCCACCCAATGAAAACCACTATGCAAGCTATTTGCCATAAGAATGAACCACCAAAGAGCCGCTTAGCAAGTACAGAACTGCCCAAAAGACTCAAAGAATAAATGCTCATTGTTTCACAGCACCAAATTCTGGAATGATCTGTATGCAATAAAATATAAATTAGCTACAAATCTTCAACTCAATTTTATAAGACCCCACATAATCTGGCACCGGTATAATTTCTGAGCTGCTATAACCAGCTACTCACAGCCTTTTCATTTGTCTTATTTCAAGGCAGAGACTCACTGAAGTTCATTCTTTTGTCAGTCTTTTTGCATGGGTATTTCTTTACTTACAATCTTGGTTTGCTGTGTTAAATATTTTTATAAACACTTGAATTTCTCAGTTGGTTGCCACATTAAAATGTTTTATAAACCTTTTTGTTTGAATTCTATCTTCTCTGCTCAAATAATAAGTTATTAACTTAGAAAAGTATCCAAAGTAGTATTACATCTTTGTTTAATGAATGAAAGATATAGATCCATCTTTTCACTTTCAGAATTATTGGTTTCACCCTAAACATTGTTGTTATGTGCCATCGAGTCGCTTGCGACTCATAGCAACCCTATGTACAAGAGCTCTAAATGCTGTTCTATCCTGTGCCAACCTAGCCATCTCAAACACACTTGTTCCCACCGCTCCAGTCACAGAATCGATCCATCTCATCAAAGGTCTTCCTCTCCTTTGCTGCCCCTCCACTCTGCCAAACATGATGTCCCTCTCCAAGGACCAGTTCCTCCTTGCAACATGCCCAAAATATGTCAGACAAAGCTTCAGATCCTTGACTCCAGGGAACATTCTGGCTTCACCCTCTCCAGGACAAACCTGTTTGTTCTCCTAGCAGTCCATGGTATATTCAACACTC
>NW_006400074.1:2352900-2359546 GCF_000299155.1 Elephantulus edwardii
TTGAACTTCTTCCTTCATCACCATAGGCTCTTGCTCATATGTTATTTCTTTAAATTCCTCATGCTTGGGAGGGTGGAGGGACAGCGCAGG
The DNA here is from genome assembly GCF_000299155.1 of Elephantulus edwardii. Taxonomy (NCBI): domain Eukaryota; kingdom Metazoa; phylum Chordata; class Mammalia; order Macroscelidea; family Macroscelididae; genus Elephantulus; species Elephantulus edwardii. Next base: position 2,352,991 of record NW_006400074.1, read on the forward strand.
AGAGGAAGACCCTCTATGAGATGGATTGATTCGGTGCCTGGGGTAATCGGGATGGGTGTGTCAGAGGCGGTTCCTAACAACATGCCCAAAGTTATGTGAGACAAAGCCTCATGTCCTTGCCTGCAAGGAGCAATTTGGCTGCACCCTCTCCAAGACTAATCTGTTCTTTTGGCAGCCCATACTTTTTCAGCACTACTCTCCAACACCACAGCTCAAAGGCACCAATTATTCTTCTGTCATCCTAGGTTAACTAGACAGCTCTCAGATGTAGAGCAAGTGACTGAAAAGACCATGGCCTAAAAATCACGCACACCTTAGTCCACAAACTCAGCAATTTGGAAGGGAGGAGACTACGCATCTTTTTCTTATGGAGCAGCTGGTGCCTCTGGGTTGGCAGCACAACTTCTTACCACTAAGCTAAGTTAAACTGTATTTCTATTTCCAACTTTAGAGGAAGTTCCAGACTGTCTTCCATAGCAACTGCACCATGTTACACTTCCACCAGCAGTGTACAACAGCTCTAAATTCTCTGCATCCTTGCCAGCATTTGTTGTCTGTTAAACTTTGCTGTTGTTGCTGGGGTGAGAGGGCATCTTGTTGTTTTGATTTGCATTTAATAGTTAGGGTTGGGGTTTTTTCCCCCCATATTTTGTTGGCCATCTGAGATTGTTTGCTTTGGTGAAGTGTCTATTCATATCTTATGCCTCTTTTATGACTGGGTTATTGTCTTTCTTGTTGAAGTGCTGGAGTTTTCTATACATTTTAGATGGGAGTTCCTTATAAAATATTTCACAAATAAGTTCCCCCAGCCTGTAGTCTTCCTTTTTACTCTACTGGAGAAGTTTTTTTGGATGTGCACAATAATTTTTAGAAGGTCCTTTTCATCTATTTTATCCTGTCCTAGTTGTAGGTTCTTGGTTGTGCTTGTAAGTCTATTCATGCCATAGATTAGGGCTTCCAGATTTGTTCTCATTTTTTCCCTGATGATCTTTATAGTTTTGGGGTTTACTCCTAGGTATCTGATCCACTGTGTTTGTGTTTAGTGTAAAGTTTGAATCTTGCTTCAGTTTCTTGCAGATGAATGCCAAATTTTTATATGATTATTACTATTATAGAAAAGAGATGGAAGGCACCTAAGTACCTATCGATAAAAAATGAATAGAGAACTGTGGTACATTCACACAGTGGAGTACTATGCAGCATTAAAAGAACAATGAATTCATAAAATACTACATAACATGGATGAGTCTCTGGAAGACATTATACTGAGTAAAATATCACAAAAGGACAAACAATACATAAAGCCACTGATACAAAACCAGGATGGATTGGGGAGTAGCAGGCAAAGAATGGATAGGTAATGAATTCCACACTGGAATCAGTGAAGGGAAGGAAAATCTGAAAGGAATAGACTGCTAAACATTATATGTATGACAATTAACAATCTGGACTAGGACAAGCATTACAAAGTCAGTGGAAGAGAGACGTATGTGTGTGTATGAATGAAAAGAATGAAAACCTAATCTCTTTGCAAACTTTCACTAAAATCACAATTAAAAAAAAAGTTCTGTATGTTAGTTGTAGTTCTGATGGCTGCCTATTTGTCAAAACTCACTCAACTCTACCTAGAAAGGGTCACTTTTATTGTGTTAAATATAAATGTACCTCAGTAATCCTGGCTTTTAGAAGGACCCATGAAATACTGTGAGGGTAAGAGGGTGTGCAGTGGTGTCTTAACTGGGTGGAACTTGGGAGTTCCCTGACATTAAGAACCTTTTTAGAGTTAATTATCCACTAGTTTATTTCCTTGGGAAAATGTTTTGACAAATCTTTCGTCCATTATTAAACACTATAATGTGGTCAGGTGTCACTGACTTGTCACCTCAGAGCTGCCCCTCCAGTGGGCTTTCAATACCCAGGAGGAGTGCATCTTTCTTCCCAGGATCAACTGGTAGATTGGAATCGCATGCCTTTGGGTCGGCACTACAGCTCCTTCCATACCAGTGACTGTCAGACCTCCAAATACTTATATTAGATATTTGAAATTAGATGTATTTTTGTAAAAAATATTAATTATCTAAAGGTTTCTTTAACTTTACTTTCCAATGGAGCTTTAGCTCCCAGGGAGTATTAACCACTGGGAGGAAAGACAAAGAAAATAAATCCCTTAAGCTGCAGGCAATCAAATCAGAATGAAGTTAAGTCTACAGGAAAACTCAAGCATTTTGGGGAAATAAGCACAAATTTTTCACAATGAAAGCTTCCTTTATGTCTTGGTTTTAAAAAACAAGGAAACCTACCTTTCCCTCTTCCTACTGTTCAGACTTGTGACTTGAACTAAATTTCTTTTCCTTCTTCCTCCTTTGCTTTGCTCGCCTGTCTTCTTTTTAGCTTGCATCTTCTCCTCCTAATCTGATTCTGATAAAGTCATAAGGTCGAGGTTTATCCTCAGGATCTATCTTCTTTCACTTTTTTGGTAATAAAATTTCTGTTCTGTTTCATCCTTGGATTCCCTTTTCTTTAGCTATCTGAAGATCAGTATCAATGATTTGTCTCTTTGTTTCTTCTCCTCATTCTCACAATATAAACAACAGATAGAAGAACGACCTTGATGAAGAAGGTAAAAATGGACTAGACTTCTTTTTTCTTGTTAGATGAGCTCACACACCCACTTAATTATTTCTCTCTACGTCCTCTGATTCTCATTCTTTTTCCCTGCCCCTTTTCTTCTAATGTCTTGGAGCCTTTCATTTCCTAGATGTTTTTTAACTTGTCTGCAGGTGGTCTTGGCTGATTCAATAATCCTGTATTGTTGGTCCTGAGAAATGAGTGTGCTCTTCCAACTGGCCAATGCTACAGGATTCACACACGTCATTCGATTCTCTCCCATGCTTTCCCATTACTGTCTGATGTCTACAAGAAGACTCTTACTCATGAAACAGAACACTCTTCGAAAGTTTTTTGAAATCAGCTCAATTTCAAGAAAATATTCTGTTTCAAATGATTTTCATCTGATAACTCATTTAAGCTTCCAATGCCATAGGCCAAATACTTCCCTATTCAAGCTCAATGTCTGTCACACCACTCCTCTGCATTCTCTGAGCGTCTCAGAAACTCATAGTCTCTGTTCCACCCAAGGCCTCATCTGGCTTGCTGGACTACACATACTCCACGTTTACATCCTACGTTTCTAGTCACCCCTTTCAAGATTCCTTTGCCATTTCTTCCACCTAAAACAGAAACTACAAATGCAGCCTCAAACCTGTGGGGACCTCCAAGAGCCCTTCAAAGGGTTATCTACAAGTTTCCCCTTTTTCCAAATAAACACTTGTCTGTGATCTATTTGCTTCTGTTTCTCAAAAGACAATTTCCCCCCAAAGCAATTTATTTCCTGACGTTTACCTCAAAGAACAAAGCCACAAAGGCACAAAGGACAGTAGTCATTTTCTCTCTCACAGAATTTGAACTCTGAATTGTTACTGTTGTTAGGTATTATCTAGTTGATTTTAACTCATAGCAACCCTATGTTTAACTGAATAAACACTAATCCCACTTTTGTACCATTCTCATAACTATCACTGCCTTGTTTTAAGTCACTGTCAAGGAGTCTTCGTGTGCTGCTGCTGGCCCTCTATTTTACCAGTGATGTTGTTCTTTGCTCTGAAGAACACAGCAAAGTAGGTGATCAAAACTCTTGCTATCCTTGTGTCTTACAAGCATGCTGGCTGTACTTCTTCCAAGACAGATATGTTTATTTTCAAACAGTCCATATTATTTTCCTCATTCTTTGACAACATTATAATTTATACACATTACCTCTTCCTTCAGATTTCCTTATCTATTGGCCAGCTTTTGCCTTCAAAAGAGGTAACTGAAAAGAGCCCAGTGTGATGATCGATACTGTGGTTAACATGACCATGTTAGTACTGTGTGAAAATGTGCCCAATAATCCAAAGTATAACTATCCTCTGTGTTGTAAATGCTAACCTCTATGATGTTGTTAACAGGGAAATCTGATGGTAGGGAAGGAGTTCTGCTGCCAACCCAAAAACAAACGGTTAGACTTCACTAGCTGCTCTTGGGGAGAAGAATGGACAATTTAATCTTGTGCAATTTACAGCCTCTGAAAATCCACTGGATGGTTCATGGCTATGAGTCAGTCCTAACTTAATGGCAATGAGTTGTGTTGATGATGTTAATGAGTCAGGATTAAAAGCAAGTCTCCTCAGGGATGCGGTCGAGCACTTCCCTTTTTGTTCTTACATAACCTTAGTGTCAGCAAGGACACATAGCTAATCCCTAGAAGGTTTGCACAGGCAGTAAAATGCACAGGAGGAGTCTGTTCATCTTTCTCCCATGGAATAGAGGGTAGATTCAGTGCCTTGGCCTTGGCAGTTCCCTCTTGCGCCTCATACATCTGGCTATCTCGTCATGGTCTTGACCACAGGCCTGATGTATCTGCCAACTTTGAACATCAGTATCCAAGCCAGTAGCCGGAGATTCTGCCTATTGACGACTCCTTGCAATAAAACTCTCTAAAATGATGTGACTGATGGATTACAGAAGTTCTTTATGTAGTAGAGATACAAAACTTTTATCAAACATGTTTTACAAATTATTTCTTCCAGTCTGTGGTATGTCTTTTCATATTTTTAACAGTGTCTTTTCAGTAACAAAGGCCTCTAATTTTTACAAAGTTCAGTTTATTTTATTTTTGAAAAATGACTCATAGTTCTTATGTCCTAAACAATCTTTGTTGTGACTTACAGTCACAATAATTTTTCCAAATATTTTCTTGAAGATGAGTTCTGGTTTTGGCCTATGATTGATTTTTATGCAGTTCTGGTGGACTAGTTGGCAAAGGGTTGCGCTGTCAACCCAAAGGTTGAATCCACCAGCTGCTCTTTGGGAGAAAGATAGGCAATCTTCTCCTATGCCCAGTCTCTGAAACTCTTAGTCAGTCAACTATTAGTCAGTTCCAACATGCACAAAACAAAAATATGATTTATTTAAAGTTAATTTTTGTTTACAGAGTAAGGTAATGGTAGAGTTTCACTCTCTGACAATTGGAAGCTCAATTTTCTCTCCACATTATGTTGAATAGTCAACTGAAATATCTTGGAACTCTTATAAAAAAATCAGTTGGCCCTGTATGTGTGGTATAATTTACATAAGTTCAGAAATCAGGTTGTGAAGGATCCAAATTGGTTCTTTTCTTTCCAAATTGTTTTGGCTTTTCTACAACTTTTACATTTCCAAAAAAAAATGTTAGAATCAGCTTATCAAGTGCTACAAGAGGCTCTGATTTGTAGTGAATTAAAACTATACATCAATTTGATGTTAAAAAAACCCCACCAAGAATCACCTGAGTCCTCTAATTTCTGTAGATCTCCTATATCTTAATTTAGGTCTATTTAATGTCTCTTTCAATAATGTTTTACAAATTTCAATGTTCTTTCCATGAAAATCAGTGAGAAAACATCTTTGTTTTCTGAATCTGAAATAGTTAAACAAATCAGATTAACCTGATTAGATGCAAAGAATTAATACCTGTTATCTTTTCAATCAGGCTATTAAATTGTTTAGAACAAAAGTTGTGAGTTACTTCTGATATATATGAAGGAAGAAGTTCAAACTGCTTTGAAGGAATTGGCAAAAAATAAGACCCCAGGAATAGATGGTATACCAACTGACATATTTTAACTAACAGATGCTGCCCTAGATGCGCTCACGAAGCTGTGCCAAGAAATCTGGAGGACAACCACTTGGCCAACTGACTGGAAGAGATCTATATCTGTTCCCATTGACTCAGCAGAGTGTGGGAATTATCGAACAATATCACTGATATCACAATCAAGCAAGATTCTGCTGAAGATTATACAAAAATGACTGGAATAGCACATCAACAGAGAAATGCCAAAAATCCAGGCTGGGTTTAGAAGAGGTTGTGGTACTAGGGATATTGTAGCTAATGTTAGATGGATCTTAGCTGAAAGCATGGAGTACCAGAGGAATGTCTATCTGTGTTTCATTGATTATGCAAAAGTATTTGACTGTGTGGATCACAACTAACTGTGGCTGACTCTCAGAAGAATGGGAGTCCGAGAACACTTGATTGTGCTAATACAAAACCTTTATTTGGACCAGGAGACAGTCATCAGAACAGAGCAAGGAAACACCACATAGTCAAGAACTGGGAAGAGTGTATGCCAGGGATATGTCCTATTGCCATTCCTTTCCAACCTATATGCTGAACAGATTATCCGGGAGGCTGAGCTCTATGAGGAGAAGTGTGGCGTCAGGATTGGTGGAAGATTCACCAACAGTCTATGTTATGCAGATGACACAACCCTGCTTACTGAAACTGAAGAGGACCTGAAGTGCTTGCTAAAGAAGGTCAAGTACTGCAACCTTCAATATGGGTTGAGGCTCAATATCAAGAAGACTAAGATTCTCACCACTGGGCCAACTGGCAGCATCAGGATGGATGGTGAAGAGATTGAGATTGTTAACAGCTTTAGTTTGCTTGGCTCCACAGTCAACACTCTTGGTACCA
>NW_006400074.1:2359646-2360835 GCF_000299155.1 Elephantulus edwardii
CCCTCACAGCTGACTTTCCCAATGCAATTCGTCTCCTGATTTCCTGGCTGCTGTTTCCAAGAGTGTTGACTGTGGAGCCAAGTAAATTAAAACTGTTAACGATCTCAATCTCTTCACCATCCACGCTGATGCTGCCAACTGGCCCAGTGGTTAGAATCTTTGTTTTCTTGACGTTGAGCTTCAGTCCATATAGGAGGCTATAGTCCTTGATCTTCTGCAGCAAGCGGTTCAGGTCCTCCTCAGTTTCAGCAAGCAGCTTGTTGATGACTCTTCTACCAATCCTGATGCCACATTCCTCTTCTTATAGCCCACTGTCTCGGATGGTCTGTTCTGCATACAGATTGAAAAGGTATGGAGACAGAATACATCCCTGACGAACCCCCTTCTTGATTTTGAACCATGTGGTGTCTCCTTGCTCTGTTCTGACAACTACCTCTTGGTCCAAGTATAAGTTCTTTAAAAAGTCATAGCATATCCCAATCACCTATATACATGCAAAAGATGGGGAGTAAATAAGGAAGACCAAAAAACGGATGGTTTTGAATTATGATGTTAAAGAATATGGACTTCCATGAAGAAAACCCAAATTTGTCTTGGAAAAAAAAAGTACAGGAAGAATTTTCCTTACACGTGAGGATGGTGAGACTCTGGTTCATCTAATTTGGCACGTGATCAGGAGGGACCAGTCCCTGGAGAAGGACCTAGTACTCAGCCATGCAGAAAGTCAATGAAAAAGAGGAACATTCTACGTGAGATGGACCGACATAGTGGCTACAACAATGGGCCCAAAAAGCAAAGACTCTGAGGACGGTGCAGGACTGTTGTTGCTAGGTGCCGTTCAGTGAGCGATCTTATCAACAATTTATCTGAATCCTGTCCTATTCCGTGCCATCCTCATCGTCTCTGACCCACTCAAGAACACTGCTGCAATCACCGTATCAACCTACCTGGTTGAAGGTCTTCCTCTCTTTCATCGGCCTTTGTCATTCTCCAAAGCATAACATCTCCTAACAACATGCTGTTGTTGTTGCTGTTATGTGCCATCGAGTCGTTTCCGACTCATAGCGACCCCATGCACAACAGCCCTAAACCCTGCTCTATCCTGCGCCAACAGCACCGCCTCTGACACACCCATCCCGATTACCCCAGTCACCGAATCAATCCATCTCATAGAGGGTCTTCCCCTCCT
>NW_006400074.1:2370155-2431187 GCF_000299155.1 Elephantulus edwardii
GAAGAGATTGAGATTGTTAACAGCTTTAGTTTGCTTGGCTCCACAGTCAACACTCTTGGTACCAGCAGCCAAGAAATTAAAACACATACTGCGATGGGAAAGACGGCTATTGGGGACCTCTCCAGGGTACTGAAGAGCAATGGCATCACTCTGGAGACTAAGGTGTGCCTAATACAGGCCATGGTCTTTGCAATTACTTGCTATGCATCAGAGAACTGGACAATGACTAGGGAGGACAGAAGGAGAAGTGATGCCTTTGAGATGTGGTATTGGAGAAGAGTATTGAATATACCTTTGACTGCTAGGAGAATGAACAGCTTCATCCTGGAGGGGGTTAAACCAGACTGCTCCTTGGAGGCAACGATTCTGAAGCTTTGTCTGACATGTTGCAAGGAGGCACCAGTCCTTGGAGAGGGACATCATGCTTGGGAGGGTGGAGGGGCAGCGCAGGAGAGGAAGACCCTCTATGAGGTGGACTGATTTAGTGACTGGACTAATGGGGGTGGGTGTGTTGGAGATAGTGCGATTGGCACAGGAAGTGAGTCACAGGTGACCTGACAGCACGTAACAACAACTACAATGATTGTCATGGCCAAATTTTCTTTATAAACCTCTCCACTGGATTCACTTTATGTTCCTATACTATTTTTGTTTTCACTTTGAATTCATTTGATTTTACATTATATGCACCTTTCTATATAAAGACTGAATTTTTATGGACTGCCAAAAGAACAAATATGTTTGTTCTTTTGAACTCACATATCTTTTGAACAACATATGTGGATAAGGTGCAACTAGAGTGCTCTTTGAAGGTAAGGAGGGTGAAGCTTCGTCTTTTGTATTCTGGACATGTAGCTAGGTGAGGCTATTCCTCAGAGAGGGGCATCATGCTTAGAAAGGTAGAGAGTCAATGAAGGAGAAGAAGACTTTCCATGAGATGGATTGACATGGTGACTTCAGCAATGAGCGCGAATGTATCAGAGATGATGACGGCACAGGGCAGGGCAGGGTTCAAGATGGCTGTTCACAGGGTCGCTATGTGTCGTGCTCAACTTGAGGGCACCTAACAACAAGATTTAAGAGAGCTCTGGTAGCCTAGCTGGTAAGGAGTTACACTGACCAACCCAAAGGCACAAGGTTCAAATCCATCAGCTTCCCCTCAGGAGGAAGATGTTCATTTCCTCTCACATGATTTACAGTCTCTGAAATCCTGACAGAGGGTCAACTATAAGTCAGTTCTAATTCCACCACAATGACTGAGAGATGCAGAAGAAAAAAGTAAAATGTTTCTAATTTGCAACTATTATCTTCTATCCCATGAATTCATATTTACCATCAATTACCACTGAAGTTTACAAGAAATTTTCTCTTACCAATAAAGGTAGTCCGGATCCACTACCAGAACTTTGCGACTGGTCAATAAGGTCTTTTAGTGATTCTCCAACTGGAATAAAGGCTTCATCCTGTTCCAAATCACGATTATAACGACGCCTATTTGAGATGCTCTTGCAATAATGCCTTTAAGAAAACCAACAGTACATTTTAACAAACACTGTTAAAATGGAAAATTTCTGAGATAAACCACAATCATTCTTTCAAAAAGAATTTGATACAATGAAGTCTTATTGGAATATATAATTTTTATGAAACATACCTAGAAATTGAGTGTATATGGGAAAGTTCTATTTACCTTGCTAAAATAAGAAAATGCTGATTTATAATGTTATCAAGCAAAAAAATCAACAAACAAAACTAAAAACAAAGATACCAAGCCTACACAGATGAAAAACAGTATACAAAATGGGACGTTAGGTATGCAAATTTTTAAAATGTCTACAAAGGAATAAGCCACTTGGAAAGGACATACATTAAGTTGAAAATATTAGTTATTTCTGGCAGTATTAAGAGATTCACTTTCTATTTTTATATTATTTTGATACAGATGTAAGTATTTCTGTAACAAAACGAAAAATGCACTTCCACACTGAAAAGAGGAAAAAGGAATTTACAGGTATCAAACAACTTTTTATAACAGTACATTCTGATACTGCTGAAGTTCTATTATATATATAAAATATTTCACATAAACAGGAAGACAGAAATTTATTGCAATGATGTATAGCATTACAAATTTTATAAATATTAATACAATATAATGCACAAGTAAATCCATGAAAATTATTTAAAAAATGGCTGGAACATTAAGAGACAACTGTCAGAAATTCAAGATCGATTTAGAAGAAACTGTGGCATGAGGGATATCAATGTTAATGTCAGATGGATCTTGGAGGAAAGCAGAAAATACTGGAAAGGTATCTATTTGTGTTTTACTGATTATGCAAAAACATTTCACTGTGTGCATCATAAACTATGTCTGATAGTGAGAAGAATGGGAATCCCAGAACAATTATGCTTATACAAAATCCATACCAAGATCATAAAACTTGTTCCTTCAGAGCAAAGTATTACTGAATGACTTAAAATCCAGATAGGTGTGGGTCAGGGCTACATCCTTTCCTGTCTCCATACCTATTCAATCTATACTGATGGCTTAGTGGTAAGGAGTAGGACTACCAACCCAAAGGTAAGTGGTTCAAATCCACCAGAAGCTCTGTGGGATAAAGATGAACAATCTTCTCTCATGTAATTTACGGCCTCTGGAAACCTCCCACTCAACCTTACACAACAAAAGTAACATTCAATCTTCTATTAAGCAAATCATTTGAGAAGCTGGACTATATACAGAACAATGTAGCATTAGAAACAGAGGGAGATTCATCAACAACCTCCATTACACAGATGACCTAAAACCCTTGCTGCAGAAGATTAAACATCACAGCTTTCAATATGGATTACACTTCAACATTAAGAAAACAAGTATCTTCACTGGACTAAGAGGCAAAAATCAAGACAGATGGAGAAAAGACTGAAGTTGTCACTGATTTCATCTTACTCTGATCCTCAACACCCTATGCACCAGCAGTCGAGAAATCAAAAGGCATGCTGCATGGGGAAAATCTACTGACAAAAACCATCCCAAAGTGCTGAAGAGCAGTGTGAGTTTATAAAGACTAAAGTGAGCATGAAAACACAGGACGTCATTTGCTCACTACTCACTGTCAGCTGATGGAACTAACTGCCATTTGAACAAGTGGGGCAGTTTAAGGCTTCAGGCACAACACACACCCAACAATGAGCAGATCAACACCATCTTGAATCTGGCATGAAGAAGCCCCATAAAGACTAGTAGGTGGGAGCCCAAGATAATTTTAATGTGACACTGAAAAGCTTCACATGTGCACAGCATGTAAGAATATGTTTTGTCTATTCTGACCGAAGGGAGTTTTGGTGCCCTAGAAGTAAGAAACTGCACTGCAATCCAAAAGGCAAGGGGCTCAAATCCCCCAGCTGCTCTGCAGAAGGATGGGCAATCTCCTGAGCAATTTACGGCCTCTGAAAACTTGCTAGGACGTCAGCTATGCGTCAGTCTGACTTGACAGCATACAACAAGTCTGACAGAAAAGAGCTCTGGTGGCCTAGTGGTAAGGAGCTATGCTGCTGACCTAAAGGCACACAATTCAAATGCACCTCTGCAAGAGAAAGATGAGGAATCTCTTCTGAAAGTCCACTGTAAAGTCAGCGACGGGCGGGTTCTAATGGTACACAACAACAAATGACAGCATTCTGACAGAGCCAACAGTCTTCTGGTGATTGCTGCCAGTCCCCACCATCCTGTGACTCTGAGTAATCAGGTAAGCACTGGCTGGAGGATTCTGTTGAAAATCCCGGGCCACACCCACTGCAAGCTCACAAAGCTTTCAGCAACAGCCTACAGGGCATTCCAGAGCACTCTCTACAGCCCACCAAGCCCAGAGCCTTCCTAAACCGACCCACACAGGAAAAAATGTAAACAGTCCTTGATTCACATTGAGGGGTCCACAAATGAAGTGACTTGACAGGCAGACTGCATACAAATACCATGGCCCTTAAAATACACCTTCTGCTAAATGTGAGCCCCAAGTGTGGCTGGATGTGTTCCCATACCACCCTCATTGCAAGCCCCAAGGCACCTTGGACTAGAGCAACTCTGCATTTCATCAGAGCAAGATTCTGTGTGTGCCCACATCCAGTGTTAGATGGCAAACAATAGCAAATTCCTCTTCTCCAACCAAGAGCACTCACAATGAACACAGAACTAGCAACACCCCATCAGCTACTATATACATACAGAAGAGAGTTTAAAAACTTTACAGTAACAATGTTACCACAAAGTCCTGGAAGAAGAAGGCAACCTCAAAACCCACAAAAACTAAAACCAAACAGATGTCACAAAAAAAAGGGGGGCTCAAAACACAGTTATTGTTGTTGTTAAGTGCAATTGAGTACAGCTCATAGCGACCCTATGAACAACAGATCTGAACCCTGTCCTATCCTGTGCCATCTTCATAATTTCTGATGTACTTAAGCTCACTGCAGCAATCATTGTATCAGTCTATCTGGTTGAGGGTCTTCTCTTCTGTCAAGCCTCCACCTTTCTAAGCATGATGTCCTTTTCCAAGGAATAACCTCTACTAATAACATGTCCAAAACATGTGAGATAAAGCTTTAATATCTTTGCCTCCAAGGAGCACTCTGGCTACATGTTCTCCAAGACATATCTGTTTTTTCTCTTGGGAGACTAGGGATATTCGGAACTCTTCTCCAACATCAGCTTTCAAAACTAACAATTCTTCTGTCAGTGTCCAGGACTCAGATGTATAGCAAGTGACTGAAAAAGACAATTGTCTGAATCAGGGACACCTTGGATCTCAAATTGACTCCTCAATAATGTGGAGAGGTCCCCAACAACAGACTTTCTCAGTGCAGTAAGCTTCCTGATTGCCTGACTGCTGATACTAAGTATACTGTTTGTGGATCCAAGTAAGATCACTGACAGTCTCAATCCATTCTCCTTCCATCATGATGTTGCCTATGGGTTCATTAGGGAGGATTTTTGTTTTCTTGATGTTGAGACTCAATCCATATTAAAGGCTGCAATGTTTAAGCTTCTGCAGCAAGTACTTCAAGTCCTCTTCACTTTCAGCAAGCAAGGCTGTGTCATCCATATAACAAAGATTACTGAATGTTATAATGAGTGTTCTTCCAATTCTGATGCCACATTCCTCTTCATAGCATTCAGTTTCTCAAATAATCTGCTCAGCATACAAATGAAATCGATATGGAGAAAGGATATAACCTGAAACACATCTTTCCTAATTTTAAACCATGCTGTGTTCTCTTGCTCTGTTCCTGTAATAGTCTCTTTGTCTAGGCATAAGTTTCACACAAGCACAAATTACATTTTCTGGAATTTCCATTCTTCTCAACATTAACTATAATTTATTATGAGCCACATAGATACATGCCTTCGCACAGCCAATAAAACACAACATTCTTCTGGTATTCGCTGCTTTCTGCCAGGATCCTTCTGATATCAGCAATAATATCCCTGGTGTCATGATAACTGGTGATCAAATGCAAAGGGATATTACAAACAATTTTTTTTAAACACAAAGATAATTTAGAGTAACAGGACCAGCATTATAGAAACTCACAACATGCAGAAGGGACAAAGCAGCAGAAATGAAGAAATTGAGCAATACCACTTACAATAGCCAACCACAAATGGAGATACTTGGGAGTAAATTTAACTAGAAATATAACAAACCTTTATAAAGAAAACGACAAAACACTACTGTGAGAAACAGTAAAAAACCTATATAAACAGAAAACTGTTCCCTGTCCATGGACAGGAAAACTCAATATAGTGACAATGACAATCCTACCAAAAGCAATCTATATGTTTAATGTAATCCCAATATAGATACCAAGTTCCTTTTTTCAAAGAGATATAAAAGGAAACCGGAAGTTTATCTGGAAAGAGACCCCCAAATAAGCAAAGCACTTCTGAAAAACAAGAATGAAGTAGGAGGTGTTATCAATCCCTGATCTCAAAACCTACTACACAGCTGTAATAACCAAAACAGCATACTACTGCTAAAATGACAGACTATATACTAGTGGAACAGAATGGAGAACCCAGAAATTAACCCATCTATCCAGTCAATTGATATTTGACAAGGAAACAAAACTTATCTATCAAATGGGGAAATAACCACCTCTTTAACAAACAGTGCTGGCAAAACCGAACTTTTGCATAGAGAAAGCTAAAACAGGATTCACATCTCATACTATACCAAAAAAATCAAGTCAAGATGGATCAGAGACCTAAGGGTAAAACCCAAATCTAAAGATTTCATTAGACAAAATGGGCCCAAACTTAGAACACCTAGCCTATGATATAAGAAGGCTGGGGAAATACAGCCAGAAATGCACAACCAGGAAAGGATAGCATCAATGAATAAAACCGTCTAAAGATTAAGTCCTTGTGTGCTTCAAAAACTTTTACCAACAGGGTGAAAGAAAACTTAGTGACTGGGAAAAAACATTTGGCAATACCATGTCAGACAAGGGTCTCATAATGAAAGTTTACAGAAAATTTTAGGGCTTCCACGAGAAAAAAGACTGATAACCTACTTACAAAATGGGCAAAAGACATAGAAAGACTTTCTACAGAGGATAACATTTGGCTGGCCAACAGAGACATGAAGAAATGCTCAAAAACATTAGTAATAAGAGAGATGCAAATTAAAACTATAAAGAGATACCATCTTACCCCAGTTGTTGTTGTGTACCATCAAGTCGGGACCAAACCACAGATGATCCTCCAGTGGGTTTTCAGAGACAGTTAACCACACTGGAGGAGACTGTCTATCCTCCTCCTACAGAGCCATTGGTAGATTCAAACTGCGTTTATTTGGGTTTTCAGCACAGTTTTTTACCACTATGCCACTCGAGCTTCAGTTTAACAGGACAGTAAGCAATACATTTTGGAGATGATGTGGAGACTGGAACTCTCAAACCCCGATGATGGGATTTTTTTTCCCTTTTCTTCTCCCTGCCTCTTTTTAAAAGAGTCCCTCGGTAAGGACTATCCACTTAGCTTTGTATCCAAAGACGAAATTTTAGGTGAAAGGAGTTAGAAGTTAGCCTTCGTTACAGACTGGTTCATTTCAGGGTCGAAAATACGGAACGCTTCACGAATTTGCGTGTCATCCTTGCGCAGGGGCCATGCTAATCTTCTCTGTATCGTTCCAATTTTAGTATATGTGCTGCTGAAGCGAGCACGATGATGGGATTTTAAAATGGATACAAGCTCTCTGAAAGGCAGTTTAGTGTTTCCTCAAAAACCTCACCATAGACATTCCATTTGACCCAGCTATTTCACTGCTAGGAATATACCTGAGGAAATCATAACTGACACACAAGAGATTTACACACCAACGTTCATAGTAGCGTTATTTACAATAGTAAGAAAATGTAAACAACCCAAATGTCCATCAATAAATAAATGAACTGAGAAATTGTGGTATGGATCGATCCACACAATGGAATACTATGCAGCACTCAGAGGTAATGATTTTGAAAATACTATGTTAATATGGGAGAGGCTGGAGAGCATGAATTAGTGAACTAACTCAGTCTCATAAGGACAAATACTACATAAGATCACTATTGTAAAAACAGAAGATTATTAGTAACGTGTATAACAGTCCAAAGGGGAACATGGGATTGGAGGGGTGCTCAGGGAGGGAAGAGATGGGGAAATCACAAGGTTGCAGAGTCTGGTGGGCAGAAGGGGTGTGTGAAGGAATCAGGAAAGATCCAATGGCGATCTGAAAAGGTGGAGTAATGGTGGGCATGGATTAATCATGATTAATTTTATAAAGCATAATGTATTGGAATCACTGTCTGAAACACAATGTGGATAGAAAACAATGAAACACAATGTATATAAATGAAATGCAATGTATATGAATTTTGTATGCTAAAAAAAAATATCCAACCACATAAAACCCAACAAACTGAAGAATGGAACAAAGACTCACTGAAATGGAAGACAAAGTCCTTAAAATTGATCTGCTAGAGGAAAAACCCAGAATGAAGGAAGGTAAATGGAAAAAGCATTTTAAGAATTATGTAGGATCATTAAAAGGAGTAACATACATGTGACTGGAACTTTGGAACAGGAAAAGACAAAGGGAAAAAAAGGCACCAAGAAAATCATGTAAGATTTACTATAAGAAAACTTTCCCGTTAATGTGAAAAATGAGAAAATAAACTTTCAAGAAAATGAGTGAATTCCAAATATGACAGACCCGAAAAAAGAGCAAGGCATATCCTAATATAGTTCCCTAACATTAAAGCCAAGTATAAAATACTGAAAGTAACTCAAGAGTTAGTTACCTGCAAATGAAAGCCATTAAGATTAAGCTGTGATTTCACAGTAGGACCTACAGGCGGAAGAAAACCACAGGGAGTAGATAAAAAAACAAACTGTGGGAAAAAACCCAGCTACCAGCTGAAACACAGTACCCAATGAAACTGTCCGTAAAATAGAATTAAATAACCAGGACATTCTGAGAAAAGCAGAAACTACGAAATTTTATGAAGACAAGACCAATTTTACAAGAAATACTAAAGGAAGATCCTCATACAGTGACAGAAAAGTAGATGGATTAAGTTAACCAGCAATACAAAAAAAAGAACCCCCCAAAATTAAAATACTTCGCCTACTGATAATCAATACTGAATGTGAATGGCTTAAATGCACTAGTGAAAGGAAAAAAGAGTAGGAGAATGAATGAAAAATAAAATCCATCAACAGGCTGTTTATAAGAAACACATCTGAGACTTCAAGATAAAAGACTGACGAAGACAAAAGAAATAAAAGGACAGAAAAAATTTATCAAGCTAATGGCAAATGAAAAGAAGAGTAAGAGAGGCAATATTAGCCCCCATAAAATAAACTTTAGAATAAAATAACATAAATGACAAGGGAGATATTGTACAGAAGACACATTATATACTGCTTATAGAGTCCATAGAAAAAGAGGATCGACCTAGTATCTTCACCATTATTACAGAACTGGAAAATACACAAAAGAAATGCTAACAGACTTGAAGAAAGAAAAAAATAGCAGCAGTAGGAGACTTTAATATAAGAGTCTTTGTTGAAAGACTGGATAACTAGAACAAAAGGCAGTAAAGATGCAGAAGAACTAACCAATTCCAGCTCACTGACATATACAGGGTAACCACTCCACATACAGAGAACACTGCCAGATCAGACCATGTTAGGTCTTAGAAACATTGAAATATTACAAAGCATCTTCTTAAACCACAATCCTATTAAAATTAGAAATCAAGAGGAGGATAAAGGAGAAAATATCATGCACCTGGAAACTAAGTAACACCGCGACTGATCACTGAGTAATGTTATGATGGTAATAGAAGAAGTTAAAAATAAATAAATAAATAAAAAGTTTCATGAAGTCATGAGAATGAAAATATCCAATCTTTATAGAGATGGCAAAAACAGGAGTTAGTACCATAGGTCAGTGGACAGAAATAAGCAAACACACCAAAAAGTCAGCAAGGAAACCAACTGTTTAACCCTTTTTCCAAACAGCAAAAGAACAAGCAAACCTTAAAACCTCCAGAAAAAAAAGAAAATTATAAAAACAGAAATAAAAGGAATAAAAAACAAAAACAATTTAAAGTATCAGTAAGACCAGGAATCAGTTCTTCAAAAGGGTCAGTAAAATTTGATACACTGTTGGCAAACCTAACAAAAAGAAAGGACACAAATTAACTCCAGGAAGAAATGAAATGGGCAACATCACAACAAAATAAATAAAAATGAATAATAACGGAATATTATTAAAAGCCATTCTGAGACAAAATTAAAAATCTAGAGGGCGAATTCTTAGAAACTAACACCTTACACCTAATCCGCACAGACAGAAGTAGAACATGTGACTAGACCAACTATAAGAGAAACTGAGCGGATAAGAGATGGAGGAAAAACTGAAGTTGGGAACGATTTAACTTTGCTCACATCCACAAACAACACCCATGGAATCAGCAGTTAGGACATCAAAAGACAAGTTACATTGGGAAAATGTGCTGTCAAGGATTTCTCCAGAGTGCTAAAGAGCAACAATGCCAGTCTAAAGACTAAGGTACACCTGGTTACCAGTCTCACCATGGAGCAGAAAGGGCATGCGCTCCAGGCCCGAAAGAAAAGGACCAAGGAAAATTTCCAAGAGGAAATCTGAAACTCAGCGCCAAGGTTCTGTCCCTCAATCTGAGAGTGATCTACCAGAACAGGAAGAGGAGATCCTGGGGTCTGATGACGATGAACAAGAGGATCCTAATGATTACTGTAAAGGAGGGTATCATCTTGTGAAAACTGGAGACTTATGAAGAACTATGAGCCCATCCTCTTAATCACTGACTGAGTCAGATTTTCTAGTTCTTGTCCAATTGCCAGCTTGAGGATGAAGGAGGGGAGTGGGCATTAATTCAGTGTACAGCAGACACATTAAACTTGCTGTATCCAGGCTGCACCACCTTTCTGGATTGTTTGTGCTCCATGTTCACAATTTCTTTTCCCTGCGACTCTTATCTTCTGAAATGGGCTGTCACCTGAAGACCAAGTTTGGGTTCCATTTCATCACTGTTTATCAGATTCTTTTTTTTTTCCTCTAATAACTCAAAGAGCCTTCTTGAAAGGAGATCTGGGTTTCAGAGCTTGCCCATTCTAAGAAAAAGGTGGGGAAGGCCCAGAGCTTTTGACTCTTTTCTAAATAGTCCTTGGTTTATTGCTGGCTTTTTCTTTATCTTACCCAAAATTTTGGCCTTAAAGTTCTGTGACTTTCTTTGCCTTTTACATTTTCTCAGAGGCTTGGGGTCTTAAATGAAACCCTTGGATGAAGGAATAAGGGGAAGGGTGGGTGGAACAGTACTTTGGAGGAGGGAGTTAGTTTTTAAGATCAGCCATTCTCTGCCGCTATTTCCTTGTATGATGTAAGTTTTAACCTCAATTTTGGAGATGAATCAGATGTGCTTGAAGTTTTTTGTTTTTTTTTTTTTTACAAAAAAATCAGAAAAGCTTTGTAAATTTTATTTGATGATCCTGACTCCTAGACTTGCTCTTGGCATTATATATTTGTTGGATATTTGAAAAGCAAAAGTGGATTGGGGTCATAGCCTCTTGTTCTGTTTGTTCAGCATGAACCAAGTAGACCTCAGGAATTACAGCATCTCTGGCAATGGCTATGAGACTCTAATTTACAGAAAGCCAAGGAGGTGCTCTTGGGACTCTACTAGCAAAGTTCCCAGGAAGACTGTTGAACAGTCAATTTTCTACTTGGGAGTTTGGAATCAAGTTTTTGTTTATGTAGTCACCAAAAATGACAAAGGGAAAAAGTGGTGCAATTATGTAATCCTTCTAACTCATAAACTTAGTACACTGAGTAACTGTGGCCAGGCACTGGATCCTAGATTGGGTACTCATAATATCACACATGTTCCTGTATAAAGAATTTTAAATCAAGGAGTCTATGTACCTATCAAGAGACTAGACTGCATCAAACAACGGCAGGGAAATTCTTCAGCAATCCTAATCTGCCTTGAGTTTTCGGATGTATCTTCATCTAAAGTAACAGCATACAAGAATCTAATTCTGCACTGTAAAATCACAAGAATTCTGGTGATATCAGGATAAAATAACCAGAAGGTCCTATTTTTTAACAAACAATTGACAAAAAAAGGAAATTTTAATGAGTGTAATACCCCTAACTTCATTTTAGAAATGTTTCTGTACCATGTAAGGGCTCTCCTCCTCCTATCATTTAAGGAGTTAGATGAATTTAGAGAGCATGCAAAGAAACAGCTATAGAACCTGATCTACCTGCATACCTTTATTGAGCTTAATCACTGTAATTACAAATTACCTTGATCTCACTAAAGGATTTGTATTTCCCTCAGTAAAAAATACATCCTGGAGTATTTTTATTCTTTCTACATTGTCTGTTTTCTTTATAAATGCAATACAATAAACAAATTATTTAATAATGAGAAAAAAAAAGACTAAGGTACACCTGATCCAAGCCATAGTTTTATCAGATGCTTCCTATGCATCTGAGAGTTGGACACTGACAAAGTATGACAGAAAAATCACTACCTTTGAGTTGTGGTCCTGGAGAGTAATATTGACTGCCAAGAAAACAAACAGGTCTGCACCAGAGGGTAAAACCAGGTTGCTCCTGGTTTTACTCGCTCTAAGACAAAGATTTTGAAATGATCTCACATACTTTTGGCATGTTGTTAGGAATTCCCAAGGATGAGGAGAAGGGAATCATGCTTAGAAGGGTCAGTGTAGGAGAGGAAGACCCTAGATGAGATGGACTGACACAGTAACTGTGGCAATAGGTTCAGGTGTTTGAGATAGTGAGGATGGCTCAGGATAGGGTAAAGTTCAGAGTCACTGTTCATAGGGTTGCTGTGAGTCATAGTCAACTTGACGGCACATAACAACAACTAAAAGAGTACTGAAGGAATATCTGTGTTTCATTGACTATGCAAAGGCATCTGACTATGTAGATCACAACAAATGATGGCTAACCTTGAGGAAAATGGGAATCTCAGAATACTTGATTGTGCTTATGTGAAACTTAGACCAGGAAGTAGTCCTCAGAACAGAGCAGGGAAACAATGCATGGTTCAAAATCAGGAAAGGAGTGTGTCAGGGATGCATCCTGTCTCCATACCTTTTCAATCTATATGCAGAACAGATCATTTGGGAAGCAGAGCTCTATGAGGAGGAATGTGGCATCAGGATTGGAAGAAGACTCATCAACAACCTACGTTATGCAGATGACAACCTTGCTTGTTGAAACTGAGGAGGACCTGAGGTGCTTGCTGCCGAAGGTTAAGGACTATAGTCTTCAATATGGATTGAAGCTCGACATCATGAAGACAGTTTCTCACCATTGGGCCAATTGATAGCACCATGATAGATGGAGAAGAGACTGAGGTTGTTAACAATTATAACTTGCTTGGCTCCACAATCAACACTCTTGACACCATCAGACAGGAAATCAAAAGAAGAACTACATTGGGAAAATCTGCTGTCAAGGACATCACTAGAGTACTAAAATGCTCTGATGTCAGTCTAGAGTCTACAGATTAAAGTGTGTCTAATCCAGGCCATGGTCTTCGCAATTACCTGTCATGCATCAGAAAGCTGGACAATGATTAAGGATGACAGAAGAAGAATCAATACCTTTGAATTGTGGTGCTGGAAAAGTCTTGAACATAGCAATGACGGCCAAGAAAACAAATGGGTCTGTCTTGGAAAGGGTGAAACCAAGTTTCTCCTTGGAAGCTAGGATTTTGAAGCTCCATCTCACATACTTTGGACAAGTGGCCCGGAGGGCCCAATCAATCCTTGCAGGACACCATGTTCAGAAGGGTGGAGGGAAGGTGCAGGAAAGGAAGACCTTGGATGAGATGGCCTGATATAGTACTCCCAGTTGGGGGTAGGTGTGTTGGAATAAGTGAGACTGGCTCAAGACAGGGTAGGCTTCAGAGCTGCTGTATATAGGGTTGTTATGGGTTGCAGGAGACTCCATGGCACATAACAACAAACAACAAGAAACAAAGAGAGACCTAGATGAAGAAAACACTATGTTCATGGATAGGAAACTCAATATTGTGAAAATAACAATTCTATCAAAACAAATCTACAGGTCAATGTAATCCCAATATAGATACCAATGTAATTCTTCATGAGAATGTAGAAGGCATTTCCAACTTCTTTTGGAAAGGAATGGGATCCAGAGCAAGCAAAGCTCTACTGCAACAGAAAAACAAAGCAAGAGACATCACAGTCCCTGATCTCAAAACCCACTACACAGCCATAATACTCAAAACAGAATAGTACTGGTACAGCAGCAGACACATGAATTAATGGGATAGAAAGCAAAACTCAGAAAAGAACCTTTCTATCTATGGTTAAGGAGACAAAAATCTAATTAAGTGGCAAAAATACAAGCTCTAATAAATGATGCTAGCAAACCTGAACGTCTATGTTTAGAAAATGGGGAAAAGATCCACAACCCATACCACACATAAAAACCAAATCAAGGTGGACCAGGGACAAATAGGATCAAATTTAGAAGCTGTTATTTATGACATGAACAGGTCTTCAAATATCGCCCAAAACAGGGTAATGGTAAGCACAATTCAATGGTGGTTAATTTTATAAAATAGAATATATGGAAATTGTATGAAACATAATGTCAATGAAGGAAAGTATGAAACATAATGTATAAGAATTAAAAAAAATTTTACAAAAGAGAGAAAAAGAACTACAAAAAAACCAACATAAGGGAGCTGTGGTGGCCTAATGGCAAGAAGCTACATTGCAATCTGAGAGGTATGTGGTTAGAATCCACCAGAAGCTCTGCTGGAGGAGGGGCAATCTCCTCCTGTACCAGTCAGATCCAATTTGATGGTACACACACACACATGCACACACTCTTAAAAATAAACACCAAAAAAACCCCTACAATTAAAAAAAAAAACAAGAACAAAAAACCCAAAAGACCAAAAAACCAATATAGCCAAAAACATTTAACAGGAGAGGATAAAAGAGATGAATGAGATCCTCAAAGAATTAAATCCTTTGACGCATCAAAAACTTCTCAAAAAGGGTAAAAAGAAAGCCTAAAGACTGGGATAAAAAAATATTTCACAATGAAGTATCTTCTATAAAGAAGTTATCTTCTAATGAAGGGACTTCTATTTAAAATTTATAAAATATTCCAACACTTCAACAAGAAAAAAGCAAACAACCCAATTACAAAATGGTTAGAAGTTATGAAAAGACTCTTCACTAAACAGGGCATTCAGATGACAAACACATGAATGCTCAAGATCACTAGCTATTAGAGATGTAAGTCAAAACAACGAGGTACCAGCAGGGCAATAAACAACAAATGCTGGTGAGGATGTAGAGAGATTGGAGCTCTCATGTACTGCTGATAAAAAGGTAAAATGGTACAACCACTATGGAATGCAGTCTGACATATCCTAAAAAACTGAAAATAAAAATGCCACTCGATGTGTGCACACCTATAATAAATGCAGTATTATTCATAATAGCAAGGACATGGCAGCCGTACACATATCTTCGACGGATAAACTGTGTTACATTCACAGAATGGAGTATTAGGAAACGTAATGACAAAGTAAGGTCAATCTGAAATAATCCAATATTGTGTATACTGCAATTAATAACTGGAACATACGTAACTGACTGGACTGAGGAGAGAGGGAAATGGGAAACCTCTCTAAAGAAAGTTTTATACACAGTTTTTTTTTCCACAGAAATGATTGTGGAGGAAGACAGAGATGCGAGGGGATAGAATGGGAGCAGAGATTAGCCGATTCAGGAGTAGAGTGAAGGGGGGACAATGTAGAGTGAGGATTTGGTAAGACATGGTAAACAATGGCATTATACAATGGTATTTAATGTTATAAAACAAAATGTGTTTAAGTGACTGAAGGAAAACAATAGCAAAAAGACATAAAAATTCAACAAAGCATTTTCAGTATTTTACTGCTTTTTAGAATATTCTGAAGAGAATATTGTAGATTTTCAGAGACTCTGAAAATATTCACAGGTTTTAAAGTAAAGCCACACATTGGGCCTGTCAGTTCCCACTGCCAAATCAATCTTACTTGTAACAAAAGCAGCTGAAGATGATGATCATAGCAACAATGCAGACAGCCATAGAAATGAGCACAACCAGCCACCGGATGCTGAAAAATTGACCTGACAAAAGAAGTAACACATTATCTATTACAGTTCAAAACAAGGAAAGAAGAACTTGAGTATTTTATCAGGAACAGCCTGCTTTTTGTTAAACCACAGAAATAATCTTACTGAAAATCCCACTCACACTTTCCTGGGCTAACCTACCTATAACAGGGGGCAGTGTAGGTTGCAAATACTGGTTACATAAATTGGTCCGACAACATTCTATTGTCCTTCGTAGCTGGGCTTTTGGTGAATCCTAGAGGAAGAAAACAGTAACATTAGAATGTTATAATATGCTAAACTGATAAATAAAATAGTCTCTAGTTCCTCAAAGCAAAAGGGTCTAAAAATGTGCAATTATTAGAAATGTGAAATTTTTTCATGAAATATTATTTTAAAGACTATAGTTATTTTTCTAAAGGACAAGTATGTGTAGATAGTCTTTTTAAATTATAAACACATTTGTAAGTGTCCTCTATTCTAGACTTTGGCATAAATATTTATTAAATATTTACAGTAAGAACATTTCTTTTTCATTTTCTCTTTAAAGATGATTGTTTTAAGCTATGAGGCCTTTTCTAAACAGTATAGGTAATACAGTAAATTTTAACTATAGTTGTAAACTGGCAGAGTAAGAATCTCATAGTAATTTGAGATTTAAATAGATGAGTCTTAAATCAGACTAAGTTAGAAAAGTATCTTAGTCCTAAGAAGTCTGTTTAAGAAAAGTGGAGGAAGGCAGAATAGGCTACAGATTCTGAATGTCACAACTCTTGAAAATAAGTGTCTCAAAAAAGAAGCAAGCTGTAATATACAAAGATGAAGGAAAGGATAAAATACAAAAATCATATTCCTGAGAGTTTATAAGCAGCTGTCAAAAGGCATGTGACTGTGTGGACCACAACAAACTGTGGTTAACTCTAAGAATGGGAATCCCAGTTGACTGTGCTTACGCAAATCCTGTACTTGGACCAGGAGGCAGTTGCCAGAACAGAGCAAGGAAACACTATATAATTCAAAATTGAGAAGGTTGTACACCAGGGAGGTGTCCTATCTCCATACCTTTTCAATCTGTATGCAGAACAGATTATCCAGGAGGCTGGGCTCTATGAGGAATGTGGCATCAATACTGGACGAAGACTCATCAACAATCTGCCTTTGCACATGACAAAACCCTGCTTGCTGAAACTGAAGAAGACCTGAAGCACTTGCTACAGCAGGTCAAGGACTGCAGCCTTCATTATGGATTGAAGCTCAGTATCAAGAAAACAAAGATTCTCACCACTGGGCCAATTAGCAGCATCATGATACATGTTGAAGAGACTGAGACTGTTACCAGCTTTAGTTTGCTTGGCTCCACAGTCAACATTCTCAGCACAATCAGCCAGGAAATTAAAAGATGTACTGCACTGGGAAAGTCAGAGACCTCTCCAAAATACTGAAGAGCAACGATGTCAGTCTGGAGACTAAGGTGCACATGATCCAGGTCATAGTATTTGCAATCACTTGCTATGCATCAGAGAGCTGGACAATGACTAGGGATGACAGAAGGAGAATTGATGCCTTTAAGTTGTGGTGCTGGAGAAGGAGTACTGAATATACCATGGACTGGTAAGAGAACAAATAGGTTCATCCTGGAGGGAATGAAACCAGGCTGCTCCTTGGAGGCAAAGATTCTGAAGCTATGTGTGACATACTTTGGACATGTTGAAAGGAGGAACCCATCTTTGGAGAGGGATGTCATGCTTGGGAGAGTGGAGAGACAGCACAAGAGAGGAAAATCCTTGATGAGATGGATTGACTCAGTGACTGGGGTAATGGGGGTGGTTGTGTTGGAGACAATGAGATTAGTACAGGATAGAACAGAGTTCAGAGCTGTTGTACATAGGGTTGCTATGAGTCGCAGATGACTTGATGGCACATAACAACAACAACAGATCAGATCTGCCTCTAGCATACAGAAAACAACTCTAAAGTCATGAAACACAACTGTGGGTGAAGTTTTTATTTATATAGTATAGTGTTCGACAAATTCTTATTTTGATACTTAAATACTGCTCAAGAGAACTAATACTCTGAACTAACTACTCGACAAGATTTGTCACTGTCAAAGTGACAGCATAAGTTGAGCACACTTTAGGCATGTCATCAGGGGGGCCAATCCCTGGATATTACACTTGGTAAAACGGAGTTGTTGTGTGCTGTCGAGACAACTACGACTTATAGCGACTCTACAAACAATGGATCCAGAGCCTGCCCCAACCTGTGTCATCCTCATGACCTTCACCATGCTTGAGTCCATTGGTACAGTCACTGTGTCAATTTATCTACAAAGTCTTCCTCTCTTTCACTGACCCTCTCCTTTTCCCACCATAGTGTATTTTTCTGGTACCATGTGACAACCTGTCCAGAGTACATGTCATAAAGTGGCACCATCTGTTGACTTTAAGGGACATCATGGAGTCCTCCTTTGTAAACAAAAGAGCTGTAAGACAAGTGTGATATCAGAAATGGATGACCAGTCCTGCTTCTTAATCTGTAAACTCCACTGAACCATGTACTTCATGAGTGATCTTCCCAGTATTTGAAATACTGATGGCATAACGTCCACCATCACAGCAATATGCAGGCCAATACAGTAGGGGAAAATGCTCCTGAAAGGATGGTGAAACTGTGTGTCACATATCTTGGGTGTGGAAGGGTCAGTCTTTGATAAAGGACGTCAAGAAGGTCAGCGAAGGAGAGGAAGACCTTTCAGGAGATGGAGACACAGTGACTGCAAAAATGGGCTTGAGCATGACAGAGATTTTAGGGTGGCTAGGAGTTATAGTGAACTCAATGGCACCTAACAACAACGGAAATAAGAAGTGTTGGAAACTAGATAGTTAAACGTCTTAGTACTTTTGTCTAGACTATAGAGTTGTGTTACATAGTTTAGCCCATTTATGCACTCCCCCCAGTTCACTCCCATCCAAATCAATTTGTTAATTACAAAGCTCTAGATTTACAACAAGGGAACACGGAATGGTTTAAAATCAAGAAAGGTATACATCAGGAATGTATATTTTTTCTACACTCCTCTGATCTGTATACTCAACAAAACATTCCAAGAGTTGAATTATGTGAGGAAGAATGTGGCTATCAGGATTCGAGGAAGGCTCCTCAATAATGTGCATTTTGCAGATGACAACACCTTGCTTGATGAAAGTGAGGAGGACTTAAAATGCTTGCAGCAGAGGACTAGAGCCTGCCATATGGATTATATCCCAACATGAAGGGGGGGGGAATCCTCACCACTAGGCATCATCATGCTAGATGGAGAAAAGACTGAAGCTCAATGATTCCATCTTATGTGGACTCACAATCAACACCCTTGGTACCAGCAGACAGGAAATCAAGATTTACTGAATTGGGAAAGTCTGGTGCCAAAAACTTCTCCATAGTACTATGAAGCAGTGTTATCAGTTTAAAGACTAAAGTGAGCCTGATTCAGGCCATGGCCTTTTCAATTACTTGCTATGCATCTGAAAGCTGGATAGTAAAAAAAACAATCAGTGCCTTTGAGTTGTGCTTTTGGAAAAAAGAGTACTGAAAATCCCATGGAACTGACAAAAGAACAAGTATATGTTAGGCAAAGTGCAACCATTGATCTTTAGAAGCAAGAAGAGGGAAGTTTTGTCTCCTGTATTTGGGCAGGGCCAGTCCTTGGAAAAGGATATGCTTGGAAAGGTTGCTTGTCAGCAAGAGAGGAAGACCCTCAATCAAATGGACTGACACAGTGACTTGTAACAATGGGCTTGAAAGACATTAGAGCTGGTGCAGATGGCACCTGAGAGGGGTAGCTGACTTAATGGCACATAACAACAATATTTATTTCCAAAACTCCAAGGCCGCTGAATCAATTTTTAGTTAGTTATGAGAGCAGACTGTCTCATTCTTCTCACAAGGAGTGGCTGGCATGTTTCAGCTGCTGACCTTTTGGTGGTTGTTATTGTTGTCTTTATACACTGTCGAGTTGGGACTGACTGACAGCTGACACTCCAGTGGGATTTCAGAGACTGTAAATCACTTGGGAGGAGAGTGCCCCTCCTTCTACAGAGCAGCTGGTGCATCTGAACCACGTGCTTTTGAGATTGCAGTGCAGCTCCTTTCCTGTAGGCCACCAGAGTTCCTTTGTGGTTGTTGCTGTTATGTGCTGCTGAGTTGCCTGTGACCATAGCAACCCTAGGTACAGCAGCTCTGAACCCTATCCTGTCCTGAACCAGTCTCACTGATTCCGACACACCTACCCCATTCCCCCTGTCACTTTGTCAATCCATCCCATCCCGGATCTTCCTCTCCTGCGTTGTTCCTCCACCCCTCCCCAAGGACCGGTCTCTTCTGGCCACATGCACAAAGTATGTGAGATGGAGTTTCAAAATCCTAGCCTCCAAGAAGAAACCTGGTTTCACCTTCTCCAAGACAGACCTCTTTGTTTTCTTGGCAGTCCATAGTAGTTCAAGATGCTTCTCCAGCACCGCAATTCAAAGGTGTTGATTCTTTTCTGTCATCCTTAGTCAATGTCCAGATCTCTGATGCATAGCAAATAACTGGATCAGGCGCACCTTAGACTCTAGAATGACATCACTGCATTTCAGTACTCTGGAGGGGTCCCTGACAGATTTTCCCAATGCAATTCTTCTTTTGATTTCCTGTCTGCTGGTGTCAAGAGTGCTGATTGTGGAGCCGAGCAAACTATAACTGTTTAAAACCTCAAACTCTTCTGCATCTATCATGGTGCTGTCAATTACCCAGTGGTGAGAATCTTTGTCTTCTTGATGTAGAGCTTCAATCCATATTGAAGACTAAAGTCCTTGACCTTCGGGAGCAAGTGCTTCAGGTCCTCCTTAGTTTCAGCAAGCAAGGTTGTGTCATCTACATATGTAGGTTGTTGATGAGTCTTCTTCCAATCCTGATGCCACCTTCTTCCTCATAAAGCTCTGCTTCCCGAATGATCTGTTCTGCATATAGAATGAAAAGGTATGGAGACAGGATGCATCCCTGACACACTCCTTTCCTGATTTTGAACCATTCAGTGTTTCAGTGCTCTGTTTGAGGACTGCTCCTGGTCCAAGTATAGGTTTTGAATGAGCACAATCACATGTTCTGGGATTCCCTTTGCAGTTAGCAGTCCAGTATTTCACACTCTGCCGGCAGAGGTTATTTCCAAATTTACACTGCTGATTTTTACCTACCACCAAGTTGGAACTGACCCACAGCAGACCTTCTGGTGCGTGTTCAGAGGCAGTTAATTGCATGATAGGAGACTACCCATAGTTACCCTATGGGAAGAGCTGGTAGATTCATGCCTTTGAGATTCCCACAAGGCTTCTTACAAGGAGACCACCAAAGCATTCAGAAAACAATAGATTCTGAATTATATCAACTATGTGGTGGGGTATACCAGGAAGGAATCAAGGAACACCATCAAGGTTTCCTTACATCTTGCTATTACAAAATTTATTAAGGATTGTAACAATATGGTTCAATTATCCTCTTATAAAAGATACATGTAATACTGTAAATGACGCTGCCTTTGCTGAGCTGATTATCCCAATTTATCAGGTTTTCTGGTTTAACAACACAACTTTCCATGGACTGCTCCACCAGAGCCAACTAATCTGATATTTTGAAAATAAAAATTAAGCTGAGAAAATATGACTTAAACAGCAGATATTTATATTACACGTATATTGATGTTTTATATATTTTAACAATTTTTTATGAATTTTTTATACAATAAATTACAGTTTATTAATTAATTAAAGCACTTGATCAACTCCTTATATCTTCCCTTTCTCTCAACTCACTTGCTTATTAATTTCTGTTATCATCTCCTTCCCTTTCTATCCGTGGTAAAAACACCCAGGAATGATTCTGAGTGTAAATATTCTTAGTTTTTTATAATAGTGGTCAACTGTTCTTTTGTGACTGATTTCTGTCACTTATATTCATATACATGTAATTGCAGTGTTTCACAACTTCTTCAATGTTTTTAGTATGCTTAACACTCTAGTTTGTGAATGTCCTGTAGTTCTGTAGCCATTAACCTACTCATGGACACCTGAGCTGTTTTAACCCGTTGGTATTGTCACAGTGCTGCAATAAACATGGGTGTATGTTTACCAGTTTGTGTTCCAGCTCTTATTTCTAGCTGTGACCTTTCTGATAAATAATCCAGCCTACAGGCAGGAGGGAAAATCAAAGCCTAGGCAAAGAATATCACTTGAATCTATGAATCAAACATTGCTGTGGAGTCAGAATTAACTCATAGTTGATGCTACATCAGGTTCAGAAGCTTCAAATCACATAGAAGGGGATCCCTTGTTCACTTACAACTCTGTACGGACCACATCGCCAGAAATCCAAGTATGTGAAATACTAGGAAGAAAAGGATTAGTCTAAAATGAAGTGTACCGCTGTCTTCAATTTAAGTGTTTAATGGGCAGTGATATTTACCAAGCTAGGCAGAAAGAGAAATTATTTCCAAATTTTTGTTGGGTAATTCTAAGAACTGTATCTCCCTCATCATATTTAAGCAGATATTTAAATGTTTTTATCATTAATTTAAATTCAGCAAAGTATTACAACAAAATGTGCCAAGAGGTAGAGACAGAAAATCAAAAGGGACAAACTCACACAGCATTTCTTAAGCTGAAGGAACTGAAGAAAAAAAATTCAAGCTTCAAATTGCAATATTTAAAGACACAATAGGCAGAATACTGAATGATCCAAGAAGCATCAAAAGGAAATTAAAGGAGTACACAGAGTCACTGTACCAAAGAGAATTGGCTGACACAGAAGAATTCATAAAACCATATAACCAAAATAAACCATACAGAAGCATATAACCAAGAGGCAATGGTGATGTAGGAGGAAGTTCCAGCTGCTCTGAAGGAACTGTTAAAAAAACAAGGCCTCAGGAACTGATGGAATATCAACTGAGATATTTCAGCAAACAGATGCTGCCCTGGACATGCTCACCAAGTTGTGTCGAGAAATTTAGAGGACAGCTACCTGGTTGACTGATTGGAAGAGATCTGTATTTATTCCCATTCCAAAAAAGGGCGATCCAACAGTGTGGAAATTAACAAACAATATCACTATTATCTTATTCAAGCAGAATGTTGCTGAAGATTATCCAAAAATGACTAAAATAGTATATCAACAGAGAACTGCCAGAAGTACAGGCTGAGTTTAGAAGAGGCTGTGGCACTAGGGAGAACACTGCCAATGTAAGATGGATCTTGACTGAAAGCTGAGAATACCAGAAGAATGTCTATCTGTGTTTCACTGACTATGCGAACTGTGTAGATCACAAAAAATATTGTGGCTAACCTTGAGAAAAAAAAAAAAAAGGAACTACTAGAAAACCTGATTGTGCTCATGGAAAATCTATACCTGGACCAAGAAGTATCATCAGAATAGAACAAGGAAAACACTTCATGGTTCAAAAGCAGGAAAGGAGTGCATCAGGGAGCATCCTGTCTACCTTTCACTCTATATGCAACAGATAATTCGAGAGGCTGAATTTTTTTAGAAGGAACATGGCATCAGAATTGGAGGAAGACTTCAACAACTTGTGTTATATAGATGGCATAACCTTGCTTGCTGAAACTGAGGAGGACCTGAAGCACCTGCTGCAGAAAGTCAAGGACTGCAGTCTTCGATATGGACTGAAGCTCAACATCAAGGAAACAGATTTTCACTACTGGGACAACTGGCAGCATGATGATGGATGGAGAAGAGATTGAGATAATTAACAATTTCAGCTTAGTCAGGTCCACAATTAGCTCTCCTGGAAACAGGAGCCAGGAATAAAAAAATTAATTGGAATAGGAAATTCTGCTGCTAGGGAACTCTTCAGAGTGCTGAAGGGCAGAGACTAAGCTATACCTGATCTAGAACATGATCTTTGCAATTACTTGCTATGCATCAGAGAGCTGGACAATGATTAAGGATGATAGAGGAGGAATCGATGCCTTTGAGCTGTGGTGCTGGATCAGAGTACTGCCAAGAAAACAAACAGGTCTGTCCAGTAGATGGTAAAACCAAGATGTTCTCTGGAGGCAAGGATTCTGAAGCTCCATCTCACAAACTCTGGGCATGCTACCAGTCCATGGAGAAGGCATCATGCTTGGAAGGGTGGAGCAACAGCACAGAAGACGGAGACCCTCGATAAAATGGATTCACACAGTGACTGGGGTAATAGGAGCAGGTCTATCAGAGAGAGTAAGATTGGCTCAGGATAGGAAAGGGTTCAGATATATTGTACACAGGGTCGCTTTGAGTTGCAGGCAACTCAACGGCACACAACAACAAAGAATATATTAATTTTGGCTTACTGTACATAATGACAGAACAGTGTAAGGTTTTCTGTTTGCTTAATGCTGACATGTTATCCATATTGAAAGCAGAAGCTTTGATATTTTGCAACAAGTGTCCTCTGTGAGCAGGCAAGGTTGGGTTATTCACATAATATAGATTGTTGATGGGCCTTCTGTTGATGCCACGTT
The DNA here is from genome assembly GCF_000299155.1 of Elephantulus edwardii. Taxonomy (NCBI): domain Eukaryota; kingdom Metazoa; phylum Chordata; class Mammalia; order Macroscelidea; family Macroscelididae; genus Elephantulus; species Elephantulus edwardii. The sequence goes on from NW_006400074.1 coordinate 2,394,483, forward strand.
CTTTTACTCCATCTTATTAAACGAGTTAGATTAAATAAGTATGGAAACGATGCAGCTCTGATGCATATCTTTCTTGATTTTTAAACCACGCAGTTTTCTCTTGCTCTGCTCAGACAACAGCTTCTTGGTTTAGGTGTATCATGAGCACAATTAAAGTGTTCTGGAATTTCCATTTTTCTCAATGTTAGTCATAATCTGTTTTTGATTCACACAGTCAAATGTCTTTGTTGTTGCTGTTGTTAAGTACCATCAAGTTGCTTGCAATTCATAGCGACTCGATGTACAATAGCTCTAAACAACCAACCTCACCGTCTTCAACACCCCCATTCCCATCCCCCTAATCACTGAGTCCATAAAGCACCAACAGACATCTTTCTGGTATTCACTGTCTGCTTTCAGGCAAGATCCACCTGACAGCAATGGTATGCTTGCTACCATAGCCTCTTATAGATTCAGCTTCAATGTCTGGAATAATCTCCAATACAGTTTTACTTGAGTGCTTGTTAATTCCCACATCATTCTACTGGATTACCTTTTTGGGAATGGGAAGAAATATGGATCTCTTCCAGTCAGTTGGCCAGGTAACTGTCTTCCAAATTTTTGGCACAGATGGGTGAGCACATCCACTGCTGTATCAATGTGCTAAAATATGTCCTCCATCAGTTCCTGGGGCTTTGGTTTTTGCCAGTGATTTCAGGACAGCTTGATCTTCCTTTACTACCATTGGTTCTTGATCATATGCTACTTCCCAAAATGGTTCTTGGTCAATCAACTCTTTTTGGAAGAGTGACTTTCTGTATTCCTTCCACCTTCTTTTGATACTTCCTGAATTATTCAAGATTTTGTCCATGGCATCTTACAACATTTGCAACTTGAGGTTTTGTTTTTTCAGTTCTTTTAGCTTGAGAAATGCTGAGTAAATTATTTTCTTTTGATTTTTTTTAACTGCAGCTCTTTGCACATTTCATTATAGTACTCTGCTTCATCTTCACAAGTTGCCCTTTGAAATTTTCTGTTATTTTTACCTCAGCATTTACTTACTTTGTTTGGCTTCTTTACACTTTAGTGAAATTTTCAAAGTTCTGACATGCATTTTGGTCTTTTCTTTCTCCCTTATTGTTGTAATGACCTGTTTTTTGCTTTCTTCATGGATGCCATCCTTTCTTCCTGATGCCATCCCACAACTCATCTGATCAGGTGCTCAATGCTATAAATCTATTCTTGAGATGGTTTTTAAATTGAGGAGACTCAAGGCTGAATTTTGGTTCTTGTGGACTTGCTTCAATTTTCTTCAGTTTCAACCTGAATTTGCATGTGAGTTAACTGATAGTTTGTTTCAGTCAGCTCTTGGCCTGGTTTTGACTGCTGATATTGAGCTTCTCTCCAAAGACTCTTTTCACAGATGTAGTCAATCTGATTTCTATGTGTTGTTGCTGTGTTTTGTCAAGTCAGAACCAATTTACAGCTGACCAGGTTATCCAGAGGCAGTAAATTGTATGGAAGACTGCTTATCTTTTTCCTGAGAAATAGTTGGTAGATTCAAACCACATGCGTTGGGGATTGCAGTGCAGCTTCCTATCACTAGAGCTCCCTGATGTGTGTGTTTTGTTGTTGTGCACTGTAGAGTCGGAACAGATCCAGAGCTGACCCTCCTTGATTTCTGTGTAGTAGAATCAAAATGACACAGCAACTAATAATCACAATTATCCATCTTAAAGAAAGTATTTTTAACAGAAATATTAATTTGCTATATAATTTCATAATTTTTAATAAAGACTTTCTAAAAATCCCATAATGATCCTATTCTTTTCAGGGATCTTGTAAATCTTGAGGGGTAAAGAGAGAAAACTATTTTTGATAATCAAATGTATTTAACATCCACCTGTTCCAAACTTTTTGGGGAACTAAATAAAAGGTTAGCCATCTGGAATCACCAGCCGATCCTCAGTAGAAAAAAAGAGGCACTTTGCTGTTTTCAGATTCACAACTTTGGAACTGATGGAAGGTTGCTATGAGTTGGAAAATCATAGTAAGTGGGCCATGGATAGTAATGCTCTCTAAACAGAAACTATACTTAAAATTAAAACACTGGAAACAATTCAGGGCTGTTTTGAAGAGTGGTTGTGTAAAGAGATGTTCTGTTCTTTGGCAGATGACTATTAAACAATAAAGCTAAAAGTCACTGCTATTCAGTTAGAAATTACTCACTGTTGACTATTTGCAAAGTATGGACTTAGTAACAAAAATGAGGCCAGAAATAGACTGACTAAATTCTGTATATGCAACAATTTATTCACAGCAAGCAACTTTAAAGAATAAGACAAAACCCAGCAACTTTACACATGGACCTCATTAGACTGACTACATCTATGTAAAAAATTGTTAGAAGCTCAATATCAACAGTCAAAATCAGGCCAGGTGCTGACTGTGGAAAAGACCATCAATTATTCATGTACAAGTTCAAATTGAAGCCAAAGAAAATAAAAACAAATCCACAAGAATCAAAACAAGTTCTGAGTCATCCTATCTGAATTTAAAAGTGAATAGATCGGAAGCACTTTAACACCAATCATTGAAGATCAGAAGAGTTATGGAATGGCATCAAGGATAACAAACATAAAAAGAACAAAAAGTTATTATAAAGGAGAAAGGAAAAACTAAAATGAATGTCAGAAAAGACCCTGAAAATTACACTAGAGCATCAAGAAGCCAAAACAAAGGGAAGAAATGCTCAAATAGAAGAGCTGACGAGAGATTTCAAAAAGGCAGCTTGGGACGCTAAAACAAACTACAATAATGGAATGTGCAGAGACCTAGAAATGGAGAGTAAGAAGGGGAAGAACTTGCTCAGCCTTTCTCAAGCTGAAAGAATTGAAAACAAATTGAAGCCACAAGTTGCAATATTTAGAAATGCTGTAGTTTTCAATATGGATTGAAGCTCAACATCAAGAAGACAAAGATTCCCACCACTGGGAATTGGCCATGACAGATGGAGAAGAGATTGAGATGGTTAACAATTTAAAGCTTGCTCAGCTCCAAAGTCAACATTCTTGGCACTAGCAGTCAGGAAATCAAAAGACTAACTGCACTGGGAAAATCTGCCATCACAGACCTCTCCAGAGTACTGAAAAGCAATGATGTCATTCTAAAGACTAGCATGCCTAATCTAGACCATGGTCTTTGCCATTACTTGCTATGCATCAGAGAGCTGGACAATGATGAAAGATGACAAAAGAAGAATTAATGCCTTTAAATTGTGCTGAAGAAGAGTCTTGAACATAACATGGACTGCCAAGAAAACAAATAGGTCTATCTTGAAGAGGGTGAAACAAGTTTCTCCTCAGAGGCTAGGATTTTGAAGCCTCATCTCACATACTTTGGACATATGGGCAGGAGGAACTGGGCCTTAAAGGACGACATCATGCTTGGAAGGGCAGAGGGACAGTGCAGGAGAGGAAGACCCAGATGAGATAGATTGACTCAGTGACTAGAGAAATGGGGTTAGGTGTGTAGAAATTAGTGAGACTGGCTCGGGACAGGGCAGGCTTCAGAGTTGCTGTATATAAGGTCTCTATGGGTCACAGGCAACTCAATGGCACAGAACAAAAACAACAAAGGCAAAATCTTAAATGATCCAGGAAGCATCAAAACAAGATGGAGGGAATACACAGAATCACTGTACCAAAACAACTGGACAACACCGAAATATTTCAGGAAGTACCGTAAGATCAAGAGCCAATAGTAATGAAGCATAAAGTACAAGCTGCACTAGAGAGATGTGATACTAATTCAAATGATAGATGTAGCCCTGGACATGTTCACCACTTTATACCATGAAATTTGGAGGACAGTTGCCTGGCTACTGACTGGAAGATATCCATATTTGTTCCCATTCCCAATAAAGGTGATCTAACAGAATGAGGACATTAATGAACAAGATCACTCACCAATAATTATTGTTATGTACTATTGAGTCAGAACCGATGCCCACTACAACTACTCCTATTCAATACTGTACTGAAAGTCATAGCCAGAACAATTAGGGAAGAAAAGAAAGCATCCAAAATAACAAAGAGGGAGGTCAAACGAACTCTATATGCAGATGATATGATCATGTTTACATAAAACCCTAAAGACTCAACAAACAAGATTGTCAGACTGCACAATCTGCTGGGTAAGGGTAAAGGAAATGGGAAAGATCTGGCAGGGACCTGAAAAGACAGGGTGGGCATAATCCAATGGCCATTGTTAGGTGGGCATAGTCCAATGGTGATTAATTTTATAAAACATAATGAATTGGAACAATTGTATGAAAAACAATGTGAATGAAGACTAATGTGAAACACAATGTATATGAACTTTGTAAGCAAACCAATATATATAAAACGACTGTTAGACTTGGTAGACCAATTCAGCAGAGTAGCAGGATACAAGATCCACATACAACTATCAGATGGATTTCTCTACAGCAACAAGAACATACTGAAAAGCAAGTAAGAAAAGCAGTATCATTTAAAACAACCATCACAAGATGAAATACTTAGGAATAAGCCTAACTAGATCACAAAAGATCTTTACAAAAAACCTACAAAACACCACTAAAATAAACAGTGTTGTTTTGTGCCACTGAGTTGGAAAAGACTCATGGCTGACCTTCCAGAAGGTTTTCAGATGCAGTAAATCACACTGCAGGAGATTGCCTAGCTTTATCCCATACAGCAACTGGTGGGTTTGAACCATGTGCATATGGACTGACAGTGCCACTAAATCACTAAGCCAACAGAGCTCCCTACATTGAACAATAAGAGGTCTAAATAAATGAGAAAATATTTCCTGTTTATGATCAGGAAGACGCAAAACTGCAAAATGACAATCTTACCTAAAGCAATCTACAGGTTCAACACAAGCCCAATACAGACAGCAATCTCACTCTTCAAGGAAATGTGTACCATCAAGTCACCCAGCAGGTTTTTAGAGGCAGTTTAATTACATAGGGGAAGACTGCCCATCTCTCTCCCTCGGAGCAGCTGATGGACTTGAATTACATTGCCTCTGGGATCGCAGGGCATGTCCTTACCACCAAGCCACAAGAGCACCCTCTTCAAGGAGCTAGAAAAGGCAATTTCTAGTTTCATTTGAAAAGGAAAGAGGCCCTGAATAAGCTAAGCTCTTCTGAAAAATAAAAACGATGTAGGGAAGAAACGTCACACTCCCTGATCTCAAAATCTATTATACAGCTGTAATACTCAAAACAACATGGTATTGTATTGGTACAACAGGCTCATAAACCAATGAAACAGGATCTAGAAACCAGAAACCAACCCATTTATCTACAGTCAATTGTTATTTAACTAGAAAATGAAACCTGTTAAATGGGGAAATGACAGCCTCTTTAACAAATATAGCTAGCAAACAAAATCTACCTTCAGGGAACTGAAACACCTTATTCCACACACAAAAACCAACTCAAAGTGGATCAGGTACCTAGGGGCAAACCCCCAAACCATAAAGATCATCAGAGAAAACGTGAGAACAAATTCAGAAGCCTAGTTTCTATAACATGAATATGTTTGCAAATAGCCAAAAATGCTAGGAGAGTGTAAAATCGACAAACAAGATCTTCTAAAAACCAAATCTCTATGTGCATTAAAAGCTTATTTTCAATATGATGCAAAAAAGTCCACAGCCAGGGAAAGTATTTGGCAATGACATCAAACAAGGGGTTTATAACTAAAATTTAAAGAATACTAAAGTGCCTCCACAAGAAAAAGATCATAAATCCAATCACAAAAGGCAAAAGGTGTGAAAACACTCATTAAGGAGGATAATCTATTGCCCACCAAACACATGAAAAAATGTAGAAAATCATCAGCAAAGAGATGCAAATAAAAACAACAATGTGATACCATCTCACTCCAGAGGTAACATAAAATTTAACATGATGGTAAACAATAAATGTTGGTGAGTAGGTGAAGATAATGGAACTCACATGCACTGTTAGTGGGATTGTACAACTACTATGGAAGGCATTCAGGCATTTACTCAAAAAGCTGAATATAGAAATCCCATATGACCCAGCTATTCCACTACTAGGAATATAACCCAAGGAAATCAGAACTTGAGGCACAAAAGGACGTATGTTTACATGTGTTCACTGCAGCATTAGTCACAATAACAAGAATATAGCAACTGCCCAAATGCTCATCAACAAACTAATAGATTGAGAAATTATAGTACATTCATACAATGTAATACTATGCTGAACTAAAGAACAAAGAATTTTTATAATACTACACATCATGGGCAAGTCTGAAGGACATTATGTTGAGTGAAATAATTCAGTCAAAAAGGACAAATACCTCCTGTGATAAGAGGAAAGTAACTGAAGGGTGAGAAGGGTGGGAATGGAGATAGCATAGTCAGAGAACACAATAAAAGATCAAGAGAAGGGGGATCAACCTAGGAACAACTAATGAAAGGACAACATGGTTACTACAATTAACAAACAGGATCAAGATATTTACAGCAATTCGAGCAGAAGAAAGTGGAAGTGGTTGTTCTTGTTGTTGTGTACTGCTGAGTCAGAAAAGACCCATGGCTGCTCCAGCAGACAGTTAAACTGTATGGGAAGAAACTGCTTATCTTTCTTCCATAGAACAGCTGGTGGATTCCAATATAGGGTTGGCAGCACAATTACGTACCACTAAGCCACCAATACTCCTAGTTAATGGGGATAAAACATACTTGGGAGCAGAAATTAGTTGACAAAAGGCTGGGTGAAGGAACAGGCAGGGTACAATGGAGACGTGATGATATGGAGTGATAAAAGGTATTGATCCGTAGTAAATAATTACATAAAACAATGTGTCTACCAGATGCACTGCTGGAGGAGGAGGAGCAATCTCCTCCTGTACCAGTCAAATACGATTTGACGGTACACACACACAAAGTAATAAAATAAAATTTAAAAAAATTAAAAAAACAAACAATGTGTCTGACTAAAAATAAAATGGTGGGGCAGAGAACAGAGTTGAGGACCTTCCAGGCAGCTTCACTCTATATCACACAGTGGTTCTGTTAGAGTCAACCTAGCAGCATACTCAACTTATTGGGCCTCTACTGTTTGTCAACTGACACACATGCTTTACACATGCTATCTCATTCTTTATGGACAAGAAAACTATTTAAAAGAAAAAAGCTCCTTGTCAACGAGTCACAGTACAAGGTAGAAGGACTTGGACTCTTAAAAAAAAACAATTTTTTTTTAAAATCATAGACTCTTAATAACTAATCTATACTGGTCAGCTCTGTACTGGTTCCAGCTTGACAGTATACAGTAACAACACAAGACATTGGTTATTACTTCTGAGACCAGAGTTCTCACAATACTACTATTGTTGGTATTTCTAATATACAGTTTAAAACTTTACAAATGATTGTATTTTATAAATATGCTAATGAACTAACTGTTGTAATGAGTACTTCTGAGTAGGAACCAATCTACAGATGACCCTCCAGAGGGTTTTCAGAGGCAGTGTAATGTTTAAGGAGGAGATTGCCCATCTTTCTTCCACACTATTCCTTGGACAGGGATATCATGCTTGGAAAGGTGGGCCTGATGGTTAAGGAAGAAAGACCCTCAGCTAAGTGGACTGACACAGTGATGGGAGCAATGGGCTCAAGTGTGTCAAAGAGAATGAGGACGGCAAAGGATCCAGGGTTCAGATCTGTTGTTCACAGGGTCACTATGAGTCGTACTCACCTCACAGGCACCTAACAACAAACAACAGTATCTCTTTAGAAGCTCCGAGGGTACAGTGCTAACCCAAAGGTTGGCTGTTAGAAACCACCAGCTGCTCCACAGAAGGAGAGTCAAGCTGGTCTGCTCCCACAGATCAGAGATCTGAAAATCCTACCCCAACAGGTGGTTATGTGTCACAACTGCCTTCAAAGGAGTGAGTAACACCTCCATGGTATTGTTGTTATGTCCTGGTGAATGAAAACTGACTCACAACTGACCCTACAGTGAACTGTCCAAGGCAGTTTACATCTTAGAATAACAAACACCTTAAAGTCCTCTCAAAAAATTTCACAATATATAAATGAATATGTTATCATTTATAAATGAGTATAGTTACCATTTTGCAATGACAATTTAGAAACAGAATTAAAAACTTTTCATTACAGTAAAATAATACAGAACGTCAACTGCCACAACTACCTTACTTGATTTCAAAGCTAAACTTATTTCAGAACTTTGGCTCACATGATGTTCAGATCAGGCCCATTTCTCACAGAGAAAATTTATGCACTTTATTTTGCTCCCCACCTCTTCTTTGCAAATCTCAAATGAAATCTTACCTTGCACTGAAAATCAGATCCTTCATATTTCATACACCCGGAAGCTAATGTGGTTTCTCCTTGGTCATCTTCTTCTATGATGGCAAAACAATGTCCATTAGTTCTAGGAGGGGAAAAAGAATGTTTAATTTTTACATTACCATAAAGTACTAATTAAACCCTGAGTTTGAACAAGATCAGTACCGAGGGCTACATTCGTGTGTAATTTATTGGCAAAACTAATAAACTGAACTAAGATATAATGGGTCAATGAGAACCTATGTATGTTGGAAATGGACGGGGTTTTTTTTATTCTGATGTGTGTATTCTTCTTTTTTCTCTCGTGTACTGTCAATGGATCCATGTGGTACAGGAGACTGCCGCTCCTTCTCCACAGGAGCATGTGGTGGATCCAAACAGTGTGCCTTCCTGGCCTAGTGGCAAGAAGCAGCACTGCAATCCCTTTTCTTTGACAGCCACTCATGATAGGAAAGCTAAAGGGTGAAATTTTATAAAATATATAACCTTAATGTTTCAAACCATACTTAAATATCTGTGTCTTGTTCTTAAGATATGCAATAATTACACAGATAATAACAAAAAACCAAACTTCTTTTTGAAACATATAAATGAACTGAACTCTAAAAAGTGTACCTGGGAAGAACAGACTGACATCCTGAAAGGTACATTTTACTCAGGGTTATGGGGTGAAGTGGGAGTGGGGGGGATAGGGTACTTTTTGAGAGATTCGTTTTCAAGAAATTTACACAAATATATGTACACTGTTGTTGCTGTGTGCTATTGAGTTGGAACCCACCCACAGCAGACTCTCCAGCAGGTTTTCAGCACAAAGATTGCCTATCCTTTTCCCCAAGAACTGGTGGATTCAAATCAAGCAGTTGTAAATCTAAGCATCTACAGTCAATGACTTTTGACAAGGTAGTCAAATCTGTTCAGTGGGAAAGAAAAGAAGTCTCTTCAACAAACAGTATGGGCAAAACAAAATTTCCACAGTCAGAAAAAGGAGGTAAAATCCATACTGCACTTTCATACATAAAAATGAACAAGGAACTAAATGATTATTAAATTTAAAATCACAAAGTTCTTGAGGGAAAAATAAAGGAACAAAACTTTGGGATTTAAATTATTTCAATGACATCTCCAACACAAGCATGGATGTATGAGCAACAGAAAACAAAATAGATAATTTGAACTTCAAAAAAAGTGAAACACTTAAGTTTCAAGAAAAGACTATTATAGAGAGACATGCTAGACTTGGGGGGGGACGCGACACCTTTGAGAATAACAGAACCGTCACAAATATGTAAAGTTACATGAAAAGGATTTGGATATTATAGCTAATGTTAGATGGACCTTGGCTGAAAGCAAGGAGTACCAGAGGATTGTCTGTGTTTCATTGATTATGCAAAGTGTTTGACTGTGTGGGTCATAACAAACTGTAGCTGACTTTGAGAAGAATGGGAATCCCAGAACACTTGACTGTGCTAATGCAAAACCTATTACTCTGACCAGGAGGCAGTCGTCAAAACAGAGCAAGGAAACACTGCATGGTTCAAAATTGCAAAGGGTGTATGCCAGGGATGTGTACTATCGCCATACCTTTTCAACCTATATACAGAACAGATTATCTGGGAGGCTGAGCTCTATGACGAGAAGTGTGGCATCAGGACTGGTGGAAGATTTCATCATCAATCTGTGTTATGCAGATGACACAACCCTGCTTGCTGAAACTGAGGAGGACCTGAACACTTGCTGCAGAGTGTCAAGGACAGCTGCCTTCAATATGGATTGAGGCTCAATGTCAAGAAGACAAAGATTCTCACCACTGGGCCAACTGGCAGCATCAGGATAGATGGTAAAGAGACTGAGATTGTTAACAGCTTTAGTTTGCTTGGCTCCGCAATCAACACTCTTGGCACCAGCAGCCAGGAAATTAAAAGATGTATTGTAAAGGAGAAGTCTGCTACTAGGGACCTCTCCAGACTACTGAAGAGCAATGGTGTCACTCTGAAGACTAAGGTGCGCCTGACACAGGACATGGTCTTTGCAATCACTTGTTATGCATCAGAGAGCTGGACAATGACTAGGGAGGATAGAAGGAGAATTGATGCCTTTGAGCTGTGGTGCTGGAGAAGAGTACTGAATATACCATGGACTGCTAAGAAAATGAACAGGTTTGTCCTGGAGAGAGTTAAACCAGGCTGCTCCTTGGAGGCAAGGATTCTGAAGCTTCATCTGAAATACTCTGACCAGTCTTTGGAGAAGGACGTCATGTTTGGGAGAGTAGAAGGACAGCACAAAAGAGGAAGACCCTCTATGAGGTGGATTGATTCAGTGACTGGGGTAATGGGGGTAGGTGTGTCGGAAACAGTGAGATTAGCACAGGACAGAGTAGGGTTTAGGGCAGTTGCACATAAGGTCGCTATGAGTTGCAGGCAACTCGACGGCACATTACAACAACATTTACAACTTAACAACAAAAAGACAACTCAATAAAAAAAAAAACAAAAACAAAAAACACAGGCAAAGGACACATACAAATAACGTCACTAAATAACCAACAGACATATGAAAAGATGATGAATGTCATTAGCCATTGTTGTCCTTGTTAAGTACCACTGAGTTGAGTGCTTACGACTCATAGTGCCCTATGAACAACAGCGCTGAACCCTATCACACCCTGGGTGCTCGAGGCCACCGCTGAAATCTGTATGTCAATCTACCTCATTGAGGGTCTTCCTCTTGTTCACTGGCCCTCCTCCTTTCCAAATATGATGTCCCTTTCCAAGGAATAATCCCTCATAACAAAAAGTGCAGCCAGAGTGCTCTACTGAAGCAAGGATAGGGAGGCTTGTTCTTCTAAGGACAATAACATGCTTATGTATGTAAGAAACAGCTTCACTGTTCTTGCTTCATCAGCCATTGGGAAACGCAAATCAGAACCACCATGGGATACCGTTTCATTCCAATAAGGATGCCCAACATATCCACCACCACAACAAAAAAAAGGACAATCAAAATAGCAAAAGTTGGAAAGGATTTTGGGAAACGGAACTTTTTTCAGCCACTGTTAAGTTAGTTGCTAGTAAGAATGGAAAGGGATACAGATATTGTGGGAAAAAATCTGGAAGTTCTTAAAAATAACCCAAAACCCAGTAACAAAACAAACAACCACAACTAGTTAGAGCTTTCACGTGGGGATCTAATGGAAGTGACATGAGCAGGCATACGCACACATAATGCACTACAACACTACACACAAAAGGAAAAGATGGCAACAGCCTACGTGCCAGTGAGGGTTAATGCTCCATGTCATCAATGAGGATTAACAAGCAACCGTATCTGATTAAAGGGGAGGTCTCACAACCAGGGTCCATGTGGACTCAGTCATCTCTGTGATAAAATGGCAGAGAAATTTCTGTCCAGTCACCACTTGGCCAAGACACTGGCAAATTCTACCAAACATTCAGAGAACTGCCATCACTCCTACTTAAATTATTTCAGAATACAGAAAAATAACGAACACTGCTGGAATCAGGTAAAGACACCGTCAAAAAAGAAAATATAAACTAGTAACGTTCATGAACACAAGACATAGAAATCTGAGCCAAGAGAATCCAACAAAGTTATTCCAAAAAATAGCTCATCATGATCAAGTGGGATTCAAAATTGGCAAGAAGGCATGGTTTCTTGGACATGAGATAAACAACCAATGTAATCCCATTAAATCAATAAAAACAGAAAATCACATAATTACTTCAATTGTTGCTGAAAAGGCTTGACAAAATCTAACACATTTTCCTGATTAAAACACTCTAGAATGAAGACCAGAGAGGAATTTCCTGAACATAGTTATGGGCACATACATGAAACCAACAACAACATTATCCTCATTGGGGAGAAATTAAAAGGCATTCCCCTGAAGAACAAGACAGACAAGGATCCTAATTAGCATTACATCTATTCAGTATTGTACTGGAAGTCCTAGCTAGAGCAGTAAGGCACAAGAAAGAACTAAGAGGCATCCAAATTGGCAAAGACAAGTTAAGGCCTCTCTCTATGCCAATGGTATTAGAGTGTACCCAGAAAACCCTGAAGTCTCAGCAAGAAACCTGTTAAGTCAACAGACCAATCAGAAGAACAGCAAGATACAAGAAACAAAAATCAGTTGGATTTCTCTACAGTACCAAAAAGAACATAGAAAAGATAGTAAGAAAAACAATACCAATTATACTAGCCAATCACAAATGAAACAAAAGACCCATATAAAGAAAAATTACAAAACAAAAAAAGACATAGATAAATGGAACATAGTATGTTCATAAATAAGAAGACTATCCATGTGAAAACGACAATTCTACCAAAAGCAGATTCAATGCAATCCCAATACTGGTTATTGCCATTTCAGAGCCATTCTTTAGGGAGCTAAAAAAAGGTATTTTCCAAGTTTATCTGAAAAGGAGTAAGACCCCAAATAAGCAAAGCTCTATGAAAAATAGAGTAGGAGGTATCATATTCCCTGATCTCAAAACCTACTATACTCCCACAGTAATCAAAACATCATGGTGCTGGTACAGCGTCAGACACATTGGTATAGACCAATGCAATAGAACAAAAGAACCCAGAAACCAATCCTTGACCTTTGGTCAACTGATCACAGGCAAGGAGACAAAATTCACTAATTAGGAAAACTACAGCCTCTTTACCAAATAGTGCTGGCAAACTGGACAAAAAGACTGACATTTCACACCACATTCAAAAACCAACCCAAGGTGTTAAGGGATATGGGGTACAAAACAGAAACACCTACAATAATACAGATCATGAGAGAAATATAGCAATACATTTAGAAGCCCTAATTGATGACGTGGGAGCTCTGGTGGCCTAGTGGTAAAGAAGCTGTGCTGCAGTCCCCAAGGCACAGAGTTTAATCCACCAGATGCTCTCGAGGACAAAAATGGGCAATCTCCTCCAGTATGATTTAACTGCCTCTAAAAACCTACTGTCGGGTCAGCTATGGGTTGGTCCGACTTGACAGTAAACAATGACAACAATCTATGGCATGAGGAAGTTCTGGTGGCCTAGTGATAAAAAAGCTGTGTTCCAATGGTGAAGGATTGCCATTTGAATCCGCCATCTGCTCTGTGGAGAATGATGGGCAACCCTCCTGTAACCAGATGGATTATCAGCTATTGGATGGTTCTGACTTGAGAATAAGGAACAACAATCATCTATGGCATAAAAACATATAGAATTAAAGAGAACCAAAAGTTTACAACCAGGAGAGAAAAGATAAATGGGACCTTCTAAAAAGAAAATCTTTGTGTACATCAAAAATTTTCACCAACAGGGTGAAAATTAAGCCCAAAGACCAGGAAAAGGTATTTGGGAATGGCCTATATAACAAAAGACTAATATCTAACATTTCTATTCCAGCATCTCAACAAGAAAAAGACAACATCTCAATTACAAAATTATCAGATGATATGAAAAGATTCTTCACCAAATAAGATATTTAGATGGCCAACAAACACATGAAGAAATGCTCAAGATCACCAGCTATTAGAGAGGTGTAAGCTAAAACAACAACAGCAAAGTTTAATAGGACCGCCAACAACCAGTATTGGCAAGAATGAGAGAGACTGGACTTGCATGCACAACTGGAATCCAACAACCACTATGGAAAGCAACCTGCATTTCCTCAAAATATTGAAAATAGAAATCCCATCTGACCCAGCTATTTAACTACTGAGAATATACTCTAAAGAAATCAGAGGTGCAACTTGAAAAGAGAAATCCCATCTGATTAACTATTCTAATACTGGGAATATACCCTGAAGAAATCAGACCTGCAACACATTTCTGTATAATTCACAGTAACAAGGAGACGGAAATAGCCCAAATGTCTATCAACAAATAAGTGAGTAAGGAAACTGTGACACATTCACACAATGAACACAGCATTGTAAATTAAGAATTTGTGAAACTCTACACAACATGGATAAATTTAGAGAACATGATAGTGAATAAAATCAGCCAGCCATCTGAAATAAACACTGTATAAAATTACTATTATAAAAACAGGATACGGTTCAAATCCACTAGATGCCCTGCTGGAGAAGGAAGGGCAATCTCCTACTGTAGCAGTCAGATCTGATTTGATGGTACACACACACATAAAAATTTAAAAATAAATAAATAAATAATAGGATGGTGAGGAGAAGGAGCAAAATGGACAATGAACCCTATAATGGATTATTGTTGTTGTTATGAAACATCAACTGACTTATAGATGACCCTCCAGCAGGTTTTCACTGTTTAGGAGGAGATTGTTTATCCTTCTCCTGAGGAGTAACTAGTGGATCTGAACCGTAAGCCTTTCAGCTGGCAGCCTGCTCCCTGGGGAAAGAAAGATCAACCTGAAGTAATGAAGGATGAGACATATATGCATAGCGATTAACAATGTGGTACAGGACATGCATGACTCATCTAAGTGAGAGGAAGGGGGGGAAGAGTATGAGGGAAGGTTTACCCAGATAGAAACAACTGTGGAAGGAAAAGGAGGGAGGGAGACTGGAGTTCAGGGAGTGGATGGATAAGGAGAAGGAAGAGAAAGTATACAGCAGGTTTCCATAGGATGTTACCAATAATAACATTATACAACTGTAATTATTATTGTAAGGAAACACAAACAAGTGACTGAATAAAAACCAACTTTTTTAAAAAACCAAATGGATAAAACACTTACATGCAGGTGTTATTAACAGCATCATCAGGACAATGTCCTGAGCAGTAGCACTTAAGAAAAGGCAAAGTATCTTCCGGTGCTAACGTTACTCCATTTTCTGGCTTTTTCTGGTCAGATTCTGACTTCATTCCTGTACCGTGGAGCATGCTGTCTAGATTCTGCCCTGTATTCAAATATAAAAAGAGAATTTCATTTCCATTTTCATGGAAGGCAAGTCTCTAAGAGTGTTCCTTTTGTTTTTGCTCTTTTGTACCTTATTTTGGCAGGGATGGGGGGAATATAGATTTTTTTCATTCATTGTTGTATATTTTCCTCTTTCTCCCTTCTTCCTCCCCCAGTTCACTTTGCAATGCGCCACTTGTTCCATATTGTTGTCTTAACTAAGAAAGAGTTTTCTTAACACAACAGTTGTAGCTAACGTTTCTTTTAAATTCTAGAAAAAGAATTTTCACTCATACAATTAATAATTATTTATCCATAACCTATTCCACACAGAATTGCTACACCAGTAGGGTATATGGAGATAGCAGGTTCATAACCTTAGCTGAAGTGAAATGAAAGACTATTTGTGACATGTGGGGGCTTGTAGTAGTAGCTATTAACCACCCAAATGCACTGCTATTGAGAGCTGCCAAGTGTCGCTGAGTCAACTACAGCTCACAGTGACCCTATGATCAAACCCTTGCCATGCCCTGTGCCACCCATCCTGCAGCTTGCTACCATTCTTGAGCTCACGTGTCACATTCTGTCAATTGATCTTGTTGAAGGTCTACCTCTATTCTTCTAAGTCTCTATCTTCTCCAGTCTTTTTTTCAAAGACTGGCCCCTTCTGGTAACATGCCCAAAGTATACGAGATGAAGTTTCATCATCTTTATCTTTCCGGAACACCTGGTTGTATTTCCTCCAAGTCAGATTTGTTTATTCTTTTGGTAGTCCATGGGATATCTATACTCTTCAATACTACAATTCAAAGGTATGCATTCAGTCTTCCTTATTCAGAGCCCAATTTTTAAAAGTGTAGGAAGCGATTAAACCTACAATGTCCTGGGTCAGACATAGTCTTTAATATCCTTGCTCTTTGGCACTGTGGAGAGGCCCTTGACAGTAGATTCTCCCAATGCAAGACATCATTTGTTGAGTAAAAACTGACAAAAAGTAACACACATGTATATATGGATGGCTAGGAAAAAAGAACGTGATATTAAGCTCAGTTATTTCATTCCTTGAATTTTAATCTTCACTTCCTATGCTGAATGTTTAATAAAGGTATTCATTATTGAATTAACTGACTCAACACTCCAAATACTCCAACAAATACTCCAAAAACCAAATCACCACCCCCTCCAAACTCACTAACAACCCTCGACTTGGTTTTTGAGGCTACAGCTCTGAATGACAGGAGTACCCCTTGTTTCTAACAGCCACTGGGGGGGCTGAACTGATGGAGAAGCAAGGCCTTTTGGTCAGCAGTGCAGCCCACCACAGAGAGACCACCAGAGCTCCCTCATGATCACTCCCCTCACTTGGAGCCGATTCCCAGCTGACCCTCCCAAAACTTTCAAAGACTGAAAATCACATGAGAAGGTATTGCCCACCTTCCTCCAAGGTGGATTCGAGCTGCCTGCCTTTGGGTTGGAAACAAAATTCCTTACATATTGGCCACCAGAGCTCAAGGTGAGGGAATAATATAATGCAAAGTTTTGTAATACTTTAAACAGCTTGGAAATGTAAACTTTAGTTTTTCAGAATCAGTGATTAGAAAAGTCAACCATGTACAAGACAGAGGAGGGGAACATTCCAGAAGGAACAAAATGTCCTGGGCCAGAAGGAACAAAATGTCCTGGGCCAGAAGGAACAAGAGCTGCACTGACAATGAAAAAAGCTGGATGGTCTTGGGCAAGGCCTGTGCCCGTATCAGGCCTCATTTCTTAAAGAAGGGCTCAGAACTAGAGAATGACTGGAGTCTCTTAATCAGTTTTAAACTACTACTGCAATAAAGCAATTGGAAGCTAGCCAATTTAACTGCAGAGAAAAAAATGACAATTGATTCTTAAGATTCTATTAAGTTTGTCCTAGGAGAATGTGGCCACAGGCTGCTGAGCTGCTCCTGGAGAGGGATAAGCTGATCCATTGTATCCTGGAGTTATTAGAACAAGGCTGGGCCAAAGAACATGTTCAGCGTCGACATGTATTACACAGAAAGTCTGGCTACCAACACAGATGCTAGCCCAAACAGGGCTGCAAAATTCAATGTATCAATCTTCCTATTAGTTGTTATGAAGAATAACTAAAACTTAACTCATCTCCTGCAAAATGGAGGCAGAGCTAGTACCACCAACTTGGCTTCTTAAAAATCATGAACTTCCGTGATGCTTTTATAAATGTGAAAATTCCAAGAAAGCTACTAAATTAACATTAGACTCAATACACATATTTAATAACTTAGTATATTCCTCAGTGTTGATCTGGTATCTTATATCATGAAATGGGAGGATGCGAGTAGCAAATATCCCAAGTGTCTTCTATTTAAGTTTTAACCTAAAATGAAGCTAGGAAGGTGTCAAGCAATTAGCAGGCACTGGGGTGACTCCCAGTTGAGATCCTGCCAAATGGACACTGTGTCCTTCTACTAGCTGGTAGTAAGAGTACTTCTCATTTTTCTTTTTAGACTGTTTTTCAATGAAGCCTGTCTTTCCATAAGAAGAAATAGAAGTATTTAGTGTTGTTGCTGATTGCCGTTGAGTAGAAACTCACACTGACCCTATGAACAAAAGGCTTTTCTATAACTATCATCATTTATCAAAGTTCACAGAGTTTCCAGAAGCATGTTGTTCAGGAAGTGGATGCCATTCCTGTTTCCAAACTTGCATTAAACTGGGAGCTCCACAAAACACTGTCTACCATTGGTAACTGTTATGGTATTTGATACCCAATGACATAATGTTCAGTATCACAGCAACCCCAGGTTACTTCAGTAAAGCATATTGACAGAATAGTGCTATACCACTTAGAAGAACATTCCTCAAAAATATAACAACAGACTTTTAAGTACAAAGGCCCTCCCCGAGGACTTGTTGACTCTAAACAAGGGGCTTAACAAAATTTAAAAAACCCAACAAACCAGTATATATAGTATGTTTTTGTTATGTTCTTTTGAGTCGCCTGCGATGTATAGCGAGTCTATGTACAGCAGCTATGAACCCTGTCCTGTCCTGAGCCAGTCTCACTTATTCCGATACACCAACCCCCACTGCCCCAACTACTGTATCAATCCATCTCACCTAGGGTCTTCCTCTTCCGCACTGTCTCTCCACCCTTCCAAGCATGATGTCCTTCTCCAAAGACCAGTCTCTCGTGGCCACATGCCCAAAGTATCTGAGACAGAGCTTCAAATCCTAGCCTCCAAGGATAGACTTGGTTTCACACTCTCCAAGACAGCCTATTTGTTTTCTTGGCAGTCCATGGTATGTTCAAGACTCTTCTCCAGCACCACAACTCAAAGGCATCTACTCTTCTACTGTCATTCTTAGTCATTGTCCAGCTCTCTGAAGCATAAAAAGTAACTGAGAAGACCAAGGCCTGGATTAGGCGTCCTTTAGCCTCTAGGCTGCCATCGTTGCTTTTCAGCACTCTGGAGAGGTCCATGCATATGGACTGAAGCAGGTATTTAGTAATATACAGAAAAAAGTTCTTGCTGAAATAACAGCAAGAAGGAATGGTTCCTGTTCTTATTATTGCCACAGGTCAAGTCACTTTCTGAACCCTTTTGTCTAGCTAAAAAAATGGTAACACTCACCCAACTAAAATCAAGACAGAAGAATACATATAAATCACATGAATGCATAATAATATTTTTTATTAAACAGACTACACTATAAATGAAGGTATTACTAATAACATTCATAATAAAATATCACTGATGTCAGGAAATTTCAAAGTTATATGGCAGTGAAAACACATCCTAGATCACTACTGAGAATTTGGAGTAAAAAAATCTCAATTACAAGAAATTCATCTGATGTTTACAAATTATAGCCTTCAGTATATACCTCAACATTAAACAAAAAATTCTCCAAACTGACCAATAAGCCATAGCATGACAGATGGAGAAATGAGTACAATTGTCAAAAACGTCATTTTATTTGGATCTACAATCAAGGATACCGGAGAAACAGCTGTCAAGAAATTATAAAGAACCTAAACTGAGTGCTGGCGATTTTCTTCTAAAAACTACTTTGGAAAGTCTCAGTCAGTGGCAGCTGAAGCAAACTCTAACTAGTTACAGCCTGTGGCCCAAACACAGGAAGTGTCTCACTTGTCCTAAAGCAGGGATCTCTCGATCTCTCCAAGGGAGGTACCCTGCCACCTCAAAGGCAGCCAGTTGAATTCACCAGCTGCTTCTGAAGAGGAAAAGGGGGCAATCTCCTCCCATGCTATTTACATCCTCAGAAATTCCACTGAAGGGTCAGCTATGAGTTGGCTCCAAGCCCACGGCAATGAGCTTTGTCCTAACATGAACTTCATGACATATTTCAATTCAGAAATTCCCTCCAATGGTCAGGCTAAGGACTCTTTCCCCCCCAATATATGATGCCTGACCACTGCCCAAGCATCCAAGCCTCCTGGAAATGAACATTCGAGTCTCTGA
Organism: Elephantulus edwardii; assembly: GCF_000299155.1. Lineage (NCBI taxonomy): Eukaryota > Metazoa > Chordata > Mammalia > Macroscelidea > Macroscelididae > Elephantulus > Elephantulus edwardii. The sequence continues at coordinate 2,414,241 of NW_006400074.1, forward strand.
AATGTTCACTGTGTCACTTCTCCATTATCAAAAAGCCTCATCTGACGAGAAAGCCTCATGCTGTCTCCATTACTGGCTCTCAATTAAACACTGCTTTCACTTTCCCGAAGACCAACACCTTACCTTGGAGGCTGGCTGTCATGCACACAGGACAATGAGGCCTCCTGGCTCAGAAACAAAATCTGATTAGATACTACACAGGGCAAATAGGCTGCAAAATATGTCTTTAGAAGGTTAGAAAGATATCGTTCACTTTAAGACTAGGAGGCACCTGACTCAAGCCCTGGAAGATTCAATTGCTTCACCTGCATACAAAAAGATGATGAATAAGGTAGACAAAACAGAACTGATGACTTTGAACTGTGATGCTGGCAAAGAATACTGACTATACCATGAACAGCTAGAAGAACAAACTGATCTGTCTACAGCTGGAACGCTCCTTAGAGGTGAGGAAAGCAAGATACTGCCTCACAAACGTCAAAAACATCAGAAGGGGCCAGTCCCTGGAGAAGGGGATCATGTGTGGTAAAGCAGAGGAGCACGAAGAAAGGAAGTCACTTGACCAGATGGACTGACACAATGACTGTAACAATGGGCTCAAACCCAACAACCTGAGGATGCCACACAACAGCCTGTGTTGGTGCAGGGTCATCAGGAGTGGGAACTGACCCCACTTGTTCCTAAAATCAGCAATGCACAGTTCATGTATTAAACACAGGGAATATAAAGTCTTGATGAAATTGACCAGATCCCTGAAACTTGGCAGGCAGAAAAGAGGAGTAAGCATGTAAACAGACACAATACAAGGTGAAAAGTGACGAGATACAAGTATTCTGTGAAAAGGTCTCCCATGCAAATACAGCTTGGGCTGTCAAAAGAAAGACCTGATTTCTCTAATAGCTCTCAGATCTCACTAAGCAGAGGAATGTATACAATGAAAGACAGCAACCATGGTTCTTCCATTTCTCTTTCCAGCACTAATGTTCTGGTTGTGTTAGAGGTCACTGAGGTGATCTGAACTCGACAGCAGAACACAGAATGGCTGCACTATTTTCTAGGCAGTAATCTTTACAGCCTGTAATACAGACAGTGACTAAGGATGACAGAAGAAGAAATGATGCCTTTGAAATGTGGTGTTTGAGAAGGTACTGAATATCCCACGGCACGCCAAAAGAACAAGCAGATTGATCTTGGAAAAGGTACAGCCAGAGTGTTCCTTGGAGACAAAGATGATTAAACTTCACCTCACATACTCTGAGTATGCTGCTGGAGAGGGACATCATGGTTGGGAAGGTGGAAGGCTGGCAAAAGAGAGAGAAACCCCTGACAAGGTGGACTGACATAATGACTATAGCAATGGGCTCAGCTACATGAAAGACTGTGAGCAAGGCACAGAATATAGTCACGATGGGTCATACCTGACAGTACCTAACAAAAACAATCTTTACTGGAGTACGTCTTCGTCCCACAGAGCCACTAGGTGGAGGTTTTAGTTAGCTGCCATGCATCAGGGCTTGAAGCTGACCTGCTTCTGTGTCTCAATATTGTCCAAAATTGAGCTCTTCTCCTCACGTGGACAAAAGTACCACTTGTGAGTGCTGCTTTGGGTCAACCTTCAAACATTTCTCAAGGTTTTATCCAGGCCTGGACAATAAACAATCTTGACAATGCCAGCTCCCCTGAAGTAAACCCATGGAACTCAGTGCCGTTCTGTGGACAGAAGAGAACCAGCCTTCCATGGGACCAGGCAGGGAAACTTTCTGGATTGTGGCTTCTTTCTTCCATGGAGGGGCTTATGGATTTGGACAACTGACTTTGTGGTCAGCAACCAAGGTCTTGACTACTGTACTATCAGGGCTCCTCTTATCTCAGGTTAGTCAGTAACACATAAGATGAACTATACCAGCAAGGGAGATGGTTTTATCATAACAAGCTCAACTGTGGGTGGTGGTGCTCCTGTCCCCATTTCCTTATCCCAAAAGCGTATAATAGTCATTTGTAACCATGAAAGAAAACACACAAAAAAAGGCAGCAATGTCAACTTAACAGGTTACAGAACAATTGTCAGCGACTACTTATGTTGAAAAGAAAGGTATTTGTTCAATCACTGCTGATGATTTAGTAAGTTACATAAAGCTAAACTTCCTTTCTAAAATTATGACTAAACAAAAACAGGTCAACATATCCATCAGATGTTAGAATTAGACTCTCTTGATGCTCTCAGAATTCCTAGGCTTTAATTTTCATGGGATCAAGTCTTAGAGTAAGTGTTATAATTTTCATTTATAACAAGAAAAGTACAGGGATATTTACTTTTCCAACTCAATTCAAGACAAAGTTACAGCTAAAGTAAAAATGTATTCCCACCAGTTCCCCTCTATGATCCTTCTTAATGACCTCTAAGAAATACCTTTCTATCTTGGTCTTTGGTCTTTTTTTTTTTTTTAATTTTTAAAATTTTTTTTTTGGTCTTTTCTTAAGAGCAAGTATTGTGTCATCATTTGAAGAAATACTTAAATTAATGTTGGTTGAAAAGAAACATAATATACATTTACTGTATTAAAAAACCAGAATTCTCATTTCTCAATTTTATCTCTAATTCCAACCCAGTGGGTAGATTTTGAGTTGTGCAGCTAATCCAAACACAGCTGGTTCAAATACACCACCTACTATGCAGGAGAAAGACAGGTAATCTCTTTTTCTTTCTTTTCAATTATTTGTGTGTGTGTGTGTACCATCAAATTGGATCTGACAGGTACAGGAGGAGATTGTTCCTCCTTCTCCAGCAGAGCATCTGGTGGATTTGAACTATGCAACTCTAGGATTGCAATGCAGCTTCTTGCCACTAGGCCACCAGAACTCGCCTACAGGTAATCTCTTTCTGTGCAATTTATGGCCCAATTGTTTCCGACTTGATGGTAATGAGTGAGTGAGTGATCTATAATTCATTCCATCTAAGGAGAAGTCTGTTACAGATCAACTTGAACTGGGTTGGGAGGATGAGAATTTAGTACCATATAGCCTCTATCTGATACACACACATACTTATAATTGCTGTTCTTTGGTGTCAACAAGTTGATTATAACTCACAGTGATCCCATAAACAACAGATCAAAACTCTGCCTTCCCTTGTTTCAGCCTCACCTTACAAAGATTTTTTTTTCTTTTCAATTTTGGTATTAAAATGGGGATTATTCTGGGAGTGAGATCTGTATTTCATGAAATGAAATTGTCCAATGAAAATGTCAAAAGCTTTAGGCTGCTCATCATGTGCTGTTGTTGATGTGCACCATCAAGTCGGAACCAACCCACAGCTGACCCTCCAGTAGGTTTTCAGAGGCAATAATTCCACGAGAGGAGACTGCCCATCCTTCTCCCACAAAGCAGCTCGTGGATTCACAACCATATGCATTCACGACTGCAGCACAGATTCTTACTACTCCACATCAACTGTAAACAAACACTAAGAACAGCAGCCTGTGATGTCACAAGCATTAAAAACCAAGATATCCAATACATTCTGTGACACACAGTTAAGACTGTGAGTGGCTGTCACTGACTCCCTGGCAGCTGTGACTGCCTTGAAGAGTATGTAATAATGTCCTGACCAGGTCAGCTACAAGCAGCCAACTGGCTGAAGGGGAAGCTTCATCGAGTGTGTGGTCTGAGCCAGATGCACAAAGCAGCATGGAAGAGCTCACTTTTTGCGCAATCTGGATCTTTCATCTGGCTCCTGACCTCTCTGGTTCTTTGGACTTCACCGGCCACCTACAGTACCTGCTGACCTCGCATTCATCAGACTCTGCAGCTACATAACTCAGAAGCCTCTCTGCTGATGTCTTGACCCACAGACTCTAAAGGGCTAAGTCATTTCCTTGAGACAAATCTATCTCTCTGTCCTCCCCCTCTCTCTACACATACTCACACTCTCTCATATCACTAGTTTTGCTTCTCCAGAGATCTTCCTACAAAGCAGTAAGGTTTTATCCCAGTTTAAAATATTATCTGAATTGACCTATACAAGAAATAGTTTATGTACCAACAGTCCATCTGATACTAAGAATCATCACAATAACCTAGTTTGTGCATTTCAAGCAGTGAGCACACAGCTGTAAGATTTTAATACTATTTATAATTAAAATTTTTAGTACTGTGAGGAAACTTCAGTGAGCAAGATATGCAAGGTGCCATTTGTCTTCCTAAAATCTTTGAAGACAATATAATGATGATGATTTACATTTATGCATTGTTGTCTTTCAAAGAAGGCTGAAACATAAATACTTACCATCACTGAGTACTACCACTCTGTGTGCTAGACACCACTTTAGGCAACTTATCTGATCCTTATAGTTACTTGATGCAATGTATTATGAAGTCTGTGTTACACAGAAGAAAATAAGATCAGAGAGGACTGGAACTTTACAAATACTTGAAAAATGTTTCTTACAGTCAAGTAAAAAAATGCTCATGTTTTGCTTTTTGCTTTACTTAAAAGAAAACTATGTTGTTATGGTACACCTTAACCATTCAAGAGACATGAAGCAAAAGAGCAGTTGTAAGAATGAGCACTTTTTAGAGGCGGAAGTAATTACTAACAGAGATAACTAGATCGCTTAAATGACTGTCTATTTACCTTGAACATGAGAAATGATGAGCAGACAGGCTCCCAATAACCTGATGTAAATACACAGCTGGGTCATTGTTCAACTTTTAATGTTTCCTACAAAGTCACCTTAAATAACTGGTTCTGTTATTTCACAAATACAATGACCTTCAGTCAGTGTGATGTTCTTGTAAAAGGCTGCAATCACTGGACAATGACTTCAACTTCACTGCTTTAATACCTGGAAGACAGAAACATGTAAAAAGCAATGAATGTAACTTCTGGAGTTTTGGAAACTTTAAAATCTAAAAGAGAAAAACAAATGCCCAACTGTACTTTTTTAAACTATTTTTTATAAGACTATTTTTGTTTAAAAAATTAAAAAGGCAGTTTAATTCAAAAGCTGCTATAAAGTAGCAATTCTCTCCTATCAGCTCAAAAACAAAATACTGGCAGTCACACGATCAATCCTGATGCTTGGTAACCCCATGTGGTGACATCAAGAGTTACAAAGTCAACAGATGCCTCCTTGGCTGGCTTGTCTGGGAAGTGGCCATTCTTCCAGAGACCTGCTGGGTAGGTCTGAACAGCCAATCTTTCAGTCAGTACCTGAGTACCCACCTGATGCACCATCATGGCTCCTTGATCTCAGATTAATCCCACAAAGCAGCTGAAATCAACAGCCTAACAGTTCTAAAGTAATTAAATTTAACTCAATTCATCACCATCAAGTCAGAATCAACTTATAGCTGACCTTCATTCATTAGGTTTTCAAAGACTGTGTACTGGACAGGAGAGGAATGCCTAACTTTCTCAGAGCAGCTTATCGATTCAAACTGTCCGCCTTTAGGTTGGCAGCGTAATTCCCCCTAGGTCAGGCCAGTTGTTTTTTTTTATGTGCCACTGAGTCGCCTGTGACCCATAGCGACCCTATGTACAGCAGCTCTGAACCCTTCCCTGTCCTGATCCAGTCTTACTAATTTCATCAAATCAACCCCTACTGCCCCAGTTATTATATCAATCCATCTCATCCTGGGTCTTTCTCTCCTGCGCTGTCCCTCCACCCTTCTGAGCATGATATCCTTCTCCAAGGACCAGTCTTTCCTGGCCACATGCCCAAAGTATGTGAGATGGAGCTTCAGAATCTTAGCCTCCAAGGAAAAACTTGGTTTAATCCTCTCCAAGACAGACCTATTTGTTTTCTTGCCAGTCCAAGGTATGTTCAAGACTCTTCTCAACACCACAATTTGAAGGCACTGATTCTTCTTCTGTCATCCTTAGTCAGTCCAGCTCTTTGATGCATATCAAGTAATTACAAAGACCAAGGCCTAGATTAGGCACACCTTAGGCTCTAGACTGACATCATTGCTTTTCAGTCCTTTTGAGAGGTCCCCAACAGCTGATTTTCCAATGCAATTCGTATTTTGATTTCCTGACTGCTAGTGTTAAAGAGTGTTGATTGGGGGAGGAGGGTAAAGAAAAAGTGCAACAATGAACGAATGAAAATCCAAAATCTCTGTAAATGTTAATGAAAAGCAATAAAATAAAATTAAAAAAAAAGTGTGTTGATTGTGGAGCCAAAGAAGCTGGTCAGGCTGGTAGTTTCCTAAAATAACTGGTAAATTTACTGCCATGAAGAAAAAAAAGAATTTAAGTATTAACAAAAAGAGGAAAAGTTGAGTTTAAAATATTATTTATCAGCATTCTTTATCTTAGCAGATGTGATAAAAAATGATTAAGAGATAATTTTATGAAAAGCCTATCTAAAAAAAGCCAACACATACTTAAATGCAGTCATTAAAGCAAAATCAGACATGTATCAAATAAATGTGTATAACACAAATTACTTTCATATTTCATTTATAGCTTCATTAGAATAAAATGGAGGTTATGATATAAATTGTAAACTCCCAAATTAAGGTTTTGACATTACTGCTGCTGCTGTTGTTGTGTGCCGTCGAGTCACTTGCGACTCATAGCGGCCCTATGTACAACAGCCCTAAACTCTGCTCTGTCCTGTGCCAAACACCCATCCCCATTACCCCGTCACTGAATCAATCTACCTCATAGAGGGTCTTCCCCTCCACCCTCTCAAGCATGATGTCCCTCTCTCCAAGGACCAGTCCCTCCTTACAACATGTCCAATGTATGTCAAATAAAACCCCAGAATCCTTGCCTCCAAGGAGCTGCCCGGTTTAACCTTTTCCAGGATGAATCTGTTTGTTTTCCTAGCAGTCCATGGTACCCTCAATACTCTTCTCCAGCACCACAGCTCAAAGGCATCAATTCTCCTTCGTCACTGTCCAACTCTCTGATGCATAACAAGTGATTGTGAAGACCATGGCCTGTATCAGATGCACCTTAAGTCTCCAGAGAGACACCATTGCTCTTCAGTACTTTGGAGAGATCCCTAACAGCAGACTTTCCCATAGCAATGCACCTTTTAATTTCCTGGCTACTGATGCCAAGAGTGTTGACTGTGGAGCCAAGCAAACTAAAGCTGTGAAAAATCTCAATCTCTTCACCATCCATCTTGATGCTGTCAATTTGTCCAGGGGTGAGAATCTTTGTCTTCTTGACATTGAGCCTCAATCCATATTGGAGGCTGCAGTCCTTGACCCTCTGCAGCAAGCACTTCAGGTCCTCCTCAGTTTCAGCAAGCAGGGTTGTGTCATCTGTATAACGCAGATTGTTGATAATCTTCCACCAATCTTGACATTAGTATACCTAAACCTACTGCCTTGATTATGACCTACACTGACCCACAGGACAGAGCAAGCCAGTCCCTTAGGGTGTTTCCAAGGCTGTAAACCTTTTATGCAAGTAGACTGTCACATCTTTCTCCTTTGATGCAGTTTTGGGTTCAGCCTGCTCATTTACAGCCAAATACTTTAACCACTGTGTCATCAGGGTTCCTAAGTATTAATATAGATAACTGTTGAAGTTGATAGCCTCAAACAGTAACCAGCAGGGGGAAGGGCTAGTTTATGTGAAACAAAACCAAACCGGTTGTGGTCAACTGACTGCTGGCGACTTGTGCCCTGCAGAGCAGGGTTTTCTTGGCTGCAACCCTTCACCAGGACTTTCTCTCGCACTGCTGGACGCCGTCCATGGTTAACAGCCAAGCATAACCATGGGTAAAGACTTTGAAGAAAGGTATTCTCATTCTCCTATACCCTTTCTATTGGCTCAAGCAGTTGGATCTTCCTGACCTCAGCCTAAACTATTTGTAAATGAAAAAGTTGGTTTCTTTATATAGCAGAATCACCCCTGCATAGCATGATTTTTGCCATAAATAAGTTAGCATTCTATCTAAATTTAGAATTTTGGAGACCTTTTTCATTTTAGTAATTAATTACCTACTTATCACAGTATTTTTGGAAAATAAGGTGTCATTTATGTGTATTTTATGTACGGTTTAATTCTAAAATCCATACAATTTCTTCTCTACTGTAAAACTGGATGCTTTTCACCACAAAATGTTGGAAGAAGAATTGTAAAGTTTAAAATAATTATCATCCTGAACATACCATGGACTGCCAAGAAAAGAAATAGGTCTGTCATGGAGAGGGTGAAAACAAATTTCTCCTTGGAAGCTGGATTTTGAAGCTCTGTCTCACATACTATGGCATGTGGCTAGGAAGGACCAGTCCTTAGACAAAGACATCATGCTCAGAAGGATGGAGGGACAGTGCAGGAGACAAAAGGATGAGATGGACTGATATAGTAACTGGGGTAATGGTGATAGGTGTGTCAGAGTTACTGAGACTTGTTTAGGATACGGCAGGCTTCAGAGCTGTTGTACACAGGGTCTCTATGGGTCATAGGCGCTTCTACAGAACATACCAACAACAACCCCAAACTATTCTTTGAGAAAACATATTTCTTGATATTACACAATTATTTATTCAATAGATAACCACCAGGCTTCACATTCAGGAGAACTTCTTTGTACTTAAGAGTCCTGATCTGTGTTTTTACTTTTGTCTATTAAATTTCCTTACTCAGATAACCCTCAATGTGACTAACCAAGCTCAGTATTTTTCATTTTTATTCCTCTTCCTAAATTTGCTACCACTTAAAAGAAATATCACTTCTCAAGTCATTTCACCAAAACCCATAGTATCATTTCTGATTTCCTTATTAGCTCTTACCTCTTCATATTTTTACTCATTCATCCTTTTACTTATCAACATTCAGTGGGTACAGATTACATACCAGTTCACGGTACCAGAAATACACTCAATGCAAACATGAGTGAGGCAGAGTTTATGCTTCAGGGACCTCCTAGTTTCTAGTAGAAAAGAGGGGATTTCATCTCTCAAACAATGTCACTGTACCTTCATCAATTTATTCACCATGAATATGTGGCCTTTTCTCCTTCAAGTTTGAACCAAAGTATCCTGGAAAGTAGCAAAGCATCTGTCATACCCACAGTCCTTTTTAGACAAAAAAGTGATGCATAATTCCTTCTACATACATGCCCACAGCTTTGCTATTCGTAACACCACATGTTCAAGTCCTGGATCTACCTTAAGTAATCAAAATTCTCCAGATTACAGTTTTCTCATCTGTTAAACTGCAACTATAGTAGTACTTATTGTTACAAACTGCCAAACTGATCCTCCAGTGGGTTTTGCGAGGCAGTAAATCACGAAAAGCAGACCTCTTACCTTTCTACTACGGTATGGATTCGAACTGTGTGCCTTTGGACTGGCAGCACACTCATTACCAACTGTGCCACCAGAACTTCACCAGAGCCCTGCTAATCTCTTGGATTAGATGAATACTATTAGTTTATTGGACAGTGACAGCTACTAGGTATAATTCTTTTACTTTTACAGATGGGGAACTGAAGCAAGAAAAGGTTATAATTCAAATCAAAGGGCTATGAATGCAGCAACTGTACTGTTAACTGCTACCCTGTAAAATACTGTTTGATATTTTATGTACACTCTATGTATTATTTGGGATCTTGAGTGAGGTAGTCTGTAACAAACTTGTTCTGTGCTGCTAATCCAGAGGCCAAGCTTCTCCAACGTTACAATCTTAACAGTAATGCCTAGGGAGAATGATAGGCCATCTCCTATTATTGCAATTTACAGCCTTAGAAACCCAAGCAAAGGCTGCTAGGAGTGAGAACTGAATCCCTGGCAAGGAGGTTTTGTTGCTGACCTAATGTATAATGTTATGTATTATATACACACACACATACATATGTATAAAAAATTATTATGAAAACCATACACAACAGATGCACGGTAGCTTCATTTCCCATACATTTATAGCATACTCATCAACCTGACGTAGGAAGAAACCAGCAGGTTTCTGTTATAGTTCCATCTGCAAAGAATTGTAATAAAGTGCAAAAATGTGGTATTTTGTACAGAGAATGCCAAGAGAATGTTAAAGTTAAGACTGCACATCAGGACTGACAACCACTCAGACATGGACAGACGTGATCTTATCAGGCATGAACACACTCTTCTCACCAAAGAGGCACTGTAATTCTTTATTTCAGGCCTCTTAAACATTTCAGAGTACAATGCTTGTATGTGAAGCACCTTGAAACTTACTACATTTGAGATGCAACTGAAAGAACTACTTAAGAGTGTTCAAAGAAGAAAGTTTTAACGTGTTATTGCCCAAGGATACAATCGATATAATAGGAAAGGAGACTGTTAAATAAGATTTCTTTCAATACTCAAGTTCCATGTAAATAGTGTTGCTACCATTACCACTGCTGTTCACTCCCTAAATACCTATTAAGTACGTCAGGCATGCGTCCTATCTCCATACCTTTTCAATCTACATGCAGAACAGCTCATTCAGAAGGCTGGACTTCCTGAGGAGGAATGTAGCATCAGGATTGGAGGAAGACTCATCAACAACCTGCATTATGCAGATGACACAACCTTGGCTTGCTAAAACTTAAGGAGACCTAAGGTGTTTGCTGCAGAAGGTCAAGGACTGTAGTCCTGGACTGAAGCTCAGCATCAAGACAAAGATTCTCATCACTGGACCAACTGGCAGCATCATGACAGACAGAGAAGAGTTTGACACTGTTAACAATTACAGCTTGCTCAGCTCCACAATCAATACTCTTAAAACACCAGCAGTCAGGAAATCAAAAGACTAAATGCTTTGGGAAAATCTGTTTTCAGGGACCTCTCCAGAGTAATGAAGCACATTGACATCAGTCGATAGACTAAAGTGCACCTGAAGCCATGGTCTTCGCAATTACTTGTTATGAATCAGAGAGTTTGAAAATTACTAAGGATGACAGTAGAAGAATTGATGCCTTAGAATTGTGGGGCTGGAAAAGAGTACTGAACATACCATAGACTGAAAAGAGAACAAACAAGTCTGTTCTGGAGAAGGTGAAACCAAGCTGCTCTTTGGAGGCAAGGATTTTTAAACTCTGTCTCACATACATTTGGCATGTTGCCAGGAGGGGGCTAGTCTTTAGAGAGGGACATCATGTCCAAAAGGGTGGTGGGACAGCGCAGGAGAAGATGATCCTGGATGAGACTGACTGACACAAGGACTAGGGTAAAGCGGGTGGTCAGAGACAGTGAGATTGGCTCAGGTTAGGAAAGGGTTCAGAGATAGCATGTTCTTGGTGTTCTAGACTCCAAGAATATAACAAAATAAATCAAGCTTTCATAGAATGTAGGCATTAAATAAGATAAATAATTTGTTCAGGCATCAGACAATATACTGTAAATGATATATAACTATAAAATGTGTTAAATGGGAAGAGAGGAGAATGAGCCTCCAGTTCTAGGCAAATTCTCTTGAATTTGGAATTCAAGACTAAAAAGAATGGAAAGACAATTCTGTTTACTCCTTAAAAGGATTAGAAGAAACAAGAACATATACAAAGAGACTAATGAGAAGGATATTGGGGAAGTTCAATGATAAATAAGACTAATGTTAGTGAGGACTTTACTGTGGATGGCTTCACAGTATTTTCAAAAGAAGTTTAACAGGACATAGATTAGATGTGGAAGTAAGGGAGGATGCACCATCTATGAGTAAAGCAAAAGGTCACTACAAAGATAGGTTAGAAGAGATCAAATGGAGGTTAGACAACACTCTGAAACTTACACTGGGTGGGGGGAGGCAAAACTAGGGGAAGAAATGCTGAAATAAGAGAGCTGAACAGAAGATTTCAAAAGGCAGCTCACAAAGACAAAACTAAAGTATAGTAAACATGAAAATAGCTGGAGTTAGAAAGTCAAAAGGGAAGAGCACACTTAACATTTCTCAAACTGAAAGAACTGAAGAACAAATTACAATCTTGAGTTGCAATACTTAAGGATTCTATAGGCAAAATCATGAATGATGAAAGAAAAATGAACAGACTACACAGTCACTGAACCAAAAATAACTAGTCAACACTAAATCATTTCAGAAAGTAGCATATGGTGGTGGTTGTTATGTGTCATAGCCAACCTATGTACAATATCCCTAAACCCTGCTGTACCCTATGCCAACCTTACTGTCTCCCACAATTACTCCAGTAACTGATTCAATCCATCTACTTGAGGGTCTTCCTCTCTTGTGCTGTCCCTCACTCTCCCAAGCATGACGTCCCTCTCTCCAAGGACTGGTCCCTCCTTGCAACATGTCCACAGTATGTCAGACGAAGCTTCAGAATCCTTGCCTCCAAGGAGCAGCATGGTCTTAGCCTCTCTAGGACAAACCTGTTTGTTCTCCTAGCTATCCATGGTATATTTAACACACTTCTCCAGCACCACAGCTCAAAGACATCAATTCTCCTATCATCCCTAGTCATTGTCCAGCTCTCTGATGCATAACAAATATTTGCAAAGACCATGGCCTGTATCAGGTATACCTTAGTCTCTCAACTGAGAGAAGACTTTTTCAGTGCAATTCATCTTTCATTTCCTGGCCGTTGGTACCAAGAGTATTGACAGTGGAGTCAAAAACACTAAATCTGTTAGCAATCTCAATCTCTTCACCATCTATCATGATGCTGCCAATTGGCCCAGGGTCGAGAATCTTTGTTTTCTTGATGTTGAGCTTCAACTCATATTTAAGGCTGCAATCCTTGACCTTCTGCAGCAAGTGCTTCAGGTCCTCCTCAGTTTCAGCAAGCAGGGTTGTGTCATCTGCATTAGTGCAGACTGTTGATTAAGAATCAATAATAATGAAAGGGGGAGTCCAAACTGCACAGAAATCACAGGAAAAATTAAGGCCCCAGAAATAGACAGAGTGCTACTAATTGAGATTTCAACAAGTAGATACAATCACAGACTCTGTATCAGCATAAGAGCAGTCATCTCCCCTAACAAGCAACTATTCCAGCCCTTTCCAGTTTTCAAGGCTGTACATATGTAAAACTTTATGAAATCATGTCTTTTTCTCAGAGGCCCTGAACATTTCTGTTAGAAAGTAGCTGGGTGCACATCCTTTGAAAGAATACTTGACCTACTTGTTTTTCTATGCATAAAAAAAGCAATCACATAAAACTGGAAGATAAACCCTTCATTCTTTCAAGATCAAATTATTCCCACTATGAATTTTTATTTAAAACTTTGTATCTACAGTATCAAAAAGAATTTTGGATAAAAACTTTTAAAAAAATTTTTTAAGTATTGTAAACATTGATAAAATTAGTAAAACATACACGTCTGAAGGGGTTTCTGGCACTAAGGTTGGCACGATATAGCCTGTTTCTTCAAGTTTACTAAGTTTACACAGGTCCCCAACATGTAAATACCAGTTGACAGTAACTCTCCACTGGGTTCCAAGCTGGAACTTTTTATGAGGAAGGGTGCTCATATTTTGCCTACAGAGCACATGGTAGATCGGAGTCACAAGCCTTTAAGCTTATAGCCTGACACAGTACACATTATGGCACCTAGGATCCTGCACCAAATGGTGACATGCAATAAAAGTCAAACAGTAGCTTCTCAGTAAATCCTAAGAAGCAAGGGGGGAAAAATAGGTGGGCATCCATGGTTCATGAAAATAGACAATAAAATGCTACAGTAAATAGAGTGAACATACATATGATAATACAAAGCAAACTTACACAAAAAGTTACCTTGAAATTCACACTGTGAGAAGTGACTATGGGTTAAACACTCATAGTAAGATCTTTTGGATTATCTGACAAAAATACCAAGGAGGAGCAGAGACTCAATTACAAAGCTAAACCTACAAGAGGAATAAAGATGACAGAATTTATAAAGTTGCCTCTCCTATATCTTTATAAATCTGATTACCAATTTAATTATCCTTTAATTCAATTTCTGATTAGAATTTATCCTTCCTAATTTCTACTCACAGCAATTCTATGCTCAGCATCTGCAACCTAGATATAATTGAAAACTTTACATATTCCTATTATGGAAAGATATTCGTCTCCCAAACAGACAAAAATTATTCTAGCAACAGATAGGTAAACACAATCTAATACAGCAATATATAGTTGATGTTATTGTTAGGTGCTATTGAGTACAACTTAGAGTGACTCTCTGAACAGCCAACCTGAACCCTACCTGTGCCATCCTCATCAACTCTGAAAACACTCAAGCCTACTGCTAAAGTTACAGTGTCAATGCATCTTGTTGGGGTCTTCCTCTCCTTCACTGACCCCTCCCCCATCTTTCCAAGCGTAATTTTCCCTCCCAATAAATAGCCTCAACATCAACTCTGTGTGTGTGTGTGTGTGTAATGCTATACTAAAGTGTATGTACCTATATGTTCTTAGAATAAGTTATAGCTTCCATTATCACTGCAATATGAAAGTCACCACAGTGGGGCACAAGTGAGTTGTGAGATGACATAAAGGACATCTACTAAGAACAACATCAATTCACATCTGATACTGAGAGACAAACTGCATTGGGAGAGTATGCTGTCAGGTACCTCTCCAGAGTACTGAAGAGCGACAATGTAAGACTGGAGACGAAAGTTAGCTTGCTATGCATCAGAGAGCTGGACAATGACTAGGGATGAAAGAAAGAGAAATTGATACCTTTGTGCTGTAGTGCTGGAGAAGAGTGTTGAATACACCATGACTGCTAGTAGAACAAACAGATTCATACTATAGAAGGTGAAACCAGGCTGCTCTTTGGAGGCAAGGATTATAAAGCTTCATCTGACATACTCTGGACATGTTACAAGGTGGGACTAGTCCTTGGAGAGGGACATCATGCTTGGGAGGGTGGAGGGACAGCGCAAGAGAGACCCTTGATGAGATGGACTGATTCAGTGACTAGAGTTATGGGGGTAGGTGTGTTGGAGACAAGGTTAGCACAGGAGAGAGCAGGGTTTAGGGCTCTTGTACACAGGGTCACTATGGGTTGCTATGAGTCGCAAGCAACTCAACAGCACATAACAACAAACAACCACAAAGAAAGCAGAGTCATTATAAAGACAAGAAAGAAAGATGTCAGAAGAGACTCTGAAAACTGAATGGAATGCAAAGAAGGAATGATGAACAGAAGGTTTCAAAGTGCAGCTCAAGAAGACAAAACGAAAGTGTAATAAGAAAATATAAAACATATGGAATTAGAAAATCAAAAGTATTTCTCAAGCTGAAAGAATTGAAGAACTACTTCAAGTTGCAATACTGAAGGCTTCTGTGGGCACAACTGCTAAGTGATACAGGAAGCATCAATGAAAGATGGACAGAGTTACGGTAGCAAAATGAGTTGGTTTAGACTGAAACATTTCAAGAAGCAGCATATGAACGAACAGAACTAAAGAACAGTTCAAAATGCTCTGAAGGCACTGGCAGAACAGTAAGGCCCCAGGAACTGGTGGAATACTAACTGAGGTACTTGAACACACAGACTCAATAGTAGACATGCTCAATAAGCCATGCCAACAAATTTTGGAAGACAGTTATTGGCTGATTAATTGACTGGAAGATTCCCATTTGTTCCCATTCCAAAAAGAGGTGATCCAACAAAATGTGGAAATTATTGACATTACTTGTGTTTTATTAACTATTCAAAGGCATCGGACTGAGTAGATCATAACAAATAGGGATAACAAAGAATAAGAATCCTAGAAAAATTAACAGAACTCGAGTGAAATATCTCCAAAGTAATAAGGAGCAAAGACGCATATTTTAAAGACTAAAGTGCACGTGATCCAAAGCAATGGAAATTTCAATTGTTTCACCTGCATCTGAAAGTTGAACACTGAATAAGGAAGACTGAAGAAGAACTCATGCCTTTCTTTGGTGGTGGTGTTGAAAAGTGTAAAATATACCCTGGCCTGGGGGCAAGGGGAACCAGGGAATACACATAAAAACACCACAAACCAATAATTCTTTTGGAGGAAATGCAGCCAGGGTGGCACAGTGTCTTAAACATCAGAATGCTAACCAGAAAGGTTGGCAGTTCAACCCACCTACTATTAAAAAAAAAAATAAGCTGGGCAGCCTCCTCGCGTAAGGATTTACAACCATGGAGCCCTAAAGGAGGATGACAAGGAGTTGGAACTGTCTTAAGGGAAGCACGGCTGTGAGAAAAGGGAAATCACTGTGATGTAAGATGGTCTTGGCTGAAAGAAAAGATGACCAGAAGGATGTTTGTTTGTGTTTTACTGGCTATACAAAAGCATTTAACAGTGTGGATCATGACAAACTATAGATAACATTGATAAGAATAGGAACTCCAGAACAATGCATTTTGTTTATGTGAAATCTATCTCTAGATGGAAGAAGCAGTTGTCCAAACAGAACAAAGGAATAGTGCATAGTTAAAAACAAGAAAAAAGGCATTAGGGCTGTATTCTTTCTCCATACCTATTCAATCTGTATGCATAGCAAATCACTCAAGAAGCTGGACTAAATGAATAAGCATGTGGCATCAGGATTGGAGGAAGATCCATCATGATCTGCTTTATGCAGATCATATAACCTTGCTTGCTTAAAGTGAAAAGTACTCGCTGCAGAAGAGCAAAGACTACATTCTTAAATATGGATTACATTTCATTATCAAGAAAGAAAAATCCTCATAAATGGACCAATAAGCAACATCAGGATGGAGAAAAGATTGAAGTTTTCAAGGATTTACTTTTACTTAGATCCACAAACAACAGGCATGGTAACAGGAGTCAAAAAAATCAGAACCCATGTTGCACTGGGAAAAGAAAAACCAAGCTGCAAAGACCCCATCCAAAATACTAAAGGCTATAAGGTGTGCTTGATTAAAGCAATATTCTGTTCATTATTTCCTCTGCATCTACGAGTAGAAAAGGTGAGGAAAAATGGAGTTGCTTTCATAGTTTAAAAAGTCATTGCTAGATCCATCTTGAAGTACAATATTGTCAGTGACAGGATAATATCTATACGC
>NW_006400074.1:2433597-2436430 GCF_000299155.1 Elephantulus edwardii
TGAGGTGGATTGATTCAGTGACTGGGATAATAGGGATGGGAGTGTCAGAGACAGTGTGATTAGCACAGGACAGAACAGAGTTTAGGGCTATTGTACATAGGGTCTCTATGAGTCGCAAGCAACTCGACAGCACACAATAACAACCACAACAACAAAGAGAGGTCTGAAAGAAAATAAGGAAAACAGTACCAATTACAATACCCAATAACAAGACGAACAAATATAGCTGGGGACACAAAAGACATATGTAAGGGAAATGACAAAATAACTATTACAAGAAACAAAAAAGCGACCTAGGTAAGTGGAAGGACACTCCCAGTTTGTGAATAGGAAGACTCAATATTGTGAAAATGACAATCCTGGTGGAAGATCTATCAACAATCTGCGTTATGCAGATGACACAACCCTGCTTGCTGAAACTAGGAGGACCTGAAGCGCATAACAACAACAACAACAACAAGTCCGAGTAGACAGTAAATAAGGATGACAGGAGAAGAATTGATGTCTTTGATGTGTGGTGCTGGAGAAAAGTACTGAATTATCCCAAGGTCTTCCAAAAAAACAAACAAGTCTGCCTTGGAGGAAGTGCAACCAGTGTGCTCCTAGAAGGAAGGATGGGAAAAACTCAGTCCATACTTTGGGGCATGTTGACAGGAGGGAGCAGTCCTTGGAAAAAGACATCATTCTGGGAAAGATGGAGGGCCAGAGAGAGACCCAACAGGATGGATGGTCACAGTGACTTTAACAATGGGCTTTAGCACAGGAAAGATCGTGAGTTTATCCTAACAACAAAACTGTTTTGATAAAGATTTTTACAGTGAATTAAAGCATTACTACTAACAACCGTTAATAACCAATAAGTCTTTTACAATTTTTTCTTTTTCTTCATCTTCAAATAAGTTTCATTGATACTGTTATTATAAGCTATAAAGTCAACTATGACTCACAGAATCTCCATGAACAACAGATCTGAACCTTGCCCTACTAGCCCACTGTTAAAAGTCACTGTGTCGTTCCATCTTGTTGAGGGTCCTTCTCTTTTTCTATGATCCTCCACATTTCCCAGCATGATGTATTTTACGAAGGACTGGCCCCTCTTGATAACTACATACCACAATATTGCTGCTAAAACACCAGGTAATTTGACAAAAACATCAGCATCAATGAAGTAACAGTTTGTGCTTGTTGTTGTTATGTGCCGTCAAGTCGTTTGCGACTCATAGCGACCCTATGTACAATAGCCCTAAACCCTCCTCTATCTCCTGTGCCAATCGCATTGCCTTTGACACACCCATCCAGATTACCCCGGTCACTGAGTCAATCTACCTCATAGAGGGTCTTCCCCTTCTGCATGCGCTGTCCCTCTACCCTACCAAGCATGATGTCCCTCTCCAAGGACCTCTCTCTCCTTACATACAACATGTACAAAGTATGTCAGACGAAGCCCCAGAATCCTTGCCTCCAAGGAGTAGCCTGGTTTAACTCTCTCTAGGATTAATCTGTTTGTTTTCTTGCCAGTCCATGGTACATTCAATACTCTTCTCCAGCACCACAGCTCAAAGGCATATTCTCCTTCTATCCTCCCTAGTCACTGCCCAACTCTCTGATGCATAACAAGTGATTGCAAAAACAATGGCCTGTATCAGATCATGGAGACCTTAGTCTCCAGAGAGACACCGTTGCTCTTGAGTACTTTAGAGAGGTCCCTAACAGCAGACTTTCTCATCGCAATACGTTTTTTGATTTCCTGGCTACTGGTGTCAAGAGTGTTGACCGTGGAGCCAAGCAAACTGAAGCTGTGAACAATCCCAATCTCTTTGCCATCCATCCTGATGCTACTGATTGGTCCAGTGGTGAGAATCTTTGTCTTCTTGACACTGAGCCTCAGTCCATACTGAAGGCTGCAGTCCTTGACCCTCTGCAGTTAGTGTAAGAGGTCCTCCTCAGTTTCAGCAAGCAGGGTTGTGTCATTTGCATAACGCAGATTGCTGCTTGTAGCAAGTGCAAATGAAACTACATGAGTCAAAACATCACTCTAACTGGGTATGTTACTGTTGTATACCACTAAGTCAGAATTAACCCAGCTTACCCTCCGGGTGAGGCAGTCAATCACACAGGAGGAGACTGCCCATCCTTGTCCCGCACAGCTGCTGATGAACTACGTGTCTTCAGGATTGCAGCACAACTTCTTGCCACTAGGCCACCCGAATAGAATGCATCAGAAGATTCAAAATGTATATTCATATAGAAGGTATATTCAAAATTTATTAGCATTAATTACAGGAATATTCCTTATTAAAAATGTGCTGGTACACAAGCACAATCATCTTATACACTCTCAAGTTCATGACAGCATCACCTGGTACAGTCAGAAAACTTATGTGACACACATTTAATACACCAAGGAGAAATGAGCATGCATGTTGAATATTTCCCAAGTACCAACAGTGCCAGTTTGGATGCTCATTCAATATATATCCTAAGGTAAGATGACTTTTAGGAAATCTTCGGGATGTGCCACACCAACTCCAAGGGAGTCTGCGTGACAAAATCACCCGATTGAGGCGAAAACTTCAAGGAAGTCAGCCTCTCGGAACGTGTGCTTTCTCCATGATTGTTCTTGGCCTTTCTGTAATTTCTCTTCTGTTGTCTCTTTATGTTTTCTATGTGGGACAGGGAAAAAAGGGCTGTGTTCTTTACAAAAAGTGTTCCTACTAAAAGTTTGTTAGATGTTTCCAGAAAGAACTAAATGGAAGTGACGACTTTGATACGCAAACATTACCTCTGGTTCTTTTAGCATTGTTAAAACTTCTCAAGAACAATATGATTTTAA
>NW_006400074.1:2437617-2455647 GCF_000299155.1 Elephantulus edwardii
TTTTCTTTTGCTTTTCAAGGAGAGGAGCAAATGGGGGGGAGGGGGGGGTTGTGCGGGGAGAAGGGTGCAACAATGAATGAATGGAATCCCAATATCTCTGTAGATGTTCACTGAAATGAAAAATACACAACCTAAATTAAAAAAAAAAAAAGAATAGCCTTTCATACTCTCCAAGGAACCATGACCATAAAAAATAGCTGTGTGTAAGAATATAATGTAAACTTTATTCTTACTCTTGTTGTTTTTCTGGCTGTTGATTAAGCCTCTAATTGTAAAAATGGAATATAAATGTATCATGTAAAATGTAATAAGCAGGAAAGGAAAGGGAAAGGAAAAGGAAAAGAAAAGAAAGAAAGAAGAAAGGGAATTAGAGTGACTCAGAATTAAAATCATCAAGATCACTTGACTGTTTGTCTCGTGTTCTTTCATCGTCCCTTCGCCGAACTTCTACCCACCTTCGTGTTCCCTCTTCGAGACCCTAGACCTCAGGCTGATAAGCCCATCCCGACTGGAGCAGCCCACGGCAGGGATGAAGCTGTATTTCATTTTTACTCATCACATAATTTTCATTTATAAAAGTTGAAAAGTTGTTCAAGATTATAGTTAAGACTTTCTATTATGCAGAGACCCAATAAAAACCAGATAGCTTCTGGGGGGAAAAGGTGGGCAGGGAGAAAGTGCTACAATGAATGAACGGAAATCCTGAGTCTCTGTAAATTTTCATTAAAATTAATAAAAAAAACCCCTTTTCTTGAAAAAATACAAATGGCGACTTTAGACGTGGACCTCACCAGACGCACTGCACAGTAATCTGACTGACTACCCCTGTGGAAGGACTCCCTGGAGCAGCTCATTATCAGCAGTTAAAACCAGACCAGGTGTTGACTGTGTAACAGATGTCAATTACTTGTGTGCAAGTTCAAATTGAGGTTAATGAAAATTAAAACAAGTCAAAGAAAACAATAATACGATTTTGAGTCTATGCCACCTAAATTTAAAAATAATTTTAAGAAGAGGTTTGAAGCATTTAACATCAATGATCAAAGAAAGACCAGACGAGTTGTGGGAGGAGATTAAGGATATTATCCATGAAGACAGCAAAAGGTCACTAAAAAAAAAAGAGAAAGAAAAGACCAAAATGGATGTCAGAATAGAATCTGAAAATTGCACTGAAGCACTTTTCTAGAAAGATGGCGCCAAAAGCAAAGAAGGAAGCCCCTGCCCCTCCCAAAACTGAAGACAAAGCAAAGGCATTATAATGGCCAAGAAGGGCATCCACACCCCCACACCCCCAAAAAAGATCTATCTGCACGTCGGTCACCCACCTTCCGGTGGCCTAAGACACTGAGACTCAGAAGGTGGCCCAAATACCCCCAGAAGAGCACCCCCAGGAGAAATAAGCTTGACCACTATGCAATCATCGAATTTCCCGACCACTGAGTCAGATATGAAGACGACAGACGATAATAACACACTTGTCGTTCATTGTGGATGTCAAGGCCAACAAGCACCAAATTAAACAAGCTGTAAAGAAGCTCTATGACACTGATATGGCTAAGGTCAACACTTTGATTAGGCCCAATGGAGAAAAGAGGGCCTATGTTCGACTTGCTCCTGACTATGATGCTCTGGAGTTTACCAACAAAATTGGGATCATCTAAATTGAGTCCAGATGGCTAATTCTAAATACAAATTTTTCTCACACACACAAAAAAGTACTTTATTTTTTGCACTAAAGCACTGAGAAGCCAAAAAGGAAGGGATGCGGAAATAAAAGAACTGACTAGTCTATTTCAAAGGGCAGCTTGGGAAGTCATATTGCACTGGGAAAGAGTGTAGTCCGGGATCTCTCCAAATTACCGAGGAGTAATGATGTCAGTTTTAAGACAAAGGTGAGCCTCATTCAGGTCATGGTCAATATAGTCAACGTGTTATACATCTGAGAGCTGGGCAATGACTAAGGATGACAGATGGAAGAATTAATGCCTTTCAACTGTGGTGTTGGAAAAGAGTACTATTGCATGGACTGCCAAAAGAACAAAGAGTTATGTCTTGTGCAGGCAGAGTGCTCCATGAAGGCAAAGATAATTAAGTTGCATCTCATGTGTGTTGTGCATATTGCTGGGAGAGGTTACATCTTTCTGAGAGGTTCTTTTTTTTCTTATTTTCTGGGGGGAAGCAAACACATTTTTATGTTTCTCAGTGCATGTAAAAGTTATACTTACGTTATATGATGACCTAGTGCTAAGGCGCTGTGTTGCCATTCCCAAGGCATGTGCCTCAAGTCCAACAACTGTTCAGTGGGAGAAAAATGGACAATATCCTGTATGATTTCAGCCTCTGAAAACCTGCTGGAGGGTCAGCTATGAGTCAGTTTCTACTTTATGGCACCTAACAACACAAAAGTCCACTAAAGGAGCAATAAACAGTAAGGTGCAAAGGTTTGAAGTACTGTGGGGATGGCCAAAATGTGAGTGACAAAAGATGATCACACACTGCTAGAAAAATGGGCTGCAAGCCTTGCTAGACAGAGACAAGATCTCCAGGTGATTCTGAAGGTACACAGCAGTGATCTGGGGGTCTGATAAAACATAGACTCTGACTTACAAAGACACATGACCTGCTGGAAGCCTGCTGAAAACACCAAGTCCGGCTTTCTGGGGAATGCTGAAGGCAGGAGATGAGGGTGGAACCCAGTAGTGCCATGGCTATGTACCTTGTCAGACAGGAAAGATGGTACAGGGCAGAAACAATAGATGGCAGAAACAGTGGTAGGCCAGAGCGAGCACCAGCAAGTGAGAACAGAACAAGCTGATGGTTGGCTTCCCTACCCTGCTGCCACAGAGGTTTCTAAATCTGTCCACATTTCATTTCACTGCCTCCAGAAAACACCCTTGTGCTTGACAAGCAGAGTCTTCATGGTCAAGCCCTGTTGGTGCCATCATTCCTGGCTGCCACTGCCCAAGGCCTCTGGTCTCAAAGCAGTGTTTATGCCCTCGGATGGAGTGTTCTCTTCCCTCTGGGGTCCTTACAGTGGTATCGCTATAGAAACGATCCTACTTCCTACATGTAGAGACACTTGTTGAGGTTCCCACATAATCTGGCCCAGGTTTCCACAAGCATCTAGAGTATGGATTGTTATATGCTGGGCTGTTTGAGGCAGGGTAGCAGAAAGGAGTAAAGAAGGGACAGGTTCCTAATTGTCCCAGATGTTAAGGGAAAGTAAAATGTTATTTCACCATTTGAGAGAAAATAATACACATACAGTAAATCTGAGATTATTTCTAGATTAGGCTTTGTTTTAGAAGTTGTTGTTAGATGCCACTGAATCGAATATGACTCACAGCAACCCGGTGAGCACCAGATTTGAACCCCGTCCTATCCTGTGCCATCCACACACTTCCTGACACAGTAGAGCCCATGATAGTCACAATGGTTGAGGGTCTTCCTCTTTCGTCGACCCTCTTCCTTTCCAAGCATCATGTCCCTCTTCCTCAGGGAGGTTCTCTTTAACCAAGTCAGTCAGATGTACAAATAGTGGAGTTCTGGAGCACCCCACACCCTGTGCTGTACTATTCTGGAAAGGGCAATAGCCCAGGGCCAGTGGGCTTATTCTGAAGGCAATCTGCTGGCCACCACTGCCTGGGGGTTCACCCCAGTCTTCCTGTTTCCAAAGCTCTGGCTCTGCATCCTCTGGGCCTGGCGTAACTGGATGCAGGCAGGACACTAATGTTGTCCTGGCAAGGTGTGACTCCCACGGGCCAGTCCCTGATGTCAGGGCAGGATCTGTGAACTCTGTCAACTGCCGAACTCCAAGGAATGTGTCTCACAGGAGCCTCATCCACGTCGTCTGTCCCGCAGGGACTCCATGCTCACTGCAGTTGGGGACCCAGAGGACCCGAGCCCTGGAATGTCGGGCCCAGGGGCCTGTCCCACAGCATCTGGACTAGCGCTTGATATAGTCGTCCACCTTCTTCTGGAAGTCCTCCTTGTCCCAAAGGTGATGTTCTGCAGCTTCAATATTAAGTGGGTCATCAAAATTCAAAAGATCAGTAAATAGAGTTTAATCCCCAAACAACATCCTTCAGTGTCTTCATGAGGGCTCAGTCAGTGCCGTCGATCGAATGTTCTCACAGTAAACTCAGACACATGTCCCCTGTCTCTGTGATGTTGGGGTGCCAGATTTTGGTTAAGCATTTCACTTTGGGAGGCACCATGTCATATGCATCAGGAACTTCAGCCTCAAACTGAAATTTTCCACCTGGGTAGTAACCTTCATCTGGGGTCACCGTCAGTTGGAAGCAATGAAGCTTGATTGGGTCAGGAAAGTGGACTCCACAGGTACAAGGTACATGGGCTTCAAGGTCTGCAACCTCTTTGACGAGCAGCTTGTCCCGCAGACACACGCAGCACCAAGCTGGGAGCCATGGGGCCGAGCACACCCCTTCGTGGCCGTCATCCTGCTTGAGCTTGCTCGCCAGCATGAGCATCACAGCTGCCTTTGCCCTGGGCACCCGAGACAGACAAGATGGCTCGGGACCCAACACGATGTCCGGTCCATGATTACTCAGGGAGACGCGGGCCCTCACAACAGAAATGGCTCCGTGGCAGTGGGACCGGAAAGAGAGGTCATTTCTAAAGAGGGACATTATGCTTGTGAAGCTGGAAGGGCAGTGAAGGAGGAGAACACCTTCAACCAAGGTGGTTGGCGTGGTGACTGTGGCAATGGGCTTAGGGGTGTCAGAGACTGTGAGGATGGCAAGGAACAGCACAGTGTTCAGATCGGTTGTTAACAGGGTCGCTCAGATTTGGACTCAACTTGATGGCACCTAACAACAACATCGGGTTTTCAAGTCTGACTTCTAATTGTGTCTCCCAAGGTGCCTCTGAGTAGGTTTGAACTGTCAATTCTTTGGCTACTCAACAAATGCTTAGTCATTTATACCACTCCAGGGTTCCTCCACATGTTGTGCTTGTCTCCTGTCAGTCTATTGCTACCCTTTTCCTATCTTAAATTAATGCTTATTATCTTGTGAAGATTTCATTCTTTTCCATATTAAATACTTAAGTATCAATTTATCACACGAGTTTTACTATGTCCTTTTCACTATTGCTCCATTCTAGATATTCTCCAATTTGCATTATTATATTCTTTTTGACAGGAAGGCCTTAGAGGAGTATGTTTTTCCAAATAAATTGTTACACAGTTCTAACTTAAGTGTATTTGTTATCATTAATCAGTTAATGTGATCATGTTAAAACACTCAACAAAATAGGATTAGAGGGGAATTTCCTCAACATGGGAAAAAAGTATATGCACGAAACTGAGAGCCAACATTATTTTCAATGGAGAGAGATTAAAGGCATTCCCTTTGACAACAGTAACTAGGCTAGGATTGGTAGAAAAGTCATCAACAACCTGCGTCATGCAGATGACACAACCCTTGCTGAAACTAAGGAGGACCTGACGCGCTTGCTGCAGGTCAAGGACTGCAGTCTTCAATACAGACTGAAGCTCTACCTCTAGAAAACAAAGATTCTCACCACTGGGCTAATTGGCAGCAGCAGTTAGATAACAGTTTTAGTCTACTTGGCTCTAGTCAACACGCTTGGTAATAGCACCTGGGAAATCAAGAGATGAACTGCACTGGGAAAGTCAGCTGTGAGGGACCAACGATGTCAGGCTAGAGACCAAAGTGCGCCTGATCCGGGCGACAGTCTTTGCAGTTAAGTGTTATGCACTGGAGAGTTGGACAGTGACTAGGGATGACAGAAAGAGAATTGATGCCTTTGAGCTGTGGTGCTGGAGAAGAGTGTTGAAAATTCCACGGACTGCTAGGAGAAAAAACAGGTTTGTTCTGGAGAGGGTGAAGCCGGGCTGCTCCTTGGAGGCAGCAAGGATTCTGGAGCTTTGTCTGACATACTTTGGGCATGTTTCAAGAAGGGACTGGTCCTTGGAGAGGGACATCATGTTTGGGAGAGTGGACATCATGACGGCGCAGGAGAGGAAGACTCTCGATGAGATGGATCGATTCTGTGATTGGGGTGTTGGGAATGAGTGTGTTGGAGACGGCGAGGCTGGCACAGGATAGAGCAGTGCCTAGGGCTCGCTATGAGTCACAAGCAACTCGATGGCACATAACAACAACAATCTTTTTTTTTATTTTTTATTTTATTAAATTTTATTAGTTTTAATGAACATTTACAGGGATTTTGGGTTTTCATTCCTTCATTGCTGCACCATTCTCTCTACCCTCCTCCCCAGTTTGTTCTTCTTCCCCGCCATCCGAATGTCTGTTTTAATTGTCCAATTGCCACAGTGCTTGTCAAAGTCAGTTCAACAACAACAATCTTTAAGGAAGCAGTTGTCCAAGTCTTTATTTCCAGGGAGTCACTGGCTGAGTTTAAATCAACAACCTGCTGGTTAGAAGCTGAGCATTCCATTCTAGGGCTTCTTTTACAGCTGCTTTGCAATCTAGTAAATGGTTAATTTTCATAAAACACCCTATATGCATATGTTTTCTAATAGATTATCTAAAAATTAATATCTAAAGCCAAAGGACTTTGTCATTCAATTTAAAAATGTGGTTATGTTCATTTCAAAAGATGGAATCTGAAGGCAATACAGCAAAGATAGCTGAATTTTATGATCCGATTTCTTCCAAACCCTTTAGGCACCATTTCCTCCCTAGTTCTCCATATCCTTATACTACTTCAACTACATGGACTTCTCTGTGGTTCATCTTACATTCTTTATTAACCTGCTATTTCTTTGTGTTTTCCTTTCGTTCTTCAACAGATTATTCTTCCAAGACTTCAAATAAGTCACCTGTGTAAGCAATCTTGATCCCTATTTCTTGAACTCAGTAAGCTGCAGTATCTTTTTACATCCAGTATATTCAGAACAAGCATGACAGTTGTATCACAGCTCTTAAATAACATTCATTCAAAAAGTATTTAGTCATGTACTTATAACTTGTTAGTCAAATTTGTATCTTCTAGGTTGCAACACCCCCATGATACATCTTCAAGGATATGAACATGTACGGCCAAGCACAATCAATAAGAGTGCATCTAAATTCCAAAATCAATCTCCATAATAGTCTATGTGTTTCCTACTGCCAAAGGGGCCCTTTAGAGTAGTGAGAGAAGATCTTCACCCTGAAACCCACAGCGTCCCTTTTCAGCAGGAAGTAGCTAAGAGAATATGCCATCCCCTTTTCCTTATGACTCAGGGTGAAGTCTCTCTCAGGGAGGAGTGATAGGGAATGGCAAAGGACACACAGACAAAGAAGATTAATCAGAACTGGCTTTGACAAGCACTGTGGCATTTGGACAAGAACAAACTGGGAGGAGGGTAGAGAGAATAGTGCAACAATGAATGAATGGAAACCCCCCCCAAAAAAAAAGTATTTAGTGATTAATCAGTATATGCCTGGTTAATTAGATTGATTACACAATGATAAAGAAAGTATTATTTCTGCTTTCATAAGTTTAGCTGCTTTTCTTTAACTTACAGGACTAGATCAGTTCATTTATTTTCTAGCATATTAACAGCTAACCAAAGCAATCAAAGTTTAACACTATGGAGTAAGTAAGATAAACCTAATAAATTGCATTCACAATGAAGTCTCTAATAATAGCTTTCCACAGCACAACTACAATATAGGAAAAGTAATGCTATCTTCTCAAAATACACAAAGGTTGTAAGTCTTATCAACAATTGTTGTTATGTATCATCAAACCAACCCCAACTCACAGTGACCCTATATACAACAGCTCTGAACCCTGCTCTATCCTGAGCCAACCTCACTGTCTTGGCACATCCACCCCCAAAACTCGTCACTTGAGTCAATCCATCAGACCAGGGTCGTCTTCTTGCTCTGGCCCTCCAACCTTCCAAGCATGATGTCCTCTCCAAGAATTGAACTCTCCCTGTAATATGCCCAAAATATGTCAGGGCTCCAAATCTCTGCCTCCAAGAATAAGCCTGGTTTCACCCTCTCCCGTACCAGCCTATTTGTTCTCCTAGGGACCCATTCAATACTCTTCCCAAGCACTACAGCTCAAAGGCATCAATGTTCTATCATCCCTAGTCACTGTCCAGCTTTCTGATGCATAGCAATTAACTGTGAAGATAATGGCCTGGATCAGGATCACCATAGTCTCTAGACTGACAACATTGTTCTTCACTGCTCTGGAGAGGTACCTGACAGCAGATTTTCCAGTACAATTTGTCTTTTGATTTCCTGGCTACTGGTACCAAAAGTGTTGATTGTGGACCCAAGCAAAATGTAGCTGTTAAATATCTCAATCTCTTCACCATCTATTATGATGCTGCTAATTGGCCCCAAGGGTGAGAATCTTTGTTTTCTTGATGTTGAGCTTCAATCCATGTTGCAGTCCTCGACATTCTGCAGCAAGCACTTCAGGTCCACCTGAGTTTCAGCAAGCACAGTTGTGTCATCTACGTAACATGGGTTGTTGACAAATCTCCTCCAATCCTGATGCCACATTTCTCCTTATAGAACCTGCCACCCGGATAATCTGTTCCGCATATAGATTGAAAAGGTATGGAGACAGGAGGCCAGGTGTACACCTTTCCTGAGTTTGAACCATCCAGTGCTTCCTTGCTCCATTCTGACTTCTGACAACTGCCTCCTGGTCCAAGTATAGGATTCCCATGAACACAAACAAGTGTTCTCAAAGTTAGCTATAGTTTATTGTGATCTACACAGTCAAATGCCTTTGCTTTCAGTTAAGATCCATCTAGCATTGGCTGTAATATCCCAGCCTGCACATCTGACAGTTCTCTGCTGATGTGCTTTTTCAGTTGTTTTTGGATCATTTTCAGCATGATCTCGATTGCATCTAATATTAATGACATTGTTTGAAAATTTCCACACTGTGTTGGGTCACTTTTTTTCTGTTTGATTTTTCCCATTTTAATCAAAGTTTACAGAGACTTTGGATTTCAATTTTTTTCATTGTTGCACACTTTCCTCCCTGCCCACCCCTCCAACCCAGTTCACTTTTCTCTTTGAAAAGTAAAAAAAATTCTTTCCTTGTTATATAGTCTTCCCGCCCCCGCTCCCCAGTCAACTCCACTACGCAGCTTTCATTCTGGACTCTTGTCATGGCAACAATACCTAATCATATATTCCTCCTAAACAGTTCTCTCCCTCATCTATTTCAATATAGTATAATACATCATTTATCCCCTCTTAGTTTTCCCCCTGCCCCAATGTCAGTCCCACTTTACAACAGTGGCACAATGCAGTATTTGTCCGTTTGTAACTGAGATACTTCACTCAGCCTAATGTCCTCCAGGATCACCCATTTTGTGTAATATTTAATGAATTCCATGTTTTTCAATGCAGCATAATATTCTATTGTGTGACTATCCATAGCTTCTCTATCCATTCATTTGTTGATAGACACTTGGGTTGCTTCCAATTCTTTGCTACTGTGAACAAAGCATCAATAAACATGCGTGTGCATATATATATATATGCTTGAGTGGCAGTTCTAGTTTCTTTAGAGTATAATGCCAGTAGTGAAATTGCTGAATCAAATGGTATTTCTATTCCAACTTTTTGAGAAAGTGTCATACTGCCTTCCATAGTGGTTGCACTATTTTACACTCCTACGAATTGTGAGTGTGTTCCAGTTGTTCCACAACGTCGGCAGCATTTGATGTTTCCTGTTCTATTAAATTCTGCTATTCTTACCTGAGGAGAGATGTTACCTCATACTTGTTTTGATTTGCATCTCTCTTAGAGCTAGGGATTTGAACATTTCTTCATGTGTTTGTTCACCATCTGAATGTCATGTTTGGTGAAGTGTCTGTTCATATCCTGTGCCCATTTTGGAATTGGGTTATTTTTGTTATGGTGCTCGAGTATTTTATAATAGTAGATAGAAATTCCTTATCAGACACATCATTACTAAATATTTTTTCCCCAGTCTGTGGCTTCCCTTTTTACTTTGGTGGAGAAGTTTTTGGAGGTGCACAGGGATTTGATTCTTAGAAGGTCCCATTCATCTATTTGACCCTCTCCTGGTTGCAGGTTTTTCAGCATGCTTGGAAGACTGTTTATGTTGTGGATTAGGGCTTCTAGAGTTCCTTCAAGCTTTTCTCTAATGAAGGGTATAGTCCTAGTTCCTTGATCCACTTTGAGTTGGTTTTTGTGTATGGAGTGACGTGTGGATCTTGCTTGAGTTTTCTACAGATAGTTTTCCAATTTTGCCAGCACCATTTGTTAAAAAGGCTGTCATTTCCTTACTTAATTGATTTCATCTCCTTGTCAAAAATCAGTTGACCATAGGTAGATGGGCTGATGTCTGGATTCTCAATTCTATTCCACTGATTTATGTGTCTGTCATTGTACCAGTACCACGCTGTCTTGACTACCATGGCTGTGTAGTAGGATTTGAAATCAGGGAGTGGGATGCCTCCTACCTTGTTTCTCTTTTAAAGGAGTGCTTTGTTTATTCGGAGCCTCTTTCCATGCCAAATGAAAACAGAGATTGCCTTTTCCATTTCATTGAAGAATGGAATTGCTATTTGTACTGGAATTAAACATGTAAATTGTCTTTGATAGTATTGTCATTTTCACAATATTGAGTCTTCCTGTCCATGAGCAAGGTATATTCTTCCATTTCTCCAGGTCTCTTTTTGTTTCTTGTAGTAATGTTTTGTAATTTCTTTGAATAGATCCTTTGTGCTTCTGGTTAGGTTTACTCCTAAATATTTAATCTTGTGATTAGCTACTGTGAAGGGTATTGCTTTTCTTAGCTCCAGTTCTATATTCTCTTTGTCACTGTAGAGAAATCCAATTGTGTTTTGTATATTGATTTTGTATCCTGCCACTTTGCTGAGCTGGCCAACTATGTCCAGTAGTTTTCTTGCCGAGTCTTTAGAGTTTTCTAAGTATACTATCATACCATCTGCATAGAGAGAGAATTTTACATCCTCTTTGTAAATCTGAATACCTCTTATTTCCTTCTCTTTCTTATTGCTATCGCTAAGACTTCCAATACAATATTGAGTAAGAGAGGTACAGTGGGCATCTTTGCCTAGTTACTGTTCTCAAAGTCCCTCCATTGAGAACAATGTTGGCTCTCAGTTTTGTGTGTATACTTTTTTCTTTGTTGAAGAAATTCCCCTCTAATCCTATTTTGTTGAGTGTTTTAAATCAGGAAAAGGTGTTGGATTTTGTTAAAGGCCTTTTCTGCATCAACTGATAGAATCATGTAGTTCTTGTCTATTGCTTTTTTAATGTGATGAATTACATTGATTGTTTTTCTTATGTTGAACCATCCTTGCGTACTTGTTATGAATCCCACTAGGTCATGGTGAATTCTTTCTTTGATATATCGTTGGAGGAAATCTTTACAGGACGAGATTACCTATGTTTCTTCCCCAGAGCAACCGATGGCTTTGAATTACTGATCTTCTAGACAGGAGTCCAACAACAGCAGAAAGATTCACTCGTGATTAAGGCAGAACTGACTCGAGACTAAGCTTCCAGCAGGTTTTCAGAGGCTGTAAATGACACAGGAGGCGGTCCACATTTCTTCCATGGAGCTGCTACTGAATGTGAAATGCCAGAAAGATGTCAGTTTCAGGATAGCTGCTCAATTCCCTAATGACTAGGCCTACACAAAGCAAAATCAGAGGATCTTAAAAAGGGTTTATAAAGACTTTTCTGGTGAGGAAAACTGTAACACAGACTTCTAAATTTCTGAAGCAAAGAAAGGCATGTCTTCCACAGAACTGTTTGAAAAGTAGCTCCCAGTATGACACTGAGCTCTAGCAGAAAATGCAATCACAGAACATTAAGGACTAACTGGCAAGAGCTACCCATAGTGATTCACCAAATCACAAAGTCCAGCACAACAAGAACCCACTGTGGTGAAAACAGTCGATATGGAATATAGTCTAGGCAGCACTGTGGGCACTGGCAAACTCCAAGTAGTGGCCCAGACCTCCACCTCAGCCCCCTCTAGCACATCAATGCTCACACCAATGGCTTTGCAATGGATTTTTAGTGATCAACTGAGAAAAGGAAAACTCAGGGCCTAGGTAACACATACAAGCTAAAAACAAACTACAAAGATAGGATATTTTCTTAATGGGCACTGCGAAAGAAGTGATGAGGGAAAAAAATATATGGATCCAAGGATAAGAGCAAGTAGTTTGCCTGAATGGTCAGAGGCCTAAAAGGGGCACAATTTGAAATTGAGAAATAAGAAAGCACGAAAAGGCATGCTGGCAGTTCTGTGGGAGCCGACCCACAGTGTGCACAGATCTCTGTCTCCTATCCGGTGAGACAAAGTGGAGGTATGCTCAGACAGTCCCCAGGAACACTAAACTGCAGTTGCTCGTTAACAACCCTTTTATTAACTTCCTTCTGTCTTACATTTCCCCATCCTCTCACTTTCATTTCTTAGGAAAATAGCTCAAATCCTTTACTCTGACTCTAACTACTTTCAAGGGAAACCAAACGAAGAACCTGCTCCTAAAAGTAGCAGAATACGGTGGCCTATGAGAGGGAATGCCACACTTAAATGAAAAGGAAGGAACAACTGTACACAGAACAAAATGGAAAGATCTTAAAATTCTTGTGCTGAGAGCAAAACAGTAAAAAAGGAAAAAATATTTGCAGCATAACCCACTGATGCCATTAGGTAAAAACACACATGTGTTTTACAGTACTACACATTTTATAAGGATACATAAATTTAAAGGTATATAACAAATAACTTGTTTTCAAATGCCAACCATAACTACCCATGTTAAAAATACGGGCATCATCTTCTCTTTTCAATTTCTAGCTACAAAAATCAGCATCTTTTTTGCATACTTATTCCAATCACTCTTCCTCCCCCCCCATTTCCACTCTGATTAAATTCTGATCACTTCATATCTAACAATGTTAAAGCCTTCCATTGGACCTTTCACTTCCTCACTCCACTTCTGTAATGAATATGAATCACTAATGTGTCCAGTTCAAATGATCTTACCTAATTTTCAAAAATTACAGAATTCTGACTGTTGTTGTTATTGTTATGTGCCATCGAGTCATTTGTGACTCATAGTGACCCTATGTACCAGAGCTCTAAATGCTGTTCTATCCTGTGCCAACCTAGCCATCTCAAACGCACTTATTCCCACCACTCCAGTCACAGAATCGATCCATGTCATCGAAGGTCTTCCTCTCCTTCGCCGCCCCTCCTCCCATGGGATTCACCACTGTTGCACTGCAATACTGGTTCTTATAACATACACACTTCTTACATAAAGCTATACTATAAACTGAAGCACAGAGGTCATGTTGTTTCTTGGATGATGATGGAGTTGAAGAGAGCTGAAAAGGAGGTGATGAAAACTCATTCATGAAATATTATAGTAAGGTTCAACTGCTAAGCTTACCCTCTCATTGAATACTGGAAGTAAAAGACCAGGAATCAGATAGCAATGAGACTTTGTATCTGGGTGAAAAATAGGGCCATTAACAGAAGAGGAGCACTGTACTTGAAGCATACAGGATTTAAGTGGCAGATAATGTGAAGTCTGGGGTATCCGAAGCCATCTCCAAGCAGTTCAAAATACAGACCTAAAGCTTGAGAAAATGTCCCAAATAGAGATACCAAATTGAGAAGACTGATTTAGGGGCAATTACTGAAATCATCTTAGGAAAGACATAAAGATAAACAGAATGCTTTCTTCCATTCATGAAAAATGCTGAATACAATATATATAGTTTATTCTAATTTTTACTTCAAAGTCACAAAGATGACATTCATATGTTAACTATAAGTTTTCCTTTTCAAGCTCTCACACGAATCAAACACAGAGAGCAGGTCACTTTATTGCTGGTAATATGCATGAAAGGGAGTGTTTCTGTAGAAAGACAGTAAATTTAACTGGACTCTGGCGAGTGCCTTACTTCACAACTTCACGTATCAGAATAATGCAAGTCAAGTAGCAATTCTTATCCTTTTAGTAACAAAGGAACTACAGAAGAATGGTTGAATGTTGAGTCCCACATTAGCATGCATAGCTTATGAGGATCAAGGCTGGCATCTGTAAACAGTGAACTTCAAAGAAGTGTTTAGTTAGCATTATTATATCACTTGCATTACAGATTTCACCCTGTTGTTATGTGCTGTCAAGTCACCTGTGTCACAGTGACCCTATGTACCCTGCTCTGAACCCTGCCCTATTCTGAGCCAACCTCATTGTCTCTGACACATCTACCCCATTACCCCAGTCACTGAGTCAATCCATCTGATACAGGGTCTTCCTCTCCTGCACATCCCTCCACCCTTCCAAGCATGATGTCCCTCTCCAAGAATTGGTTCTTCCTTGCAACGGGCCCAAAGTATGTCAGACAGTAGGTATTTAAAAATCTTTGTCTCTAAGGAGCAACCTGGTTTCTCCCTCTTTAGGACGAACCTGTTTTCCTAGTAGCCCATGGTATATTCAATACTCTTCTCCAGCAACAAAGCCCAAAGACTCAATTCTTTTCCTATCATTCTTAGTAAAATTTTTTACAAGTTTTGGCAATTCCTTTTCACCAGTGTATAACTTATTTATAACATTTACAGTAATCAGCCATGTAACTCTATCCTTGTGGTGGTGGTTGTGTACCATGGACCTGGAACTGACTCACCAGTGGGTTTTCAAAGACTGCCCATCCTTCTCCTGCAGAGCAGCTGGTGGATTCAAAATTGCACTGCAGCTTCTTGCAACTAGGCCACCAGTGCTTGCTCCCTGACTCTACCTTAATGTTATTTTTGGTACATATTTATTTTCAATATAATCTTTCACTCTAATCTCTACTCTCTAACCTTTAAAGACGACATAAACAACCCATTTAATGATTATTTACCAAAGTTATGGCACAACAAAGAGATGTTACTCATAAGAAATAAATACTATTGATCACACTGAAAAGACAACATTTGTAAGGATGAATAAACATATTATAACTACTTGTGTTAGGAGTCAGCTGTTAAATACTTTGGGACAAAAGTACAGGGAAGGAATGCTGAAGGTGAAATCACAAAGTGCCTTGCAGCTTTCACTGGACCTTGCCAAACAAGCTATCAGAACACAACCTGAGCCCACAGAAGATCAAAAGTAAACAAGAAGGGAAAAGGATCCAATCAGAGCCAGGAGATGGGCATGTTACCTTATAAGAAAGACATAAACGCCATAGAAAGTCAGCATGTGTATCAAGAATTACCTCCAAAGTAACCTAACAAACATCCTAGCAAGTGGAGACCTCACACACAAGCACTGACACCAGAGACAGCAGGCGACAATGGGAACCTCCAGCAGCATCTTTCCACTGGCCCAGACACCACTCACCTGCACAGCATGGAGCTCACCTCATGAGAGGAACGGACTTCCAACCCCTAAGCCCTTCTCCTAGCCATCCCTTGTCTTTCAGAGAATGGTCCCTTCCTCTCTCTCAAACGACTGCCTATGACCTCCACCCATTTTCTTGCTTTTGTTTTTGACAAGTTGGAGGGACATCCTGCCTCTGCCAACCCCTGGTTACTGTTAACACTGGGCAGTGACTCTTCTAATAGTCACTGAAATTGGTGTACACTCCATGTCATCTCCATGGCAGTGTCAACCTTCCTGACTCCCACCTGGCACAATTCTTTTCCAGGCCAGGAAAGCTAAAGCTGAGGCATGGACCTCCTGGTGACATTTTGGTGCCAGAATGCAGAACTACAAAGAGTGTGTGTGTAATCAGTGCTGGATTTGGCAGCATCTGGTGCTGAAACCCAGGAGCACAACTGTGTGTGTGATTTGGGTGGATCTGGTACCACTTGTTGTGACATTATACTACTTTATAATCCATCTGCTGCTACAGAATGAATATTTTCAATTGCTAAGAAAATTATAATCTTTGTATTTTTTCTAGAGTCTTTTCCTTACCTTAGATATATGGTCAGATAAAACTGTACTTCCAATTTTCTCCAAACAGCTTTGATCTATGCTTCCATCACATGAATTCCAAAACAGTATTAAACTGATGCATATTTTCATAAATCTGTTAGGAAAGAGGGAAAGAAAAAAATATATTTACATCTAGAAGAACATTTCTTTGTCACAACAAAATATAAAAACGTAGTATGTGTAAAACTACAGATTTTCACTGTGGGAAAAAAGATCAATAAAAAGTTCAACTCTTATTTGAGAAATCTTATCATTTTATCATTTTTCTAACCTCTGACCAAAAAGTTTCTCATTTTTAATATTTTCAACTTTACAAATGTTATAGAAGTACTGTGGAAAAAAACGTACTTGGGGCGGGGGGGAGGGCTGGGTGGGGAGAGAAGTGCAGCAATGGAAATCCAAAATCTCTGTAAATGTTCATTAAAATTATTAAAATAAATTTTAAAAAAGAAAGGAAAAACCCCATACTTAACATGAAAAATTTCCATTACAAACAGTCTCAAGGTTTAGAGCATCCAACTTATGGACAACTCCTTCCCACTAGATGCAAACCTACTGCCAGAGATATTGATTCTGACCACAGAGACCCTACTTGACACAGGAGAACTGCGTACATGATTTCCAAGGATGTAACTGTTCATAGAAGTCAACCATTTCATCTTCTTACTGCAGGGCAGCTGGTGGGCTTCAAGTCCTGGCCCGCCAGCAGGTCTCCTATAGGAGCACTTTAACTGCAGTGTCACCAGAGTGCCCTTGGACAATTCCTACTTGCCCTCTAGTGGTGTATGAATTTATCCTCACTAGGAAACAACTGGACTAACCCCTCTTCCTAGCAAATTCTTCACATCAATTACTTTCACTTACCATATTCAGCTTTTAAACTACTAAAAACCAAACTCCATTGCCAACTGGTCGAGTCTGACACATAACAATCCTACAGGACACAAAAGAACTGTTCTCTAAGATTTCTACAGCTTTGGAAGCCTTTATAGAAGCAGAATACAATGTCTTTCTTTTAAGGAGTGGATGACAGGTTTGAAGGACTGCCTTTTTCAATGACAACCAAAAACTTCTGTATCACCAGGTTTTCTACTCCCACCCTGAAGAGCCATATGCACAAGTTCCCAAGGAGCTTGCAGACTGCAGTGTGCTGTCCAGTGTCTCCTCTCCTCCCCCTGAGCGTTATAGCTCCTGAAACCCATGAAGGGCTGTTACATGAGCTGAACAGAGTTTGGTTTTTTGGTTTGCACATGCTCCTAATGACTAAAATGAATACACAGGTAAAAAGACTTCATTCTCTATATCAGCATAATCCTTTGAAGGGAAAACTTTATCCTAATCTGGAAAAAGAGGAACACCTAGGAACAACACTAATACATATATGTAATTCCACAGTACTCAGATTCCCACTTATGTAAAATTGATTTCAGAATCTAACTAGTATCTTTCATTTCATTCAGATTTCTACCTAGAATATTAAGAATTTTGGTCATTACAATTACCAGTTTTGGTCTAATATCAATGGGATATGGAACAGATTTCAATTAGCTCTAGCTAGCCTGCCATGTTATTCAGAAGTCCCAATGAAATATTGTTTTGAAATTCAGTTTTCAGCATAGATCTATTTTGTAATAATGTATGCTCTAAGGCTGTAAGTGAAGTACTTTCTAGAAAAGCAAGATAATGTGGGCGAATGAATTACTTTTAAAACGGGAGTATATATAGCTTAAAACCTCCAAAACTTCACCGAAGACGACATTCAGATGGCTAACAAGCACATGGAGAAATGCTCAAAATCCCTAGCCCTAAGGGAGATGCAAATTAAAACAACTATGAGATATCATCTCACCCCAGTCAAAATAGCAATATTTAACAGAACAGCAAGCAACACATGCTGGCGAGGTTGTGGAGAAACTGGAACCCTGATTCACTATTGGTGGGAGTGTAAAATGGTGCAACCCCTGTGGAAAGCGGTATGGCGCTTTCTCAAAAAGTTGCAAATAGAGATACCATTTGACCCAGCAATTCCACTACTGGGAATATACCCT
>NW_006400074.1:2457207-2466229 GCF_000299155.1 Elephantulus edwardii
TATTAAAACCTCTACTTGGAATATTATTGCTTTTTAATTTTTGACTCATGTACTTTTAACTTGTTAGTTAAATTTGTGTCTTCTAGGTTGCAACACTTCCATGATACATCTTCAAGGATATGAACATATACAGCTAAGCACAACTGATAACAGTGCATCTAAATTCCAAAATCAATCTCCATAAGTCTATGTGTTTCCTACTGCCAAAGGGGCCCTTTAGAGTAGTGAGAGAAGATCTTCACCCTAAAACCCACAGAGTCCCTTTTCAGCAGGAGCTAAGAGAATACACCATCTCCTTTTCCTTATGAATCAGGGTGAAGTCTCTCTCAGGGAGGAGTGATAGGGAATGGCAGAGGACACACCGACAAAGGAGATCAATCAGAACTGGTTTTGACAAGCACTGTGGCAATTGGACAATTAAAACAGACATTCGGGTGGGGGGGAAGAAGAACGAACTGGGGAGGAGGGTAGAGAAAACAGTGCAACAATGAATGAATGAAAACCCCAAATCTCTGTAAATGTTCATTAAAGCTAATAAAATTTAATAATTAAAAAAAAACACCAAACCTCCAAAACTAATTAAACTTTAATTAGCTTAAATGTCATCCTAGACATACAGAAAACAAATTGTAAATCAACAGCTTTTATCACTGGTACAGGGAGTTCTGGTGGCTTAGTGGTAAGGAGCTGTGCTGACAACTTAAAGGCACATGGTTCAAAAAACTACCAGCTGTTCCATAGGAGAAAGATGGGCTCATTCATTACTGCTTCCAAATTGGAACCATTGGAGGGGCAGTCCCAATTCCACAGCACATAACATGACTGGTACAGGAAGAAGCAAACTTAACATTTCCATCAACAGGAGGAAAGAGACATATTCCCTGGGAAGGACAGCTGTAGGGTAGTGTTGCTGTGCATTAATAAACTGGGTAAACACACAAGCAAGAAGAGAGCTGGTAGGTCTGAATTTATCTTCTCACCTGTATGTCATGAGAGGCAAGTAGTTAATTCCTGTATAGCTCTATCTTTTAAAATGCTAAGTCACATGCCTAAGGGAAAGGCCTGTTTTAAGTTGGATGTGCAACAAACAGGGCAACCAAGCAAGACTTCAGAAAAAAGCAAATAATAGGCACTGACGAGTTTAAAAAAAAACAACTAGAAGCTACCACTCTAATAGCATGCACATAGTCCAATAACCAGACCATGCACTACTCATTTTCTTGAAAAACATGTTGGGTGTCCTTAGAACTGAGTTTGTGGGCTTAGGTATATTTTAATTCCTGAGAACAGCCCCACTGTCAACAGACAAGTGAGAATAAAGAAAAAAAAGAGGTCACTTGATATATTTATTAATCTGCCTGCCTGAAAGCAACATTTAGCCAATTTTTTTATTATTATTATTATTATTTAAATTCTAATATAATATTGTTGTTGTTATTGTTGTTGTTTAATGCCGTCGAGTCGTAGACGACTCATAGCGACCCTATGAACGAACAGCCTGAGTGAGCACTGTTCGTACATAGAGTTTCTGGAGGCAAGCCATTTCGGAAGTGGATGTATTTACTGTATAATCTCTAAAGAACCAGCTGTAGATTCTTTTATTATGAGATTGTAAATGTCATAAAGGCAAAAAATGCTTCACAAGACTTTCTCCAAAATCTCTCTTTTAATAGTTACTTTCTATTGAAGTCCCACTGCCCTGGTGGGATGGTGGATAATGTGCTGGGTTGTTAACCAGAAGTTTTAATCACGCCATCACTCTGAGAAAGACAGGCAATCTCCTACTATAAGGATTTAAAGCCTCAGAAACCCAATGAAGGGTCACCATGAGTGGGAATTGGCTTACAAGAAGTGACAACTGCCCCAATTGAAAGTTTATTTTAACTGGTACTGTTAAAATTTAATAGCGCTACAGTAGCCTCTTTTTCTGAAGAAAGCTAATAAAACAGTAGCAGCTAAGGATCTAATCTTGTAAACAGGAGAAATGAAAATTAATCGGTTTTGGATTTCAGAAAGATGACAGCAAGTTTTCTTGGTGACCTAAAATCTGACAGTCATTTATTGGGTGAGGGGGAAATTCACACAATTAAACCGGAAACTGTCATCCTAAAGGTAATACTTCAGTTTGGAAACATTTTGAGTGATCTTTAAAATATAAACAGAGAAAAATAAATTCTAAAAACTGAGAAAAAATGTCTAAGAAATTAAGTTACAATAAAAGCAAGGGGAGTACTTGCTGTGATGTAAGGCTGTGATACACTGACTTGGCAGGGCTGTGATTCTTAGTCACTGAGTAATTATGAAGTAATTTAAGCAGTTATACAAGGACATTGTCACATCCCCTGATGAAATGTAATATAAGGTAATAATCCCTGTGATGAGATCTGTATGAACCAATTAGTTCAAGGAGAGTTCCCTTGGGATTACAACCTGCATCCAATACATTTGGATACTGGCAAAGCTCTTTGGCTTTTTTATTCATCTGGATCCTGCAATTTGGCTGTTCATCAGCTAAACTCTGGTTCTCTGGACTAAAACTTGCCATGTGGCCACCAACATTGGCCTGCCATGCTGTAGCCAGCAACCTCCCTGCTGAGCTGCTAATAATCATGGGTTTATCTGCCCCTGCAGCTACGTGAATCACAAGCTGCCTTCAGTCTATCATCTGACTCACAAATTTAGGACTTGTCAGCCTCTACCAACCTCATAAGTCATTGATGAACTAAACCTCTTTTATTTATATTTATTTATACACACACACACATACATACATATATGAGCTGTACTGGTTTAGCTAATTTAGAGAATTTGGTATATTTGTAAAATAATTAATGTAACCAGTTTTAAAATACTGACTTTAAAAAAAACTTGACTCTGTATTTTAAGGTTACTTTCCTAATAAATAAAACATTAAAATGCCGCTAAAGCAAATTAAAAGTAAAAATTATTCAAAAGAAAAATCTGTACCTTGGGGATAAGGTATTTGCAAAGATTTCATGATTATTTTGAAGTCCTGCAGGCAAAGTGCATAATATATGAGCCTGCTACTTTCCCTGTCCATGCCGTAGGTGAAGACGAGAAAAATGCAACAATGTATGTAGGGAAATCCAACATCTCTGTAAACTTTCATTAAAATTAATTTAAAAAAAAAAGCACGCCAAAAAAAAAGTAGCTATGTGGAAAAACTGTATTTACAGTTCAGAGAGAGCATGAGACAGGCAAATATGAGATCTAAAAGAAAGATGTCTATAAATAGCTCAAGGAACAGACAACTCTGGAGAAGATGTAGGTAAGTAAGGAATAAGAAAGTTTTGGCAGCCAAGTGGTTAAGAAGTTGCACTGCCATACCCAAGGTACAAGGTTTCAATTCACCAAATGCTCCAGGAGAGCAAGATGGGCAATCGATGACATAGAGCCTCTGAAAAGCATCTGGAGGGTAAGTTATGAGTCAGTAAGGTGCACCTGATCCAGGCCATGGTCTTCACAAGTACTTGCTATGCCTCAGAGAGCTGGACAATAACTAAGGAAGATAGAAGAATCAATGCCTTTGAGTTGTGGTGCTGGAGAAGAATATGGAACATATCATGGACCACCAAGAGAATAAACAGGTCTGTCCTAGAAAAGGTGAAACAAGGCTGTTCCTTGGGGGCAATGATTTTGAAGCTCTGTCTCACATATTTTGTTCTGGCCACACTGCCAGGAGGGACCAGTCCTTGGAGAGGGACAGCATGCTTGAAAGGGTGGAGGGACAGCGCAAGAGAGGAAGACCCTGAAGCAGATGGAGTGACTCAGTGACTGGGGTACGGGGGTAGGTGTGTCAGAGACAATGAAATTGGTTCAAGATAGAGC
Source organism: Elephantulus edwardii (assembly GCF_000299155.1). Classification (NCBI taxonomy): domain Eukaryota; kingdom Metazoa; phylum Chordata; class Mammalia; order Macroscelidea; family Macroscelididae; genus Elephantulus; species Elephantulus edwardii. The sequence goes on from NW_006400074.1 coordinate 2,461,057, forward strand.
ACAGTTCAGAGCTGTTGTACACAGTGTCACTATGAGTTGGAATCAAAGTGACAGCACAGAACAACAACAACAACAAATAAAGGATGATTAAATATAGCTAAAGAATGAGATTTTTTTTTTGTTTTGTTTAAAGATAAAGACTTAAGAAAGGGCCATAAGTGGCTAGAGTTAAAAGTCAAATCCAGTCTTGGAGACGCTAAAGGAAACAAGGACTGCAACCCCCAGACAGACAGATTTCTAACTTCCTGCACTTTAAGAGATTTTATTGATAGTATGTTCCACAGTCAGCACCTGGGCTAGTTTTCATAGCTGATATTGAGGTTCTCCAGCGAATGCAAACCCATTTAACTGTGTGGATCACAAAAAAATTATGGGTAACCTTGAGAATAATGAGGATCCCAGAACACTTAATTATGCTCATGTGAAACCTATACTTGGACCGAAAAACAGTAGTCAGAACAGAGCAGGGAAACATCAGGAAAGGTGTATGCCAAGGATGCATCCTATCTTCATACTTTTTCAATCTATATGCAGAACAGATAATTTGGGAGACTGGACTTTATGAGGAGGAATGTGGCATCAGGATTGAAGGAAGATTCATCAACCTCAATCATGCAGATGACACAACCTGGCTTGCTGAAACTAAGGAGAAGCTGAGGCATTTGCAGAAGGTCAAGGACTATAGTCTTCAATATGGACTGAATCTCAATCAACATCAAGAAATAAAGATTCTCGCCAATAAGTCAATTGGCAGCTCCATGACAGATAGTGAAAAAATTAAATTGTTAACAACTTCAGATTGCTTGATTCCTCAACACTTCTGGCACCAGCAGTCAGGAAATCAAAAGACTAATTGCATTGAGGAAGTCTGCTGTCAGGGACCTTTCCAGATTACTAAAGAGTAATGGAGTCAGTTTGGGGGCTAAGGTGCACCTGATCCAAGTCATGGTCTTCACAATTACTTATGATGCATGAAACCTGAACAATGACTAAGGATGAAGAATAATTACCAATGCCTTTGAGTTGTGGTGCTGGAGAAAAGTGCTGAACATTCATTCTGTGGACTGCCAGGAGAACAAACCGGTCACTCTGGAGAGGGTGAAACCAAGTTCCCTGGAGGCAAGGATTTTGTAGCTCCATCTCACATACTTTGGGCATGTGGCCAGTTAGGACCAGTCCTTGGAGAAGAACATCATGGATGGAAGGGTGAAAAAGACAGTGACAAGACCCAGGATGAGATGGACTGACTCAGTGACTGGAGATGTGGAATTGGGTCTGACAAAGATGATGAGATTGGCTCAGGATAGGGCCGGGTTCAGAGCTGTTGTATACAGGGTTGCTATGAATGGCAGGCAACTTGATGACACATAACATCACCACCATTTTAAGAGAATATATCTGTTTGTTAAAGACATCTATTTGTGGTAGCTGAATTACAGCAGCACTACAAAATTTGGTACTCAGAAAATAGGGTACTGCTCTACCAGTTATCTAAAATGTGAACAGTTTCAGACTTGAAAAATAAGAATCTGGAAAAATTTTAAGATACCTAAGAGCCAGGAAATCAAAAGATGAACTGCATTGGGAAAGTCTGCTGTCAAGGACCTCTCCAGAGTACTGAAGAGCAATGATGTCTGTCTGGAGACTAAGGCGCCCCTGACACAGGCCAAGGTATTTGTAATTACTTGCTATGCATCAGAAGGCTGGACAATGACTAGGGATGATAGAAGGAGAATTGATGCCTTTGAGCTGTGGTGCTGGAGAAGAGTACTAAATATACCATGGACTGCTAGGAGAACAAACAGGTTTTTCCCAGAGAGGGTGAAACCAGGCTGCTCCTTAGAGACAAGGATTCTGAAGCTCTGTCTAAAATACTCTGGGCATGTTGCAAGGAGTCCTTGGAGAAGGAAATCATGTTTGGAAAGGTGGAAGGACAGCACAGGAGAGGAAGACACTGGATGAGATGGACTGACTCAGTGACTGGAGTATTGGGGGCAGGTGTGTTAGAGACAATAGGTTGACTCAGGACAGAGCAAGGTTCAGAGCTACTGTACACAGGGTTGCTATGAGTTGCAAGCAACTCAATGGCACATAACAACAAGAGCACAGGAAATGTCATGGTTTAAAATCAAGAAAGGTGTGAGTCAAGATATATCCTTTCTCCATACCTGTTAGAGCAAATCAAGAAGCTGGCCTTGATGAAGAGGAATGTGACATCAGAATCAGAGGAAGACTCATCAACAACCTGCGTAATGCAGATGACACAAACTCATTTGCTCACAGTGAAGAGGACTTGAAATATTTATTGCTGAAGATCAAGGCCTGGAGCCTTCAATATGGTTACAGCTCAACATCAAGAAGACAAAAGTCCTCATTACTGGACCAAGAGACAACACTATGATAGATGGAGAAAAAATTAAAACTATCAACTATTTAATTTTACTTGAATCCACTATCAACACCCTTGGCTCCAGTAGTCAAGAGATCAGAAAATGTGTTGCACTGAGAACATTCACTGTCAAAGACCACTCCAAAGTTCTAAGGAGCAATAATGTTAAAGACATTAGTGTACCTGATCCAAGCCATGGTCTTTTCAATTACTTCCTATGCATCCGAAAGTTGGATAATGACTAAGGATGATAGAAGAATAAATGCCTTTGAGTAGTGGTGCTGGAAAAGAATATTCAACATATCATGGACTGCCAAAGGAACAAAAATTATGGTGCAAGTGCAACCAGAGTGTTCCTGGTGGAGAGGACAGTAAGGCTTCATCTCAGGCATGCTGTTGGAAGGAGTAAGTCCTTGGAAAAAGACAACACGTTTAGAAGCAAAAGAGAAGAAGATCCTCAGAAAGTTGAGCTGACAGAGTGACTGTAACAACAGGCTCAAGAGTATCCAAGATGGTGAGGATGGTGCAAGATAGGGCAAGGTTCAGATGTGTTGTTCAGAGTTGCTGTGAGTCATGCTCGATGGCACCTAACAGCACTGAGAAGAGTGAAAGCCTTAAATGCTCTGAAGAGACTTGTTGGTGGAATTCTGGAGGTGGCTCAGAGGAAAAAGAGGATATTACTACTACTACAGATAGCACAGAGGGCAGAGAACAGGAGACATCTTTGTACAGAGATTAGAGACATGACAATACAGAATGTTCCAAGTACATGAGACAAAGTTCCACCATCCTCATCCTCCCCTCCAAGGAGCACACTGGTTGCACATATTCAAGGGAATTTTGTTTGTCTTTTGGCAGTCTATAGCATATCCAATATTCTTTGCCAATACCACATTTCAAAGGCATCAATTCTTTGGTATTCCTTACTCATTATCTATCTTTCACAGACATATGCTGTTCTTTGCCATCCTATCAGAATTAACTCAGAGATGAGTCTCCAGTGGGATTTCAGGCGCAGTAAATCACACAGGAGGAGACTGCCCATCCTTCTCCATGGAGCAGCTGGTCACTCAAACCACCTGCCTTTGGGTTCAACTCAAAGTGTAACTCTTTACCACCAAGACACCAAAGTTCCCTACGTGTATATGAAGTGACTGGAAATATCACGGATTAGTCACAGCATCAAAGTACTGCACTGGGCAAATCTACTGCAATGGACCTCTTTTAAAGACCTCGGAGAAGCCCAACTGAGGACTTCTGTTGCTATAATGTAATGCGAACTCAGAACAACTCAAGAGATGAGATGACCCTCCAGGAGGCTTTCAGAAGCAGTAAATGGCACAGGAGTCTGCCCAGCTTTCTCCCACAGAGTAGAAAATGGATTCATATCCAGGCTTCTGGATTGGGAGTGCAGCTCCATAACTCTAAGGTCCGAGGTACAGTGCATCTAAACTAATTCATAGTATTTTCAGCAACCTCATATATTGTATGTGTATGTATGTAAATATAAGGCCTCACATACTTGGAGCATACTGTAAGGAGGCACTAGGCCTCAGGGAAAAGACATCATACTAAGGAAAGGAGAGAGATGGAGAAAAAGAAGAAAAGCCTCAACATAATAAGCTGACATACTAACTACAACAATGGGCTTGAGCACAGTGGAGATCACACGGATGGGGCAGGACAAGCCATGGTCCAATCCGGTTTATTTAGGGTTGTTACGGTTTGGTGGCATCTAACAACAACAGTATTTTTAAAGTGACATTTTGAAACAGCATACCCTATTTTCATTAAATCCAACGCAGATCAATAAAGATGATTCTGACTAATGGCAACCCTGACGGTCAAAGCAGACCCATTCCTCAGGGTTTCCAGTAAGTAAATCTTTATGGGAGAAGACTCTCCTCATTCTCTGAGGGATTCAAATCACCCACTTTTAGGTTGGCGGACCAATGTATAATGTATTGCCCACCTGGAATATTCTTAGCAATTTCAAATGCTTCTAGGCTTCATGCAATGACAGGCTTCTTTTTGGTTTTTTTCCCTTACTCTCCTATAACCTTGCTCCACGGTACAGAATGAGGCCTCAAACCTTTTCAACACTGCTCTTATAAGCATTATAAAAAGGCACAGGGTCACTCCAGAACCAAGCACACTGGAGGCTTGCAGAATAACCAATTTTTTTTATAATAACCAATTTTTCTTTTTTAACCAAAATGAGCACATTAAAGTTTAGTAGAAATGCCCATTATGTGAAAATGCCATATGATTTAAATAATGAAATATGTAAAACAACTATGAGATATCATCTCACTCCAGTAACAACAGCAAAATTCAACAGAGCAGCAAACAACAAATTCTGGTGAGGTTGTGGAGGAACCAGAACCCTTATTCACTATTGGTGGAATTATAATCTGGTGCAACCATTATGGAAGGCAGTATGGCATTTTCTCAAAAAGTTGGAAATAGAAATATCATTTGACACAGCAATTCCACTACTGAGACTACACCTGAAAGAAATCAGAACCGCCACCCAAACAGATATACCCACACCCATGTTTATTGCTGAGGTGTTCATAATAGCAAAGAGCAAGCCAAACAACAAAGGAATGGATAGAGAAGATGTGGTCTAGTCACATAAGGGAATACTATGCGGTATACTATTGTTGTTGTTGCTATGTGCTGTCGAGTCGCTTGCGACTCATAGCGACCCTATGTACAACAGCCCTAAACTCTGCTCTGTCCTGTGCCAATTGCACTGTCTCTGACACTCCCATCCCTATT
>NW_006400074.1:2467004-2485927 GCF_000299155.1 Elephantulus edwardii
GGGGGGGAATCGTATAACAATGAAATAATTTTTTCTTCTTTTCAAAGAAGTGGACAGGGAGGAAAATGTGCAATGAATGAAGGAAAATCCAAATTCTCTATAAACTTTCATTAAAATGTCAATTAAAAAAAATTTTTTAAAGGACTGGCAAACAGGTTATGACCTGGAATAAAGAGAAAGAAATCTACTTATTATTAAAACTTTACTTAGTTATTAAAAAAAGGAAGAATGAAATATGCGCAAATAAATTAGTCTTGGCTTTCTCAGGTCTTCCATAACACAATTTATAATTTATATGGTTATCCTGTATTTACTGAGGGAGCTGTGGTGGCTTAGTAGTAAGGAACTGTGCTGCCAATCAAGGGCACACCGCTGGAATCCAGCAATTGCTCCACAGAAAAAAGAAAGTCAATCTCCTCTCGTGTGATTCATAGCTTCTGAAAACTGCTTGAGGGTCAGCTATGACTCAACAGTACGTAACAACAACATTTATAAATATGTTGAAAGTGGATATATATGTGAAAGAAGTAAAAAGAGAAGTTATCACTCTGTCAGCACACTGTAGTTAACATATGTTTCTCCTTTGTAGACTAATAAATCCATTTTCCAGGTTATTTTGAAGATGCCATCATAATATACACAGTACTTTTTGTTATGCACCATCAAGTCAAAACCAACTCATAGCTGAACCACCACCAAGTTTTCAGAGGCTGGTGGATTTGAACCTAAGGTTAGCAGTGCAACTATTTATCATTAAACCACCAGAGCTCACTACACATACAGTTGTTGAGGCTGTCGTTATTCAGTGACATCGAGTGGAGACTCAGAGAAACCCTATGGACAACACATTCTGAGTCTTGTCCTCCTCTCCTGTGATACCATCATCTCTGCCATATTAGAGCCCATCATTACAGTCACTGTGCCAATCCATCTCCTTGAGATCTTCCCCTCTTTCACCAACACTCCACCTTTCCTAACATGTCATCTTTTTCCAAGGATTGTAGTACCCTTCTAACAGTACAAGTATATGAACAAAGTAGTAAATGATATCATTATTTACAATCAATTTAGAGACAGAGTGAACTTGGCAGAAGTACAAAAAATGAAGGCATTGCCAAGAGACTCAACAAACGTAAGGCTTCATGGAGGAGACAAAATGGAGCAGGTATGAATTTATTAAGGCTAGAAAGAAAAAGGAGGAGATTATGTGAAAGATTAGCAAAGATCAGGCTAGAAAATTAAGAGTCTGAATGAATCTAACATGAAGTTATTGGGGGAGAATAAATAAAACAAAATTATAAGCTAGAGAGAAATAAAAAGGACAAAAGATGATCAAGTTCCAACACTTAAACATAAATTTTTACTACCTATACATTCTTCTTTGGAAACAGGGAATTTAAGTGTGCAGAAACAATATAAATGTATTTAAAAAACCCTAATTCTTCTAACTCGATAACAAAGTGAAATAAAGCTTCAACATTGTTAATATTTTAAATTCCCTAGAAATGAGGCAGGGAATGTCTATTTCTCAATAGACTGACAATGTTTAAAAGCATAATCAGTTTATAAATAATTCTTAAGATTCTTAAAGCCTCAGAAACAGAACAATTACTTAAAATACATACTTATTATATTCTAGTTTTTTAAATTAGAATAATTAAATGATTGATTCCTTAAAGATTAAAGAAAAAAGTAATTATTTAACTAAAACTGAATGACTAGAAAATTATAATATGATATAGTCAAACATTCAGAATACATTGTTGGTATTTTTATATAGCTTTTATGTAAAAAAAAACCACCACCAAAAGCCAAGAACCCAACTTAAGTCCTGACATTTTGATTTCCCTAAGAGTATTAACAAAAGAAAGACTGTAATTGCCTTGGAATTTTTTTTACCACCACACTTCTGAAACACACAAGACTAATTCATGCCATTTTATACAAAGAAAAGGTTTTTTCCTCAAAATTTAACTCCAATTACAACATGAAAATAACTTCTCTCAGAAAAAAGGAATTAATTCCTCTAACCACATAAAGAATAGTCTTTAGGCTTGTGTAGAATGTCAAACTATATAAACGCCCTTTTTAAAAAAAATATAGTATATTTTACAAATATTTACAGTAAAATGGTTCTCTCTTCAGCAGACGATGGCAGGAAAAATACCTAAATCTTTTGCTCCCTAAATGAGGAACAGGGTTAAAGATATTGTGGCAAACGCATAAGCTGGCCCAGCCAGAGTGTCTCCAAACCTGAAGTGAAGTGGCAGGCTCTGGAACAAAGAATGTCTGTAATTTGATCTTTTTTCTTTCTCTCCTCCACATAACATTTAGAAAGTAATTTAACCTCTTAAAATGAAATCTTAGTGCTGCTTAAGGAGGAAGAGCTATTTATTATTAAAATATGATGGGGGAGGGAAAGGACAAGAAATCAAATAACTTTTCTAATATCTTTTTTTAAATGAGCTATTTCATTTACATTAAAATTTAATATATAGTTATTTTGGTGAAAAACCGAATGCCCATACAACTCAGTTACAAATGAAGACTCTTTTGGTGAAGACTCTTGCTTCTACTTTGAAGACAATCAGCTGCTAAGAAATTTTGTTGTTGTGTGCTGCCACATTGGAACCGACTCAGAGCTGACCCTCCAAGTGAGTCTTCACATGAGTGGAGACTGACCCTGTCCTTCACCCGCGAAGCAGCTGGTGGATTCTAATGCATGTCTTTGAGAATGCAGCACAGCTTCTCACCACTAGGTCACCAGAGATCCCCTAAGGAATCTTCAGAAGAGTGAGTAATTTCTAAAATAGTAAAACTACAAGTAAGTTTTCTTTTTAAATGATAATGACTGTAACTAGTACAGCAGGAGACTGATCCTCTTCCTCCCTGAGTGGCTGGTAGACTTGAAAGGCCTGATGCCATCTTTGGTTTAGTGATACAACTCCCTATGGGCTCCATCACCAAAGCTCCCCCAGTGAGTGTGTGAGGGATTAGCTAAAAAAGGGGGCCCTAAGAGAGCTCTGGTAGCCTAGTGGCAAGATGCTGCACTGCAATCCCAGAGATAAGTGGTTCAAATCCACCAGATGCTCTGCTGGAGAAGGAGGGGGCAATCTCCTCCTGTACCAGTCAGATCTGATTTGATGGTACATGTAAAAATAATACAATAAAAATTATAAAAAAAGGGGGGGCCCTGGTGGTCAAGTCTGTAGGGAGTCAGAGGTGACCACTCACTATCTGGCGGTTCTAATCCAACAGTGGCTCCTTAGGAAAAAGATAATCAACTTCCTTCCAGGCTATTTACAGTCTCAGAAATCCAAGGGAGAGCCCTAGGAGTCAGTTTTGCCATGCCAGCAATGAGTCTGAGTTCTTTAAATAGTTAAAAGAATCATTTATGTTACACAGTTTTAACTCTTATTACTTATCATTTATCCTAACATATAAAAGGTGATAAATCATTCTGAAAATCTTGTAGGAACAAAGAAACCTAAAGAAGAAGACCTGTTGAGACATTAAAGGATCTTTTACTGGAAAGTTTTAATTATTAGACAAAAATTAAATTGTTATTGTTGTTAAGTGCTGTGAATCACCTGTGACTCATAGCGACCCTACACACAACAGCTCTGAACACTGCCTATCCTGAACCAGTCTCACTATCTCCAACGTACCTACCCCCATTATCCCAGTTACCGTGTCAATCCATCTCATGCAAGGTCTTCCTCTCCTTTGCTGTCCTTCCTCCACCCTTCCAAGCATTATGTCCTTCTCCAAGGACTGGTCCCTCGGGGTAACATGCCCAAGGTATGTAAGACAGCTTCAAAATCTTTGCCTCCAGGGAGAAGCTTGGTTTTACTCTCTCCGTGACAGACTTGTTTGTTCTCTTGGCAGTCCATGGAATGGTCAACATTGTTCTCCAGCACCACAACTCAAAGGCACCAATCCTTCTAATGTCATCCTTATACACTGCCCAGCTCTATGATTCCTAACAAGTAAATCAAAGACCATGGCCTGGATCAGGAGTACTAAATCAACCCTGTTGCTCTTTAATACTCTGGAGAGGTCCGTGACGGCAATTTTTCCCCAATCCAATTTGTCTTCTGAATTCCTGACTGATGGCACCAAGAATGTTGACTGTGGAGCTAAGCAAGCTGCAACTGTTAACAGTGTCAATCTCCTCTCCATCTATTATGGTGCTTCCAATTATCATAGTGGTGAAAATCTTTTGTTTTCTTGACGTTGAACTTTAGTCCATAATGAAGACTACAGTTCTTGACTTTCTACAGCAAACACTTCAGGCCTTCACTTTCCTCAAGCAAGACTGTGCCATTTGCATAATGCAGGTTGTTGATTCCTCAAATTCTGATGTCACAATTCTCCTCATAAAGTCCAGCCTCCCAAATGATCTGTTCTGCATACAAATTGAAAATGTATGGAAAGAGGACATATCCCTAATGCACTCTATTTCTGATTTTGAACCATGCAGTGTTTCTTTAACAATGAAGAAGGATGACAAAAGAAGAACTGATGTCTTTGAGCTGTGATCTTGGAGAAGAGTACTGAACATCCATCCCATGGACTGCCAAAAGAACAAGCAGGTATGTCTTGAAGAAGGTGCAGCCTGAGTGCTCCTTGGAGTCAAAGATGATAAAGTTTTGTCTCAAATTCTTTGGGGATGTTACTAGGAGAGGCTATTACGTGAAGAGAACATCAAGTTTGAAAAAAGGAGGGTCGGCAATGGCGAGGAAAGACCCTCAACAAGATGGACTGACAGAGTGACTTCATCAATGGGTAAAGTATGGCAGAAATTTTAAGAATGGACAGGTTAGAACAGGATTCAGAGCTGCTGTTCAGATGGTCACTATGGGTTATACTTGACAACACCTAACAACAATATGAATACAGCTCTGTTGATCCAGTGGGTAAGAAGTTGTACTGCCAACTCAAAGGCACCAATTCAAATCCAAAGCTCTGCTGGAGAAAGATGGGCAATCTCCTCCCAAGCGATTTACAGCCTTTGAAAATCTGGGATTAGTTGCACTCAAGAACACATAACAACAACTAATATAGCACTTTATATAACTGAAGAATATTATTGAGATATGTTGCAGATATTACTGAGTCCTTGAGATAAGAGATAATTTTCTATAATCTTGAGGAGTTCAACCTAATCACAAAATCCTTAAAAGCACAGAATCTTTAAAACTAGCTGTAGTCAGAAAAGACTGAGGAAAACGATGACAAACTAAACAAGAGTCAGAGGTGAGAGCTTGCTAGCTCTGAAGACAGAGAAGGAAGAGGCCATATGGCTGGGAAGCCGAACTATCTGACTCTCCTCTGGAGCCTCAATACAGGAAGGCAGGCCATTCACACTTAATATCAAACTTCTACCTACTGACTTGAAAGGTAACAAAATTATGTTATTTATGCCACTAAATTTCATGGTAATTTATAAAGCCAACAAAAGAAATCTAACACACCAGCTATTGAGCAAAGGCTGCATAGTGGAGTGGACTTGGGGGGAGGGATTGTATAACAATGAAAGAATTTTTCTTTTACTTTTCAAAGAGAAGAGCGAATTGGGGGGACGGAGGGGTGGGCAGGAAAAAAAGTGCAACAATGAATGAGTGGAAATCCTCAGTCTCTGCAAACTTTCGTTAAAATGAATAATGAAAAAAATTTTAAAAAATCAGATAACCACAAGAATTTCTGATATGCTATAAATATTATTACTTTAAATAAATCACTCTTAAATCTGTTCAACAAAACCGAAGTATCACTGTGATAACAGCGCAGAATGCTTCCCACACTAAGTAGCAAGACTTGTGGCAGAATACTTGAGGGAAACGAGAGTGAGACTCTGGTGATGGGTAGAGAGACTGGCATTGCTGTGGAGAAACTGTGGCAAGGTGTGACCTGATGCTTCCCGCATTTGTGCTGGCCACAGTTTTTGCCAAGGTTTTGCTGTTCTTGCTGGATGCCTGAAGGAAAAGCTAACTCGTAACTACTCCGAGGAAAACCTTGCTGGATGATTGAGGAAACCAGAGGTTTCTTGAATTTGTGTTACACAACTGAAACAAGAGTTGGACTAATTGAGGAATTGTCCCTTGAGGCTAAAACCTGGATTTGCATTGGGTGATATTCTTTGTCTCCTCCTTCTCCAACATTATTTCCTTAATAAAATCCATTCTCAGTACCACAACTGTGAGTAAAGTCTTTAAGTCAATAATGAATAAATGAACGTTTTGGTATTGGCATGGCATTATAAGGCTGGGTAATGGGGTCTTTATCTGCTTTCTGCTCTGGGGCTGAGAGGGGCTGGTTCTATTTTCACACCCTCGGGCCCTTTCAGAGAGATGCTCATGGCTCTGTGCTTCCATTTCCCATTTTCTATTCTCTAGAAAGGATGTTATTCCCCAACACTTCTGACCTTCGGTCACCAGTGTCAATGCATCAAATCTATTCTCCACACAGTTTTTAAACTCATGTGCAATACACTATTGGTTGTATTTTGACTCTATCAGACTTCTTTTGATTTCCTTTAGCTTTAATTTGAACCTGCAAATGATTAACTGATGGTCTATTCCACAGTTGGCCCGGGCCTTCTTTTAACTGCTGATATTCAGCTTCGCCCCTCTCTATTTCATATATAATTTGATATCTATGTATTCTGGCAGGTGAGGTCTATGTGTAAGATCAGCATCTCTGGGGCTTTTAAACAAAAGGTATTCACAATAAAGAAATAGTACCAAATTCTGTCATGAGTTCTCCAGTTTTGTTTCTGAAACCAAAGCTGTATCTTCCAACGACCAATATTATTTGACCAACATTTGTTCTTTATTTCCAACTTTTGCATTCCAGTCACCAATTATTGTGTCTTTCTTGCATGTTTTAGTCATCTGAGGGGGTAGAAATCCTCAATTTCTGCATTTTTGCTTTAGTGGTTGGTATGGAGATTTAAATAGTCATTGTATTAAGAGGTTGAGCATGCATATGAATATTATTCCATCACTTACAGCACTATAATTCAGAATACTGAATTTTTTTAACAACTAATTCAAACACTACTGCTCTTCAATCTGTCATTGTATGCACATATAATTGATTCAAAATAGTCAACACCAGTTCTTCTCAGCTAATAATGCCCAAAATGTCAATCTTTATGCATCTCAACTTTTACAACTTTCAACTTTCCTAAGTTTGTATTTTACACATTCTAATTATTTATGAATGGTTGCAGACACTTCTCTTTTGAGTCTTAACATATCAGCAAATGTTTCTGGAGGCTATAAATCAAATAGGAGTTTGCCCATCTTTCTCTTGCTCAGCCTTTAGTGTATTCAAACTGCCAGAGACACTGTCTCTGAATCAGCAGCACAATGCCCCAGAGACATCACCAAAGTCCCTCATGAACATTAATAATCTTTGACTCCAAATATTATCTTTTAATATAAGTGAGGTTATACACTATTTGTCCTTTTGTGATTAACATAATGTTAACATAATGTCTTCCAGCTCTGTTCATACTGTACCATGGAGTACAAAAATATGAACCAAATCTATCTTTGAAGAATATGGCAAAATACTCCTTAGACTTGGGAGGGACTGGAGAGCATTATGCTAAGTGAACTAATTCAGTCCCATAAGAACCAATACTGTATAAGACCATTACTGTAGAATGTGTATGAGGATCCAAGGGGGAAGGGATGGGAGCAGAGTGGTGAGGATGGTTGGGGGGGTGGGGAGGTAATCATAGGGTCATACAATTTTACTAGCAGAGGGAGAGTTGGATAAAGGAAATGGGAAAGATCCAATATGAAAAACAATGTATATGAACTCTCTAAGTAAAACAGTACAAAATCAAATTTTTTTTTAAAAAAGAATACTCTTTAGTTGATGAGACATCTCACTCCTCAGAAGTGAAGATAAGAAGACCTCTCCTCTGGACAGGCTATTAAGAAAGAAAGGGTGAAAAAGAGGAAAACTTTCATGAGATGGACTGATACAAGAGCTGTAGTAACAGGCTTGTCAAACAGCACCATTTGTGAGGGTGTCAGAGTACTGGCATTTCTTCATTCTGTTAAATATAGGGTGGTTGTGAGTCAGAATTGACTTAACAGGCCCTTCCAACATTGTCATCCTTGTAGAGCGAAAGATAGCACACTGTGGTTTTGGTAACAACTCTGTGATGGATAATGATGCTGAGGATCAAATCTTTTGCCCCTTTTTTTTTTTTTTACTGAGTTGTCTTTATTAGTAATCAAAGGTTCAGATATATTTTTTTGGTTACTAGATTCCTACTGGATAGAAGTTTCTGAAGATATTCTCCCTCATCTTAACTTGTCTTTACATTTCTTGGGTAGTCTTTTGATGAACAAAATTTTTCATTTACATAAGGTTTCACTTACCTATTTAGTCCTTTGTTGTTTGTGCTTTTTTTGTTACATTCAATAATCCACATTAAAAGTTAGGCCCCAGTTTCTCCCTTAGCAGGGAAGAAGGGATTAATCATGAGGTTGTACAATTTGATGGGAGGGTGAGAGAAATGGGAAAAAAATCTGAAAACAATGTATTCAAATTTTGTAAATAAACTAGTAGAAAATTTAAAAAAAAAAAAAAATAATATCTGGATCTCAGGCAAGGCCGTAACATTTAACTTCAATTTCAACCTGCAATAAAGGTTATATTCTGATAAAAAAAAAAAAAAATTATGGTTAGGATTTATTCATTTAGGTCCTTAATAAACAATTTATTTGTGAATATGGTGTGAGAGATGGAGTCTGATCATCTTTTGACATGGAAATTCATTTTGCAGCTCAACATGTAGTAAAGACTCTTCTTTCACCCTGTGTGGACCAATGTAAAAGATTAGCTGACAACAAATGTATGGGTATATTTTGATACTCAATTTTACTCAGTAGGTCCACATGTCTACTGCTGCACCAGTTCCAATCTCTTTTGATGGCTTGGCTGGATATTATGTTTTAGAATTAGTGCGTGAGTCCATCTATTTTGTTCCTTTCTTTCAACTTTGCTTTAGCTACATGGGGCCTTTTGCCATCTGGGATTAACAATGATGACTGGGGTTTTTTCATTTCAGTTAAGGCTATTGAGATTTTGATCAGGATCTACATATTTCTTTGGGAGACAATGATATCTTTAACATATTAAGTCTTCCCACAATGAGAGGAGTACAAGAGTTAAAGGTTAACGAGTAAATACTATTATATACACAAGGCTAAAATAACACTAATAAAAATAATAAAAGATGTGGGAAGAAGAATGGGACTATATTCATGACCATATATATGTATCTTTCATTGATAAAATTATTCCTACCTAAAAGAAAGACTGCATTTAACTTTGATAGAGGAAGAATTTGCAAGAGCAGCAGATGTTATAGAAAACAGTAGTCAGAAGAGTTGTCTTCGTGAAACTGGAGGCAATCAAATCACTAAATGCGAAGCCTCTAAAGGTATCTGGAAATATAAAGTGCCATCAAGTCAACTATGACTCACAATGCCCCTATGAGTAACAGCTTGAAACCCTGCCCTGTCCTGCTCCATTCTTACCACCTTTATCAAGCTCACATCCACTGCTACAGCCATTGTACCAATGCCTCTCATGGTCCCCCCTCTTCTGCTAATGATGTAATTTTTCAAGCATGAGATCTTCTAAGGCCTGACCCCTCCTGACAATATGCTTAAAGTATGTGTGATCAAATGTCATCATCCTTGCCTCTAAGGAGCCTGCTGTTTTGCACTTCTTCCAAAACAGTTTTGTTATTCTGGCAGTCCATTATGCATTTGCCTTACCAACAAGAAAATTTATTGTAGTTACGTGCCGTCAAGCAGGACCCTCAAAGCTGAGTCTCTAAACAGTATTTAGACGTTGAAGAGCCAGCCTCTCCTTCTCCCATGAAGCAGGTGGCGACTTCAAACAACACACCTCTGGGCTGACAACACAACTTCTTACCACTAAGCCACCAGAGCTCCCTAGCAAGGCAACTGAAAGGCATCAGTTTTTCTTTGTATTCCTTATTCATTATCCAACTTTCAGATGCATACAAAGTAGGGGAAAAATATCATGGCTTGGATAAAGCACACCTTAGTCTTTAAACTGATAGCACTTTGACAGCAGGCTTCCCCAACACAACATGTCTTTTGATTTCTTTTTTCTTTTAAGAATAAGCTCCTTTATTCATATTGCTTTTCAATTTATTCTTTTTTTTGTTACCCAGTTGACTGCTGCTACTGTGCAGGTGTTGGTGTAGATTCAAGTGAAACTAAAGCACTGACAACTTTGAATGCTGTCTCCATTTAATATGATATTGCCCACTTAGCCCAATGCTGAGGATTTTGGTGTTCCTGGTGTTGATAGGTAATCTTGAAAATACATAATAATATTGAAAGCTATAGTCTTTGAACTTCTTCCTAAGTGTTTCAAGTTTTCTTCACTTTGTATAAGCAAGGCTATGCCATCTGCATACTGCAAGGTTGTTAATGGATTTTTCTCCAATCCTAATGCTGCAATGAGAAGAATGGAAATTCCTAAACATATAACTGTGCTCATGCAAAACCTATACCTAGACCAAGAAGCTGTTGTGCAAACAGAGCAAGGGACACTATCTGGTTTAAAATTAGGAAAGATGTGCATCAAAGCTGTATCTTTTCTCCATACCTATTCAATCTGTAAACTGAGCAGAATATTTGAGAAGCTGCTCCTTGGAGGCAAGGATTCTGAAGCTTTATCTGACATATTTTGAATATGTTGCAAGGAGGGACCAGTCCTTGGAGAGGGACATCATGCTTGGGAGGGTGCAGAGAGAGCACAAGAGAGAAAGATCCTCTATGAGATGGGTTGATTCAGTGACTGGGGGAATGGGGGTAGGTGTGTCAGGGACAATGAGACTGCCAAGAGATAGAGCAGGGTTTGGGGCTGTTGTACATAGGGTTGTTATGAGTCACAGGTGACTAGACGGCACATAACAACAACAACAGACGTATTACTATTACGGCAGTCATTTCTAAATTATCTCCATCAAGATTTGACTTGTGATATTAATGATCTTGTTTGATAAAATCCACATTCTGCTGGATTATCTTTCTTTGGAATAGGTATAAACATGGATCTCTTCCAATCAGTTGGCAAGGTGGCTATCTTCCAAATTCCTTGGCAAAGACAGTGAAACAGTCAGTCAGTTGCTGGAAGTCAAGGCTTTGGTAATGGAAATAAGGCCAGCAACTGCATAAGGGTTTTACAAGGCCAACAAGTTATCACTGTAAATATTGTCTTTTAAAAAACAACGGCCCTTAACAACATAGAGAGAGACAAGCTGACCTAGTGGACCGAAAGCGAGGCTGCCAAGCCAAAGGTGGGTGACTCTAATCCGTGGCCCTAAGGCCTGTCTTCAATTATTTTTGGTGAAACATTCTTCTAGGTCATTTAGCCCTGTGTCCACTTGCTGTACAGAGGTAACTTGTGGTCGCTGTGAAGCTGAACACTGTGACACTGACGTGTCAAACGCAATAATAGTTACCCGTGATAGACAGTGTTGGTGGCGCTCCCCAGTTAAAACAAGCTTGGAAACAGGAGTGGCATCCACTTCCATAAATAGCTTGCCTCCGGACATCCTATGAACTGGAGCAAGGATGAAAGTCACGCAAGTGTCGAGGATTTTCCTTCACAGGGTCACTATGAGTCGCCTACAACTCCACAGCACCGAACAACAACTGTGGCTAACAGACTATTGAACCACAAACATACACACTAGCTTGAAGTTTTAATTGCTCCCGTTAAGAGCCTCCAATGGTTTTTCCCCTTTCCACAGTAAATGTGATGGCTTTGCTTCCCAGAAGGCATAACTACAAGATGGTGAAGTCCTTGACAGCTGTACTGTACCTCACTCAAGACAGATTTAAGAAAAAGGTGAGGGGAAGAATACCTTTTAATCTGTTAAATGAAAGAAATTTAAGCATTGTTCATTCATGAAGCATAAATTGTCCCATCTTGATTAATATAATGAAATACTTGAACAATGTCTCCTTTTCAGAGTTGATGCTGCTGCTGTCAAGTTGAGCAGGACTCATAGACACCCTCACCCATTCTCAAAGATTAAAAATAACTTATGCTTTAACAGTAAACAACCAGTTGCCATCAAGTCAACTCAAACGGTTGGCAAAACTTTAAGGATGAGAACAGCAGTAATCTATAGTTCTTCAGTTGTGAGGTGCCTCTGGATAACCACAAACCACCAATCTTTTTGCTTCTAAGTTAAACACATGAACTGTTTACACCTTCCAAACTACATCCACATGACACAGGATGAGAAAGGAGAAACAGGAGAGGTTAGTAACTGGTCTTAAATAGCTATGACCCCCTAGGCAGCCCCAACTATTCAGACTTAAAATAGTGACGTTTTCCACATCTTTTTCCACAGTCAACCTGGTATCTATCTATGAATTAAATCAGACAAGATCCATGTGTACAGTCACTATTCTTTTTCTTAAAAATGGTAGCTGTCATGAATAAATCATTGATTGTGCTCTCTGGCCTCATTTCTGTCACTAAAACCTTATTTACAAACTACCAGACCTTCTCTGCTTCCAACTTTTGCATTTTGGTCAATTATTACTAATGGGTCTTGACTGTATAAAACTGCTGACAGCAGAAGTTGGTACATATTAACAATTTCTTCAACTGTGGTGTTAACTGGTTGGTGTATATATCTGATTAATAGTTAGGTTAACCTATCTTCCTTTCATGAATATGGATATTATTCTACCACTGGCAGCACTGTATTTTAGGTCAGTCTTGAAATATTTCTTTTGATAATGACTGCAACGTGTGGCTAACTCTGAGAAAAATGGGAACCCCAGAACACTTGATTGTGCTTATGTGAAAATTATACTTGGACTAGGAGGCAGTCGTCAGAACTGAGCAAGGAAACAATGCATGGTTCAAAATTGGGAGAAAACAAGGATTTTCACCACTGGCCTGATTCGCAGCATCATGACAGATGGTGAAGAGATTATTAACAGCTTCAATATGCTTGGCTCCACAATCAACACTCTTGGCAGGAGTCAGGAAAAACTGCACTGGGAAAGCCTGCTGTCAGAGACCTCCCCAAAGTACTAAAGAACAACGATGTCAGTCTGGAGACTAAGATGTGTCTGATATAGGCCATGGTCTTTGCAATTGCTTGCTATGCATCAGAGAGCTGGACAATGACTAGGGCGGACAGAAGGAGAATTGTCTTTGAGCTGTGGTGCTGGAGAAGAGTACTGAATATACCATGGACTGGAGAGAACAAACAGGATCCTCCTAGAGAGGATTAAACAAGGCTGCTCGCTGGAGGCAAGGATTCTAAAGCTTCATCTGACATACTCTGGACATGTTGCAAGGAGGGATCAGTCCTTGAAGACATCATGTTTGGGAGGGTGGAGGGACAGCGCAATAGAGGAAGACCCTCAATGAGACGGATTGATTCAGTGAATGGGGTAATGGGGTTAGGTATTTCGGAGACAGTGAGATTGACACAGGATAGAGAAGGGTTTAGTGTTGTTGTATATAGGGTCGCTATGAGTTGCAGATGACTCAACAGCAATAACAACAACAATAACGACTGCAATATAATTAGTTCATATTATTGTCTGATTTTAAATGGCCAATAAACCAGTCAATCTCCGTTCACTAATACCTAGATGCCCATCTTTATGTGTTCTATTTCATTTGTGACAATTTCATTTTCCTAGAGTCATACCCTGTACCTTCTATATTCTAATTATTAATGGCTGTTTGTAATTATTTCTTTTGAGTCTTGCAACATCAGCAAGCAAAGGTCCCCCAATGGTAACATTTTACTACATCTGAGTCATTAATATTGACTCTATGTGGAAGTGTATCTTTTTTCCTTATATTCTGAGTACTTTTCACTTAAGCACTGTCTTGGAAGAAGCACAACCAGGTTGCTCTTTAGAAGTAAAGACAGTGAAACTCCATCTCACATACTTTGGGCTTGGTGTTCTGAGGTGCCTGCTCTTAGAAAAAGGCATCCTGTTGGGAAAGGTGAAAGGTCAGAGAAAGAGATGAAGACCTTCAACAAGATGGAAGGACAGTGATTGTGACAATGGACTCAAGCATGTCAGAGACTGAGGATGGCACAGGATGGGGCAAGATTGAGATCTATTGTTTACAGGGTTGCTATGAATCATACTCAACTTCTTGTTGTTGTTACGTGCCGTCGAGTCACCTGCGACTCATAGCGACCCTATGTACAACAGCCCTAAACCCTGCTCTATCCTGTGCCAATATCACTGTCTCCAACACACCTGCACCCATTCATTACCCCAGTCACTGAATCAATCCACCTCATAAAGGGTCTTCCTCTCCTGTGCTGTCCCTCCACCCTCCCAAGCATGATGTCCCTCTCCAAGGACTGGTCCCTCCTTACAACATATTCAAAATATGTTAGATCAAGCCTCAGAATCCTTGCCTCCAAGGAGCAGCCCGGTTTAACCCTCTCCTGGATGAACCTGTTTGTTTTCTTAGCAGTCCATGGTATATTCAATACTCTTCTCAAGTACCAAAGCTCAAAGGCATCAATTTTCCTTCTAATCTTCCCTAGTCACTGTCCAATTCTCTGATGCGTAGCAAGTGATTCCAAAGACCATGGCCTGTATGAGGCGCACCTTAGTCCCTGATGACATCACTGCTCTTCAGTACTTTGGAGAGGTCTCTAACAGCAGACTTTCCCATCACAATACATCTTTTAATTTCCTGGCTGCTGGTGTCAAGAGTGTCGATTGTGGAACCAAGCAAACTAAAGCTGTGAACACTCTCAATCTCTTCACCATCCATCCTGATGCTGTCAATTGGCGCAGTGGTGAGAATCTTTGTTTCTTGATATTGAGCCTCAATTCATATTGAAGGCTGCAGTCCTTGACCTTCTGCAGCCAAGTGTTCAGGTCCTCCTCAGTTTCAGCAAGCAGGGTGGAAGTAATGGTATACCAACTGATGTATGTCTTCCCCCCCCCCCAGAGGCATGTTATTATCCTTTATAAAATATGTTAGGAAACCATTACAGTAATGTGAAAGTAGTAATACATTAGCATCCTAATGCAAAGAATAATACAAAAATTCATACAAATCAAGAACAATATAAATATTCACTGGAACATGCACCTTGAATTACGAGTTTCGGAAAAAAATACACTTTGTATAGATAAGCAGAGAATGGAGTTTCTCAGATGATTATGAAATAGCTTGACTCCAGAGTTTATGGAAGCAAGAATTCAGAAGTGGTGAAGGCACTAAATGCTTTTGCTTGCAATTTGACAGGCTGGTGATGGCTGGAGAGCACTCCAGGGGCCCAAAGATCCATCTGTCATTCAAGCTTAGTGGCGAGCTAAACCCACCTGATAGGAAAAAACTGGAGGCCATTGAGGCTGCCAAGCTTCCAGCCCCTTTGGGAGAACAAATGACGTATTTCAACTAACAGATGCTGCCCTAGATGTGCTCACCAAGTTGTGTCAAGAAATCTGGAGGACAACCACTTGGCCAACTGACTGGAAGAGATCTGTATTTGTTTCCATTCCAACAGTGTGGAAATTATTGAACAATATCATTGATATCACATGGAAGCAAGATTCTGCTGAAGATCATCCAAAGACAACTGGAACAGCACATCAACAGAGAACTGCCAGAAGTGTAGGCTGGCTTTAGAAGGGGTTGTGGTGCTAGGGATATTGTATTAGATGGATCTTGACTGAAAGCAAACAGTACCATAGAAATATCTATCTATGGTTCACTGATAAAGGCATTGGATTGTGTGGATCTTAACAAACTGTGGCTGACTCTGAGAAGAATGGGAATACCAGAACACTTGATCATGCTAATCTGAAACCAATACTTAAGACCAGGAGGCAGTCATCAGAACAGAGAAACACTGCATGGTTCAAAATTGGGAAGGGTGTCCACCAGAGATGTGTCCTATCTCTATACCTTTTCAACCTATATGCAGAATAGATTATCCGGGAGGCTGGGCTGTATGTGGTATCAGGACTGGTGTAAGATTTATCATACTCAACCAGACAGCACATAACAAGTTATCCTGCACTCAAGAAGAAGGCACTCAAAAAAAAAGAAATAGCTTTCAAACTCACTGCCATAAGAATAAGAACTGGCCCACAGCTAACCTCCAGTGGGTTTCCAAGGCTGCAAACTGCACAGGAGGAGACAGCCTATCTTTTTCCAACAGAGCTGCTGGTGGATTTGAAGCAGTAAACAGGTGCAGTTTCTGGTTAAGCAGTGCAACTACCTACAGACTATACCACCAGATCTCTAAATTCAACACACAAAAACATATGACACTTAAAACAATATGGTTTTTTTTTTACATGTAATGGAAGAGTTTATGACCTTAAAATAACAGCACTGACAACTTTCTGCCTTCTTGTTTTATTTTAACAGGATCACATCTCCCATTTTTAGTTTTTCTCAAAATATATACAGTTCCTTTTTTACATACATACACAAAACACTTGAAATATAAATACCAAATTCAGGAGAATCGGATGGGCAGGTACATTTGGGAAACCAAAAGCACAGAAGACAAGACAGGTCATCAGATTTCCAAACCATTGTCTTAACTCCTCTGACTATTCAACCTGGTAACAACTCCCTATGTCACGTGGCCCACAAGATCTTCTTTAGGGATTCTGAAGCCATCAGTAGCCATACTTGTCATTAAGATGGGTCCTGCCATCACCGCTTTGGCCTTCAGGTGGGACCCAAACACAGTAGTCTGGGTCATCTTCTGGGTATCTGGAGGCAAGTGCTGGTAAAACCTTGCTCGGACCCGTAGCTTTCTTTTTCTTCAACTCGTCTCTGCTTTTTTCACACTCCTCCTTTAATGCTGAGGGTTCCTGGCCACGTGATGAAATGGGTTCACTCATCTTTTGTTCCTCTTTATTCTCTTCCACATCACTGAGTTGTGACATATTTTCTTGGCCTTTTGTTTCTTTAGAACATGTGACCTCTGCGGGAGGACTCGCTTCCTGTACCACAGCTGCTGGCTCTGTCTCCTACTGTAACCCACTGCCTCCAGCCTCCACTGTTTTCTTTTTACACTCTTCTTCCTCCTCCTCCTCCTCTTCTACTTCAGGTTCATCTTTCGTTCTCATTAGAGTTGGAGGGAGTTCTGGACGCTTGGGGGGTAACTTCCCTACTGTTTCAATTTTTAATTTGAATCTGCTTTCTCCTTTCATAGCACCAAAGAGAGGCAATGTGAGCTTTTTAGCTTTGTTTTCTGAATCTGCAGTTTGGTTTTCAGTCTTTTTTAATTCTAGAGTCTCTGCTGGCTTTACAATTTTTATCAACCCTTTAAGTCTTTGTTGTTCTTTCCTCAGCTCAAAAGTTCTCAAGTGAAGTTTCTTCCGGGACACACCATCTAATGCACTCCCCGGTTTCATTTCTGACATAAATGCATCTAAAGAGTCCTGAGATGATGACTTCGACAGAGCTTTGCTTGAGGCTTTCAGACGCTCAGAAATTTCTGAGAGTTCCTTTTCAGCATCATTTAACTTTGCGACTAGTGATTCAAAGGTCTCTGGCTTCTCATCTATCTTCCCAGCCTTTTTCATTCAGTTGAGACATTTCTTTTCAACAAGGCCAGTCCGATCAAGGAATGTGTCATCATCACTATCATAAAAGTTTTCGTCTTCCCAGTTTTTGGCTTTCCTTTTCCGAGATACTGCTTCCTGACATAGCAATCCCAAAGTGTCAAGGATCCGACAAGCTTCCAGGGAGCACTGGATCACTGCTTCCTTTTTCTTTCCTGAGTGAATGGCCTCTGCCACCAGCTGCTTTCCAGTTGAGTCATCCACAGGGAGCCTCACCCTGCAGAGCCAAGTACTGTGCCCCTGTTCATCAAATTCATATTCCAATTCTTCTCCTTCTCGATCAAAAAAACCTTGGAGAGCCTTTTTTGGGTGCTTTATATAAAAGGCCTCTCTTTCCTGCTGAATCTCTAAGACATCGGGGTTCTCTTCAGCCTCATCCTCTACAGCATCTTCTCCCATTCCCCACATGCAGCCCATCTCATCATCTGGACTACTAGTATTTTGCTTCTTTTCAGTGGTATTCACTTCCTCTTCATCCGAGACCGCTCCCAACATTTTTTTCTCCAACATCATTTGCTGCTGCTTGCGCAATTCCTTCAACTGTGCTACTGTTAACTCAGATTCTGCCTCTCGGTCTTCCTCTGGTCCCTGCAGGATAAACAGCCGAGTGCTGCCCCCAAAATGAAGAACATGTCCAACGTGGACCCAACAATAAGTACAGGGTGGAATGCGTGTTTTGTTGAGAAAAGTGCCATGGGTGCTTCCCAGATCGTAAAGGTAGAAGCCTGGCTCATGCCCGTCGCCTTCTCCATTGGTGACGGAAACCCTGTGCTGCAACCCAGCGTGATGCCAGGACACTGAATGGTGCTCCAGGCACACGTGGCAGCTAGACAGCCACCCGAAAAGACAGCGACTCGTCCCATTCAGACTCCGAGTGCCAAGGATGGTGCCGCCTTTCAGGATCTCTAGACTGTAGGGAGCTGCGGACGGGCCACCCCATGGTGGCTCTTGGTATGCAAGCGCCCCTGTGGCGACACTAGGGGAAGTTGCCGTATGGGCACAGGGTTGCTCCTCCGGCGGATTCCTATTCTCTCCACTGTTCGGCTGAGCCGGCTGGACGCCGGGGTCCCCAGAATCTGATTGCAGCTGCGCCGCTGGCCTTTCTTTCT
Source organism: Elephantulus edwardii (assembly GCF_000299155.1). NCBI lineage: Eukaryota > Metazoa > Chordata > Mammalia > Macroscelidea > Macroscelididae > Elephantulus > Elephantulus edwardii. Next base: position 2,485,792 of record NW_006400074.1, read on the forward strand.
TCACTTCCTCAGACTCTGGAGGGCTGGTGACCAGAGCCTTCCCTCGCACCACCGGGGGTACCGGCAGAGCTGGCTTCTTGAAGTCGTCATTGAGTTCTAGGGGAGCCAGCGGCTCTAACCCAGGCGGGAAATCAGC
>NW_006400074.1:2494817-2515025 GCF_000299155.1 Elephantulus edwardii
GGCTATAGTCTTCACAATTACATGCTATGCATCAGAGAGCTGGACAGTGACTAGGGATGATAGAAAGAGAATTGATGTCTTTGAGCTAGGTGCTGGAGAAGAGTGCTGAATATACCATGGACTGCTAAGAGAACAAACAGGTTTGTCTGGGAGAAGGTGAAACCAGGCTGCTCCTTGGAGGCAAGGGTTCTGAAGCTTTGTCTGACATACTCTGGGTATGTTGCAAGGCAGAATCAGTCCTTGGAGAGGGACATCATGTTTGGAAAAGTGGAGGGACAGTGCAAGAGATGAATACCTTTGATGAGATGGATCGAGTCAGTGATTGGGGTGGAGGGAGTAGGTGTGTCAGAGACAATGAGGTTGGCACAGGATAGAGCATGGTTTAGGGCTCTTGTACATAGGGTCGCTATGAGTCGCAAGCAACTCGATGGCATATAACAACAATAAGAAGGGATTTTAAGGTTTTTATTTTTTGGAAGATCATCAGGCATTTCTCTTGAAGCACCTCTTAGTGGGCTCAGACCACTAACCTTTTGGTGATTAGTCAGCACTTAACCATTTATGTCACTGAGACACACCCTACTTGATTAGGGTGAGCCTAAAACTAAAAGGAGGGAGCTATGGTGACCCAGTGGTAAGAAGCTGCACTGCAATAGCCAAGGCACACAGTTCAAATCCACCAGTTGTTTTTTGGGAAAAGGATGGACAATTTCCTCCTAGAGATTAACTGCTTCCGAAAACCTACTGGGGGGTCAGCTGGGTCAATTTCAACTCAATAGCTCACAAGAAGCCTTAAAAGAAGGCACTCTGGTGGCCTAGTGAGCAAAGAGTTGTGTTACCAATCCAATAGCAGGTGGTTTGAATCTGCCAGCAGCTCCGTGGGAGAAAGATGGGCAACCTCCTCTCATGTGATTAACTGCCTCTGAAAACTCACTGCAGGGTCAGAAACAAGGAAGGATTCTCATTTCGAACCTTGGATAGAGTGCAGCCCTGCTGACACTTAGATTTCAGACTTTTCAGCCTCTGAACTACGAGAGACTAGATTTCCGTTGTTTTAAACGGCCCGGTTGTGTGGTAATTTGTTACAGCAGCCCTAGGAAGCTATTATACCCTCCGGTCTTCAGACATCACATGCCCAGCTCACAGGGAAGCTCGTGAAGACTGGCTAAGACTGAACAGGCAAAGAAAGCTCTGTGCCATGTGTGTCCCGTTTAGTGACTCCCAGAACCCCTGCAAGGATGTGTTTATTTATCTCCAATTTATACATGAAGAAACTGAAGATCAGAGTGATTAATTAGCTCAAAATCACACAGCAGGATGTACTGTAGAGCTGCCTCCAGAGCCCACACATGCTTCAACCACTACCTCTTGCCCCCCTTGCAGATCCCAGGGAGCCAGCTTTGGAAGGTATGGAGCCCATAAATGCCACAGAATTCTCCTCAGGCTGAGGTCTGAGTAGCTGAGTCTCACTTTTGGCCACTCAGCCTGCCAACCAGTGGCTGCACTCGAGTCATCTCAGGATTTGAGTTCTGTGTGCCTCTGTAATATTTCCTTTTAAAAAATCCCCAACCTAGTCTCAAGTAAAGCAGGGAAGATAAGTTTGTCCTCACTCAGGACTGAGTTACAGGTCAGCAAAGGTCCAGCTGAAGAGGCTCATAAGAGACCAGAATGGTGAAATCAGACAGAGGGGAGAGCACTGCCACTCAGGACTATTGGCCTCCTGTATTGCAAGAAAGGATGCCACCTTCCAGTTCTTTCTGCTTATAGGACTCTAACCTGTGACTGGGTACCATGGAGTTCATCACAGGCCTGGATTTCCACCCATATGTACAGACTGCTCTGCAGTTAGGGACCTCTCCAAATTATTGAGGAGTAATGATGTGAGTTTAAGGACTAAGGAGCATCTGATTCAGGCCATGGTCTTTCTGATCATCGGCTATGCATCTGAGAGCCGGACAGTGAATAAGGATGACAGAAATGGAATTGGTGACTTTGAGTTGCGGTGCTGGAAAAGAGTACTGAACATCTCATGGACTGGCAAAAGAACAAATACTTCTTGGAGAAAGTGCAGCCAGAGTGGTCTTTGGAGACAACTCACATATTTGGGGCATGTTGCCAGATGAGGAATGATGCTCAGAAAGGCAGAGGGTCATTTGAAGGAGAAGACCCTCGACCAGGTGGATAGACATAATGACTGCCACAAGGGCCTTTAGTGTGTCAGGAAGTGTGAGGACAGCACAGACTAGCACAGGGTTCAGAGCTGTTGTTCATGGGGTCACTATGGTTCATACTCAAATCAATGGCCTCTAATAACAATAGCACAGATCAGTGAGCTGAATCTCAGCCAGACTGAACGGATCTACTTGTTCTTTGGTTCATGTCTTAGTTACCAAGTGCTGCTATAACAGAAATATTACAAGTGGGTAGGATTATGATAGATGGTAAACAGAGTGAAGATTGTTAACAGCTTTAATTTGCTTGGCTCCACAATCAACACTCTTGGGACCAGCAGCCAGGAAATCAAAAGATTAATTGCATTGGGAAAGTCTGCTGTCAGACACCTCTTCAGAGTACTGAAGAGCAATGATATCAGTCTGGAGACTAATATGCATCTGACCCAGGCCATAGTCTTCACAATTACTTGCTTTGCATTAGAAAGCTGGACAATGACTAGGGATGATAGAATTAATGCCTTTGAACTATGGAGCTGGAGAAGAGTATTGATTATACTAGGGACTGCTAAGAGAACAGGTTCACCCTGGAGAGGGTGAGACCAGACTGCTCCTTAGAGGCAAGGATTCTGAGGCTTCATCTGACATATTTTGGCCATGTTTTAAGGAGGATCAGTCCTTGGAAAGGGGCATCATGCTTGGAAAGTTGGAAGGACAGTGCAAAAGAGGAAGACACTGGATGAGATGGATCGATTCAGTGACTGGGGTAATGGGGGTGGATGTGTCAGAGATAATAAGGCTGGCACAGGATGGAGCCGTTTTCAGGGCTATTGTACATGGGGTGGCTATATGGCACAAGCGACTTGACAGCACATAACAACAACAATAAACTATAACAAACATAAGATTATTCTCTCACAGTTTAGACCAGAAGTCTAAATTCAAGAGGTCAACTGTAGAGGAGGAGTTTCTCTGTGTTGGGTCTGGAGGAAGGCCCTTACACCTTCCAGCACCCTTGAAGATCTCCATGTTCTCAACACAGAGATTCCAAGTTCACAAGATGTTGCTCTGCTCTTCCACCCTCGTCTTTCTCGATGGTTCCTTCTTCTCTTGTAAGATGAAAGGTATGACTTGAGTAAGGATGGTACTTGAGACACATTCCCTTTCAAGGCTGTGACTCAGATGCCACTCACCTGATCCTGCCTCAACACATACAGGTTGGTATTTACAATATACCACAAAAAGAAGGATAATTACATCAGATCACAAATTTAAGGTAGCCACACAATGCCAGGAATCACAGCCTAGATAAACTGACATATATTTGTGGAGGAACACAATTCAATCCATGACATCATCATTCCCCATCCAGTCCACACCCAGAAGAAATTATATCTCAATTCTACCTACAGTCAGTTGCATCCTGAATCTAGCTCCTGTCAGGATCCCAGGGGTAGGGCCAGGTTCTAGAAGTCACTGCCAGACCGGGAGACCACAGATTCCCACAACTGCTGGTTCAACTTACCTCACTCCACCTCACCTAAGTCACAAGGCTCCATGAGAAATCCCAGCTGTCTCCCTTCACTGGGTGCAGCCTGGCCAACTCCCTCATCATCCTCCTCCTCTCAACAGCTGCTCTCTGGCCCTCCCTGGCCACCTCCCCTGTAGGTGCATCACTCTCAGGCAGGTTCTGGGGCAAACCACCTGCCCAGAAAGTGCCTCCTCACCCTTGACCTTGATCCATTATCTTCTTTTCCCTTCCCTTCTGCCTGAAGGAACAAGTCTTCTCCTCCAGGGCTCTTTAGGAAAAACTATTTTCATTCACTTTCCTTTAAAAAAAACCCAACAAAACCAACCTCTTACAAAAGTAATGTGTGGACACTGGAGAAAGATTTCAAGTTCAGACATGAAAACCAAAATGCAAAGTTAAAGCTTACCCACAACCACCATTGCTTTCTTTTATAGTTGAGCAATGTTTAGCATTCTTGTAACCATCATGTACCTTTTGCAAACAGAAAAGGCAATAAGGATTTTCCAAAAACCTTCACATCTCCACTCTAAGATAAGCACTTTAATACCTGGTTAAATAGCCCCTGGCTCTTTGCCTAGGTAGAAAGATAGATGGGTCAAATAATGTAGATTTTTTTGCTTTTTGACATACTTTATCAATATGCTGTAAGCCCTTTCCATAAGGACAAATAGATAAGTTAGTGGCTGCAGAGACAGCATTTGGATGACTGTTCCATCTGCCCTCCAACAACCCCTAACTGTTGGACACTTGAGTGTTCTGATGTTTCTTCAGGATAAGCTATGTTAGAATCTGCCCTAAGGTCAAAAACTCATCCCTCGACTGATCTCAACATCAAATTCCTTCTCCATATTCTCCTTTCCCGAGCTACAGCATCCCTCAGCCCCTGCACAGAACCTTCCTTCATCTCTTACCTAGTGGTGGTCCCAGCCAGGTATGTCAATAGCACCACCTCCCAGACCCCATCAGATAAACAGTTCATGACATCTCAAGACCCAGTCCAGTTCTGTCCCACTCACACCCACAAGCAGAGAGATACCAGCCAGTTAAAGATCTGCCCTGGTTATCCACGGCTTCCCTCCACACTCCCCAGAGATTCAGTAGGTCATTTATGGGAAAGAACAATGTGAGCAGAATGGTCAATGCATAGTTTGCAGATGATAAAATGTGGGTGTGTTGAGCATGAAGGAGATGGGGGAGCCTATGGAAGGTAAGGGAATGGTGAAGGATAGGAAGATCCCAAATCAGGGGGGTGGACACAGTCACTGCAGCAATGGTCCTGAATGTGTCAGAGATTGTGAGGACAGCTCAGCATACGCCAGGGTTCAGATCTGTTCTTCACAGGGTTGCCATTAATCACACTCAACTCGACAGCATCTAACACCACCACCACTTGGGAGTCTATGAGGTTTCAAACTCTCCAGGGTTCTGATCCTAAGCTGCAACCTGTCATTCTCTCAACTAGTCCTCACCTGGATTGTCCTTCTTTCATATCCATCATCCTAATGCCACCTCCTCCACAGAGCCTTTCCCATGCTCCTCCCCACTTCCTGACCCATCTCTCCACTGAGGTAGCCCTGCCAAGGGAACAAGACCCCAACGCCAATGCTCTGTCTTCTCCATCACATGTCTAACAGGTCACCACTGCTTCCAGGTCTCTGACAGTAGACCTTCCCAGCCTTCACCTCACTTTGCCAATACCCTTCAGGTTGCTCTAGAGTTCTATCTGTCCCTCCTGCACCCACAATGTAGTAAATCTACCAAACCCTAAACCCACTGTCATTGAGCACATTCCAACTTACTGTGACCCTAGAGGACAGATTAGAACTGTCCTAAGGGTTTCCAAGGCTACACATATTTAGGAAAGCAGATCAACATCTTTATTCCATGGAGCGGTTGAGCAATTTGCCCACTGAACAACCAGGGCTCCCTCCTAACCCTCCACTCATTCTGCAGATGATTCCTGCATCTGTCACACTGGCTCCAGAGTCACAAAGCCAACTGCCTCTACCACACTTCCTCTTAGAAGGTAATAGGTATCTCCCTGCCAACAGCAAATCCACAATCTCTGCTTTCCTTTAAAGCCCTTAAAGGGCTTTAATATGAAAAAAGCAATAAAGAGGGGTGCTTATTAGCTGCTCTTCTCGTACTTCCCTTCCTTCCCATCAAATACCTCCACATACAGCAAAAAATCTTGCCAGTTCTCACCACCTCCAAACTGGATCCTAAGAGTCCAACCTCTCATCCATTCACAACAGCCTCCCAAACATCCCGCCCCCACTCTTGCCCCACCCTATGCTCATGCAGCAGCCAGTGTGCTCCAGTTCTGTGCTCCCAGGGAAAACTCCAACAGCTTCTCACTGAATGTACGCTTGGTCCTCAACTTTCTACATACTGAGCCTTCACCAACTGCACTCACCCTGTCTGGCTTTTTGTTGACTTTTTCAGTAAATCTTACAGTTAGTAATAGACACAACACCCTGTATTATAACATATAGTTTGCTGATATTTTCATTCTCAGCTGTTCACCCACAGATGTTTTTTAGGTTATTATTCCTAATGGTAATAAAGGAAATAATTAAAACAAGATACTTGACTTACACCAGAAATCTACTGATGACAGTCTTCAGAACAGAACCCCGTTGTGAGGATTACTTATGTCCTTGGTTACCTATGTAGTGATGTTGTAACAACAAATACCACGGGCACTGTAGACAGAAAATTCTTTCTGGTTAGAAGGCTAGAAGCCTGAATTCAGGTAGCCAGTTTTGGGGGGAAGGTTTTCCCTTTCAGCTCAAGATTCTTGTCATCAAACTTCCCCTGAGTAGAAGTTTCTCAACACAGGGACCCTGGACACAAAGGATGGAAGCTCTCTGCTCACTTCTTTATCTAGTGTATGATGAAAAGTGATCCAGGTTGTACCTCAGGAACACAGCTGTGACCTGATTAAGGGTTTTACAGCCCACCCTGATCACCTTCACATCAGATTACGTCGGAGGGGTGAGTACCTAACTGTTACAACTATGGGAAATCCTGGCCCAGCCATAAATATTTTGGGGGGACACAATGCAATCTATGACAATTCTAAACTCCCAGTTCCCCACTACTGCCCATAAGGCCTTACTGCCTTGGAGCCTGACCTTTGACCTCACCTAGCTCTCTGTGGCTCTGGCTTCCTGACTCAGAGATGTACCCACACTGCTCCTTCTCTACTAGAAGCTGTTCCTCCTCATTAAGGTCTCATCTCACAAGTCCATCTTCCTTGACCCCTCTAGTTATAGTTCAAAAACCCACTTCACCCTTTTCTGGTATTATTAGCTGTGGTGTTGAGTGCTGAATGGACTTGCCAAAAAAACAGGTATGTCTTGGAGAAAGTACAAGTTAGGGTGCTCCTTGGAGGCAAGGATGCTGAAGCTTCACCTCACTTACTTTGAGCATACAGAGGCCAGTCTTGGGAAAATGACAGCATGCTTGGAGGGTCAGCCAGAGAGAAGACAATCCTCAACAAGATGGACTGACAGTGGCTGGAACAATACACTCAAGGGTATCAGGGTTGGATGGTGAGGGTGGTACAAGACAGGGCAGAGTTCAGTTCTGCTGTCATATGGTGGCCATGAGTCATACTCAACTCGATGGCACCTAACAATACTACCTAACCAAATCTGCTATCAGGGACCTCTCCAGAGTACTGAGAAGCAATGATGTCAGTCTGGAGACTAAGGTGCACCTTGATCCAGGCCATGGTCTTCACAATTACTTGCTATGCATCAGAGAGCTAGACAATGACTAAGGATGAAGATGATCAATGCCTTCAAGCTGTAGCGTTGGAGTAGAGTGTTGAACACACCACGGACTGTCAAGAAAACAAACAGGACTGTTTTGGAAAGGGTGACTTCAAGTTTCTCCTTGGAGGCTAGGATTTTGAAGCTCTGTTTCACATGCTTGGGGTGCATGGCCAGGAAGGACCAGTCCTTGGAGAAGGACATCATGCTTGGAAAGGTCGAGGGACAGTACAGGACAGGAAGACCCCAGGGATGAATACAGTAACTGGAGTAATAAGGATAGGTATGTCAGTCAGTGAGACTGGCTGAGGACTGGGCAAGCTTCAGAGCTGCCCAGGGTCACTATGCTAGCCACACAGAGTCACTATGAGTTGCAGGTCACTTGACAGCACATAACCACCACCTAACATTAAGTTTATGGAATTACTCCTGTCATCCACATTAGAATGAGGAATACAAACCAATCATTTGTGGGATAGGGAGTTCTGATGGCACAGTTGTTTGTAAGGAGCTTTATTGATAACCCAAAGGTTATTTGCCTTTTTTAAACCATCAGCATCACCAAGGGGAAATGACCACTCTCTTCCCCAGGTTAGGAGGAGAAAAATTACAAACTTCTCCCATAGAACCTCAAAAATTCCAATGGAAGGTCCAAATCACCATCATTGAGTTTGTGGAATGAATGATTCCCATAATCCCAAATGTATTATTGTGCCCATTCTGCAAATCAGGAAACTAAGGTTCAGAGAGATGAACTCTCAAGGTCTCCTGAGTATGTGGTTTGGGTTTAGATTTGAACCCAGATCAGCCAGATTCAAGAGGCAGACCTCTTGTTCTCTGGGGAGGGGACTCATCCTGCAGAGAGAAGCCTAGGAACAGTTACCTAATGAAGTTCTAGGACACAGCAGTCTCATAGACTCTCAACTCTAGCATGGCAGGCAGAGAAGGATGGGGAGGTAAGAGATAGATGGGGCAAAACCACTGGTGCACTTTGCATTGCCAAGTCCAGTTCAAAGATCGCAGGCCTCCCTGGGCCAGCTCTGAAGTGATCCAGGAGGCCAGAGGGGCTGTTCTCACTGCCATGGTGATTGTGTGGCAGCTGCTCTGCTCACATCCTTTATTCACTCTTAGCAACCCCATGAATTGCCTTGTTTTACAGAGGAGGAAGTTGACGCCCAGAGATTCAGTAACATACCCAAGACCTCAGAGCTGGGACAGGGGCTGGATGCCCAGGTTTGGAGGCCAGGTCTCTGCTCAGGTGTTATTACACATCACCTCACACACAGCTGAGAGCCTTCTACCACCCAAGGAAGGCTCAACCCAGCCTCCAATGGAAACAGCTCAAGCCCCAACCTCCACCTGATCAGGGAAAAACCATCAAGACACGAAAAAAGCACATGGCATGAAAAAACAGACCTCACACAGGTGACAGGTGCAAAACAGAGGCTTTAATCCCAACAGCAATAAAGGTGCGAGGGGCTGGAGGGCAGGGGAGGAGGTGACAGGAGGGCAGGGGTCTGGGACCATGGGAAGGAGGCAGGCACTGGCCTCTCCTGGGAAATTTTTATTTCTGTAACAGTTGTGGCTCTCGCCTCGGCCCTGGCACAGGCTGTCAGCCTAGATCTGAGGGTCAAGCCCTGAATTGTGCTTTTCAGATGCTCCCTCTCCCCAAAAATGTGGGACCCAGACATAGCCAAGGAGTAATGGGAAGGGGCAGGCCTCAGCTTGGGCAGAGGAGAGTCTGTAAGACTCAGGCCCAGAAACAATCCTAGAAGAAAACCCAGGAACTGACAAACTATTATAGCATTCTTAACCCTGAGGGGTGAGCCTGTTCGGCTTAGCCCCCGACGATCCTCACAGCCAACACCCAGGCTGGGCAGCCAATGGCTTACCTCAATCCACAAAGGCCACAGCAGTCTCAGGGAGTGTGGAGAACATGAAGTGGGACTGTTGCTTTCTAAGCCTTCCTGGTGGAGGCCCACCCACCACCCAGGGGAACAGAGCAGAGCCAAGGGGCCTTGGGAGGAGAAGGAATGAAACAGTGAGGAGGTGGCAGAAATATCTGAAGGTATGGCAGCCATAAGGAATCCAGGTTCTCTACACACACAGCTGGCTCCATGCCCCTCCAAGTCTCTGGCATCCGCTTCTTGCCAGGGGCAGCTTTGGAAAGGTGGGCCTCACCCAGTCAGCTAGTGAGGGAGAGGCCAAGTCCTGATCTGGCCTTCTCATAAAACAGTATTTTAAAAATTAACTAAACACATTCTATACAATGTAAATGTTTAACGATGTATGTCCACTCGGGATTTGTTTTCTTGTAGGTTTCTTTTACTATTTCTGCAGCAGAAGCTATGACTGAAGGATGCAAATTGCCTAGCAGGTACATCATTTCATGTTTAGATTCTATATCCCAATCTCTCTCATTTCATTGTGCTAGAGATTTTAGATTTTTCTATATCCATCTGGATTCTGACTTCCCTCAGTTTAAGCTCCACTTCCTCACATCTTTTTCTATTGTAAGATTATTATTTAAAAAAAAAATACACCAAATTTAAAACATTTTAACTTTTTCTTAAGTTTGAAATGTTACAAAGCTAAAGAGGGAAAGGGATACATGCAGGAGAGGTAAAGACAGTAGGAAAAATGGAACGATATCCAAAATTTTATTTCTATATAGCTCTTCCCAGACCAATCAAGTTTCTGATTAAAGTTCAGACATTCAAATTTAATGCAAAACAGATCATTTGGGAAACTGGACTTTATGAGGAATGTGGCATCAGGATTGGAGGAAGATTCATCAACAACTTGCGTTATGCTGATGACACAACCTTGCTTGTGAATCTGAAGAGGACCTAAAGCATTTGCTGCCTGCAATATAGACTGAAGTTCAATATAAAAAAAAAAAACCCCAAAACAGATTCTCACCACTAGGCCAATTGGCAGCATCATGACCTACAGCGAAGAGACTGAGATTGTTAAGAGTTTCAGCCTGCTTGGTTCCACAATCAACCGCAGTCAGGAAATCAAATGCTGAATTGCATTAGGAAAATTTGCTGTCAGGGACTTCTCCAGAGTACTAAAGAGCAACAATGTCAGCTACAGACTAAGGTGTGCTTGATCCAGGCCATGGTCTTTGCAATTATTTGTCATGCATCAGAGAGCTGGACAATGACCAAAAAGGACAGAAGAAAAAACTGATGCCGCTGAGTTGTGATGCTAGAGAAGAAAATGTTATGCCTTTGAGTTGTGGTGCTAGAGAAGAGTATAGAACATACCATGGACCTCCAAGAGAACTAACTGGTCTGTCCTATTGAGGGTAAAACCAAGCTGTTCTTTGGAGGGAAGGATTTTGAGGCTCTGTCGCACATACTTTGGGCATGTGGCCCGGAGGGACCAGTCCTTGGAGAAGGATATCATGCTTGGAAGGATGGAGGGGTAACGCAGGAGAGGAAGACCCCGGATGAAATGGACTGACATAGTAACTGGGGTAATGAGAGTAGGTGTGTCAGAGACAATGAGATTAGTCCAGGATAGAGCAGGGTTCAGAGCTATAGTGCACAGTGTCTCTATAAGTTGTGGTAGACTTGACAGCACATAACAACAACAGAAGTTATCAAAAAGGCCCAGGCTGAGATCGCTTGCTTACCGGCCTTGATGGGGACCCCCAACAAAGAAGGGTCACACTGGCCAATAAGCCTTCCAGCCTAGCCTACTCACTGGAGAGGTCTGTCTGGGGACAAACTTGGCTATGCAATGGCAGGCAGGCAGGCAGGGCTCTGAGCCAGGATCCTCAGCTAAAATGGTGCACAGAAGTAGGCAGGCCTCTGGGAATTGCATGCTCACTGGCTGGCTCTGGCTAGTACCCCAGAAGAAGATGTGGCAGGCAGACAGAGAGGCTTCCAGGTCTTGTATTGAGGAAGGGAGAGAAGTACATTATAATATGATTTCATTTTTGGAGATGGCTATTGTTAGGTACTGTGGAGTCGAGTCCAACTCATAGCAACCTTATGAACAGATGTGAACTCTCTTTTATCTGGTGCCATCCTCATCTCTGACATACTTGAGTTCACTGCTGCAGGCACTGTGTCCATCAATCTCACTGAGGGTCTTCACTCCCTTTAGCCAACCCTCCAGACCCTCCAGTTTCCCAAGTATGATGTCCCTTTCCCAAAAGCCCCCACAAAAACAAGTTTTATGAAGAATATGGCATCAGGATTGGAGGAAGAGTCATCAAAAACCTGTGTTATGCCAATGACACACCACTGCTTGTAGAAAGTGAAGAGGACCTCAAGTACTTGCTGCAGAAGATCAAAGAGTACAATATTCAATATGGATTGCATCTCAACACTAAGAAAAAAAAACCTCACCACTGAACCAATAGGCAGCATCAAGTTAGACAGAGAAAAGATTAAAGCTGTGGATTTCCTCTTACTTGGATCCACAGTTAACACAATATCCATGGTATCAGCAGTCAGGAGATCAGGAGACATACTGCACTGGGAAGGTCTGCTGTCAGAAACTTCGTCAAAGTCCTGAAGAGCAATGATGTCAGTTTAAAGACCAGATTCAAGACATGGTCTTTTCAATCACTTGCTAAACACCTGAGAACTGGACAATAAATAAAGATGATAGAAGAATTTATGTCTTTCCATTGTGGTGTTGGAGGAGAGTACTGAATAGCCACATATAGACAAAAGAAAAGTCACATCTTGGAGAATGTGCAGCCAGAGTGCTCCCTAAAGACAAGGTTATCTGACACAACTTGGGCATGTTATTAGGAGGGGTACTCCTTGGAAAGGGACATAATGCTTGAGAAGGTAAAGGGTCAGTTAAAGACAGGAACATCCTCAGTGAGACTGGCTGACACAGACTGCAGCAATGGGCTCTGATATGTCAGATATGATGAGGATGGCACGGAACAGGACAAATTTGTTTTCCAAAGGGTCAGGATAAGTCGTACTCCACTTGATGGCGCCTAACAACATGCCAAAAATATATAAGACAAAGTTTCTTCAGCCTTGCCTGTAAGAGGTACTCTAGCCGAACTTTCTCCAAAACTTGTCGTTTGTTCTTTTTGGCAGTCCATGGGATATTATTTAGTGCTCTTCTCCAATATCACAACTAACTCAAAGGCATCAGTTCTTCTTCTGTCATCCTTATTCACTGTTCCAGTGCATCTGTTCTCAGATATATAACAAGGATTGAAGACCATGGCCTGAATCAGGTGCACCATAGTCCTTAAACCCACATCACTGCTCCTCAGGACTTTGAAGAGGTCCTTGACAACATATACAAAAAGAAATGAAGGCAAGAGGCTGGGGCGGGGGGGTGAAGGAGAAAATTATAAGTATTTGCATACTTTTTAGAGTCATTATCTTAGGGAATAAAGAAGACATTCTCTCTACTTCATTTGTAAACTGTTTAAAATTTCAAACCCAAATATGTATAACTTCTATATATAGAAAAAGCAAAGGATTCTATGGTAATATAGAGAAACATACTGAAGTGCCAACATGTGTTTATTCACTCACTTTTTTTTTTACTTAAAACAAGTTTTTATTACACAAACGTTGTCACATAATCAGGTATTTCTCTACTTTGTACACTATCATTCTTACTCTCCACAGAAAGGCTACTTAAGTTCTCATCTAGTGATGGCAAGCACTAAAATACTGGGTTTTACAGAATAACAGTAAAAATGCCTCACACTTTATAGCTGAGTCAGAACCGATTTAAAACTGAGCCTCCAGCAGGTTTCTAAGGCTATAAAGTGCATGAAAAGAGATTGCTCATCTTTCTCCACAAAATATCTGGTGGATTTTGAGTCACTGGAAAGATGTGGTCTTTGGATTAGCAGCAATTCCCTAATGACTAGGCCACTAGAGCTCTCTAAAAAGCATGTTAAAAACTGTGGTGACTTATTAGCAAAGAAATCTAATACATTAGCAATGTTGTTACTGGGTATGTGGAGTTGATTCCATCTCCTAGTACAACTGTCCCACAGGGATTTCTTGGCGGCTCCTTCTTTACATAGGAGCTGACTTCTCAGGTCTTTCCCTTGCAAAGCAGGACAGGTTACAACACTTATCCTTTAGGTTAGCAGCTGAACACATAACCACTGAGGTACTTGTTCTTCATAATATGTTAACAGGTGGCATGAAAAAGTTAAAATACGACATCTAAATAACCGGAAGCTCTGGTGGCCTAGTGGCAAGAAGGTATGCTGCAATCCCAATGTTACACAGTTTGAGGCCACCAGCTGCTCCATGGGAAAAAGACGGGCAATCTCCACCATGTAATTAACTGCCTCCAAAAACCCACTGCAGTATCAGCTATGGGTCTGTTCTGACTCTACAGTATACAACAACAACAAATAATAATAACCAGTAAGAGCTAACTTTTAACAAAGGCTTCAAATAGGGAAAAACCGTCAAAAGCATTATTTTTAAATAAAGCACAACTTTTTAACTTTTCTAGTAACCATAGTGAAAAGAAATCTGGTGAAACTCATTTTAATACTTTATATGAGTCTAATGAATAAAGAAGACCTCTGAATTACAGCTTTGATGAAAAGTATCAAAGGTACTATGAACTGTCAAAAAAAAAAAAAGGCCGTCTTGGAAGAAGTGCAACCTAGGTGCTCCTTAGAGGCATTTAACAACAATAAAATGTATCCACAACAGTATCATACGAACAGGAAAGAACTATGTGGACAGCATCTGATCTCCACTATTCCACAAATGGGGGAAAAAACCCATCCAGAATGTCAACAGCACAAAAGTGATCCCTATGAGGTAAGACATGCTACCATTCTCCTCAAGCCTACTTCTAGCACTTGGGGAGTAACAGGTTACAATTCAGATAGGAAACTGGATCCAATTCTCCAGTCAGGACAGCCTTTCAGGTGTGTTCTGAGGCCCCAAGACCTTCAGGCTCTCAGGTTTAGGTAAGTGCTCTGATGTTTTTTCAGATCAGCCAATTATGACCTGTCCTACCAGTCTTCCAGGAAGCATGGGCTCCTAATGCCGGAGGCAGCAGATCCAGATAAGCTCTCTCACATGGTTCTCTGGCTGTCCAGCACCTCTACTGCCTCAGATGCTGCTAAGCTGGTCTCAGCCTCTGTCTGGCTGTCTAACACACAAAATCTGTGGCCCAAACTGGCATGCTGTACACTCTGCTTTTACTGTCTTGATGATATAAGATTCCTGTTTTCTGCCTCTAAAACTACTGGATTTAAGCCTGGTGGGACAGCAAGAACAAGTCATCCCCTTACTAGTTAGCAATCTACATCCTTTGTCTGCATTCCCACCTAAAAAGGTGCTATTATCCATTCATATTACTAGTATGGTCCCACCAAGCCACATACTGAAAGTGAAAGCCAATGGGTAGGAAAGCCATAGTCAGTATTATAAGAGCATCATGAGATTTTTTTTTTCACTATCTTCAAAATACAGTATATAATTTATGCTTTAATCAGTCACCGATAAGTGGTCAACTGTACCAGGATTCTGAAATCATATCCAGAATTTAATATTTAAAGGTGACGTCACAGTATAAATAACTTAGTGGTAAGGAGTTGTGCTGCCATCCCAAAGGAATATTGTTTGAATCCACCAGTTGCTCCATAAAACAGGTCATCTCCTCCCTGAAATTTACTGTCTCTCAAAACTCACTGGAGGGTGACTCACAGCAATGAGTCGGTTCTGACTTGACAGTAAACAACAAACACTGTATGTATGACTCACAGCAACCTAAAGCAAAACTGAGCTGAAACTGTTCTATCCTGTGCCATCCTATCCTCTCTGACATACTTGAGCCCACTGCTGCAGTCACTATGTCAATCCATCTCATTGAGGGTCTTTCTTTTGCTACCCTTTTCCAAGAAAGAGCCCCTCTTAACAACATGCTGTAAGTATGTGAGAGAAAACTTAGCCATCCTTCCACTAAGGAGCACTCTGGTGGCACCTTCTCCAAGACATATCTGTTTGTTCTGACATATTTCAGCAAACATATGCTGTCCTGGACATGCTCACCAGGTTTTGCCAAGAAATCTAGAGGACAACTACCTGGCCAACTAACTGAAAGAGATTAATATTTATTCTTATCCCAAAAAAAAGGTGATCCAACAGAGTAAGGAAATTACCCAAACAATATCACTGTCTCACACACAAGCAAAATCCTGCTTAAGATTATCCAAAACCAACTGGAACAGTACCTCAACAAAGAGCTACCAGAAACACAAGCTGGATTTAGAAGAGGCCACTGCACTAGAGACATTATCACCAATGTCAGATGGATCTTAGCAGAAACCAAAGAGTATCAGAGGAATGTGTACCTATGTTTCATTGACTATGCAAAGGCATCTGACTATATAGATCACAACAAATTGTGGCTAACCTTGAGAATGGGAATCCCAGAACACTCGATTGTTCTTGTAAGAAACCTATACTTGGACCAGGAGGCAGTCATCAGAACAGAAAAAGGAAACACTGCATGGTTCAAAATTTCAGTAGTAGATAACAAACTGGAAGAACAGAGCAGTACTGAAGAATAAGAACACAGATAGTGAGAGAGATGACTTAATTCCTCAATATCTTGGGCTCAAGTAGTCCTTGGAAAGGGACATCAGCTTGGAAAGACAGAGGAATGGTGAAGGAGAAGAAAACCCTCAACCAGATGCAACGACTGCAGAAAAGAGCTTCAGATCACAGGGTTAATATGAGTTGTGTTCAATTCGACAATACTTAACAACAGTAATCACTTCATTGTTAATAATTTTCATTGTTAAAGGAACAATTTAAAAAAGAACAAAAATAAAGCATTAATAGTTTCTGTGGTGAAAACTTCGAGAGGAATAACTTAAGTGTGACTAATCTCAGAACAGGAGACAAGAAGTGCAGAAAAAAGCTTGAAGATGTTCTGGAAAATTATTTCCTAAATATTACGGGGGGAAAAAATCATTGGAATAGCTGAACAAATGTCAAATAGATCAGACTCCAAAAGAAAATGACATATCATAACCAAATTTTCCAAATTTAAAAACAAGGAAAGACTACCAAAAGCAGCTCAGGAAAAACAAAGCATTATCTACAATTTCTCAGGAAAAACTAAGCAAGCAAGAATGCAATGAGTTAACATACATAAAACTCTAAAAGAAAACAATTTGTCAAACAAAAATAATATACCCAGCAAAATTGCCCCTCTAATATGACAATGGTATTAGAACATTTCCAGATAAAAAGAAAGTATGAAAACTAGACCAAACTTATGAGAAATCCTAAAAAGAGTTCTTGGGATCAAGATCTAACCATGATAGGTTATATTCCAAAACTAACATACATGAATGACATCAGTTAGAAACTTACTCAGATGCCAAAAAAATACACAAAGTCTAATAAACATGAGATTAAATACAGGAAACAAGGTATGAGTCCATAAATTATGACAACTACAAAGAAGATGAAGAGAAAGTGAAGGATAGTCCAAAATAAACTGAACTGCTTTAGACTCTAGAATAAAATATTAACTTACCAGCTAACATCCAAGAAAATCTGTAAATCTTTTCATTAAAATGAAAGAGAAAAAGCTTGAAGACTTCAAAAACATATAAAACAGCAGCAATGAAAGAAACTATAAGAAAAGCCATTAATAAAATTAATTCGGCGACGAAAAAGTAATTGTACAAAGAAATGGCAATAGCAAAAAAAAGTACAGCCTTGCATAACATCGGTGCATTCATTTAAGACATTACAGGAAACAAAATCAGTCACAAGAGGACTATTATGATATATGGACTATTATGATATAAAGTAATGGTTTACACACCAAATTTGTATCGGATGGTTACCAGGAAGGGAAAGAAGGTAGAAGGAAACAAAAATAAATAAGGTGAGTAAAAGAAAGGCAATATACAATATACTGATCAGACACTGTAATTCATTAATCATATTAATCTACTCTAATTGTTGCTTGTTGTTATGTGCTGTCAAGTCTGAACCAACTCATAAACCGACCTTTCAAAAGCAAAAATTACAAGGAGACTACCCATCTTTCCCTACAGGAACAGGTGATAGAATTGAACTGACTGCTGTTTGGTTGGCTGCACAACTTCTTATCTACTAAGTCAACAGAGCTCCCTTAATATAATGAATATAATTAAAAGGTGTATGAATGATTGAAAGAAACTATAATTACAATGTTACAGGATAAAAGATATTGACTAGGAATGATGTCAGTCTACAGAATAAGGTGCACCAGATGCAAGCCATGGACTTCATAATTACTTGGGATGCATCAGAAAGCTGGACAACTAAAAATGATAGAAGAATTAATATCTTTGTGTTGTGGTGCTGAAGAAGAGTACAGAACATACCACTGCCTAGTAAGAGAACACACAGGTCTGTAATAGAGTGAGTGAAACCAGGCTGCTCCTTGGAGGCAAGGATTGTGAAGCTCCCTCTCACATACTTTGGGCATGGTGTCCGGAGGGACCAGTCCTTGGAGAGGACATCATGCTTGGAAAGGTGCAGGGACAGTGCAAGAGTGGAAAACCCTGGATGAGATGGATTGACTGATTGGTATAATAGAGGTAGGTGTGTCAGAGACAATGAAATTAGCTCAAGATAGAGCAGGATTCAAGACTATTGTACATAGGGTCGCTGAGTCACAAACAACTCTACAGCACACAACAACAAATGAATAAGCAAATGAAAAATTAGTATGATTTGTAAGCTTCTGAAAATAAAAGGAGGGAAGAGTTTTTTTAAAAAATCACTGGCGCTATTAAAAAAATCATGTTTTGTTGGGGGTATATTAAAGAACATCTGGATAGTCATTATTGAGGTATTATTTCATGACATTGTAAAATAGCTATGGCCTGAAATTTCAACAACTATGTGTCATGGACCTTTTTCTTTTTAGAATAAAATTATTCTAAAAGGTACCAAGTCCTTTTCACTTTTCAAAATAAACAGAGATCCAGATCCATTTAGTATAGTGCCCAAGATCACACAGCTACTTGAGTGACAGAGCCAGTACCATGTCCTATTTTATAGGAAACTAAAAGTTAAACAATCCTGCTGCTGCTTCTCTATCCTCTTCTCAGTTTCTCAAACTATATACAATAGAAATTACTGCTTTAATAACTTTTTAAATTTAGAGCAAGAAACATATGCTTTAAAAACTAATGAATATTTCCTAAAATGTACACTCTCTCCTTTTTTACCTAAAATCTCATCCTGTAAGTCACTTTCCTATGAAAGCCTTCCGAAGTACGTACACACACACACACACACACACACACACACACACACACACACTCTCTCTCTCACTCACACTCTCTCTCTTCACTGCTGTAGTCAATCCTGACTCTTGTGGATCCTCCATTATGTTTCCAAGACTTTCCATTTTTACAGGAGAACACAACCTCACTGTCCTACAGAGCAGCTGGTAAATTCCAACCAACAATCTTTCACTTAGCAGCCCATCGATCCCACCACCAAGGCCCCTTTAGTACACACTAAAGGCCTACAATAATCTTTTCTAGAGATCTAACAAAACTAAAAAATAATTTTAAAATACTTTTTTTTTAATTATTTTTTTGTGTGCGTGTACCGTCAAATCAGATCTGACTGGTACAGGAGGAGATTGTCCCTCCTTCCCCGGCAGAGCATCTGGTGGGTTCAAACCATGCACTTCTGGGATTGTAGTTGCAGTTCCTTGCCACTAGGCCACTATACACCTCTTCCACTACCCAGTTGTTAAATCAGTGTTTCTTAGGATTTAATTCCAGGTTCTTTGCTGTAAATACCAAGAGCTCCAAACATGAGACTGGATACAAAATTCTTTTATTTGTCTACTTTCTTTAGATTCTAGAAAAATAATCTCAAAGAAATTGCCACACAGAGAGTTAACTGATGTGGTTTACCTGCCTAGAACCACCTTTCCTTTAATGGAAGAACCACTTCCTAACTTAAGGCAATTAGCCCCGGGTTTAATCTGTACCCCACTGTTCTAGTAGGCATGTAACAATTTACAGTATTGCCTGATCCACATGGTGGTGGTGCTATGTACCATAGAGTCAGAACAGATCCACAGCTGACCCTGGGGGTAGGTTTCAGAGGCAGTTAATCACACAGGAGCTTGCCCTTCCTTCTCCCACCAGGCATCTGGTGCCCTGAACCGCATGCTGTTAGGATTGCAGTGCATCTTCTTGCCTCTAGGCCACCAGAGCGCAACCATATAGAATCAATAAAAATTTCCCCATTAGAATATAAGGACCTGAGAAAGAGGTTCCCTTTTGAATTCATAGCAATAAAATCCATAAAAATCTGAATCTGCCAGTGTTTCTACCCTGTCAAATAAAGTATATGCCTGAAAATGAGGCCTTTTTAAAACAGTGGAGAGCAGAGAAGATGTATTCTGATGTGATCATATAAGCTCTGAGATCCAGTCAGATCTATTTTTAGTCTTTTCAAAAAAGAGGGTGGGGGATCCTTTCCCCTATACTAGTTTAGATCATTTCTGTCACTTGCAATCAAATGACAAGTCACTGCAAACTCACCCAACACCCATTGTTGGAATTAAAATCCATATACGGTGGTCACTTCCAAATATTTACTTCTAGTCCAGATATTACAATGAAATGTGCAAGGAGTTGGAGTCAGAAAATCAAAAGGGCCGAACTCGCTCAGCATATCTTAAGCTCAAGGAACTGAAGAACAAATTCAAA
>NW_006400074.1:2516665-2531321 GCF_000299155.1 Elephantulus edwardii
TACATAGGGTCGCTTTGAGTCGCAAGCGACTCGATGGCACATAACAACAACAGTCCAGATAGCTACTACCAAGAAACAAATGACAGATGGGTAAAATCAGCTGTCAAGTGGAAGCCTCTTTTAGTTGTCTCATGCCTGAAGTTCTCCTTCCACATTTCTGTAAACAAATTATCTACCCTTTCTTTCACCTCCCATGTTAGAAACTTGACAGTCATTCTTATCAAGTCCACTTTTCTTCTATAGAGCTAATTACTAATAAATGTTGTTGTTAGGTGCTGCGGAGTCAAATACAACTCCAGAACCCCATGACCAACAGACCAAAGTTCTGTCAATTCTAGGACTTAACTATCTACCACCATCCTAGTGCAGACCAGGATGAAACGGCCTCCCTACAAATTATCTTTTTTTTCAAACAGATTCTCTACTATGCTTAAACTGTAAATCTGTTTTTTTATCTCCACATCGGGTGTATTTCTTCATAACCCAGCAGTCAATTATATACTGACTGGAAGAGTTCTATATTTATTCCTACTTCAAAAAAAAAGTGATCTGTCAAGAGTGTGGAAATTATCGAACAGCATCACTATTATTATAGCATGCTTATGTGAAACCTCTACTTGGACCCAGGAGGCAGTCGTCAGAACAGAGCAAGGAAACACTACAAAATTGGGAAGGGTGTATGCCAGGGATGTGTTCCATACCTTTTCTATTTTTGTACAGAGCTATCACCTGGGAGACAAGGCTGTATGAGAAGGAATGTGGCATCAGGAGTGGAGGAAGATTCACCAACAACCTACGTTATGCAGATAACACAACCCTGCTTGCTGAAACTGAGGACCCGAAGCCCTTGCTGCTGAAAGTCAAGGACTTCAGCCTTAAATATGGATTGAAGCTCAACATCAAGAAAACAAAGATTCTCACCACTGGGCTGACTGATAATCATGATAGATGGTGAAGAGACTGAAATTGTTAACAGTTTCAGTTTGCTTGACTCCAAAGTCAACACTTTTGGTACCAGCAGCCAGGAAATAAAAAAAAAAAATTTGCACTGGAAAAGTCTGTTGTCAGGGACCTCTGCAGAGTACTTAAGAACAACAATATCAGTCTGGAGATTAAGGAGTGCCTAATCCAGGCCACAATCAGAAGGCTGGACAAAGACTAGGGATGATAGAAGAATTGATGCCTTTAAGCTGTGGTGCTGGAAAAGAGTACTGAATATACCATGGACTTCCAGGAGAACAAACAGGTTCATCCTTAAGAGGGTGAAACCAGGTTGCTCGTTGGAGACTAGGATTTTGAAGTTCTGTCTCATATACTCTGGGCATGTTTCAAGGAGGGACCAGTCCTTACAGAGGGACATCATGTTTGGGAGGGTAGAGGGACAGTGCAAGAGAGGAAGATCCTTAATGAGATGGATTGACTCAGTTAATGGGGTGATGGGGTAGGTGTGTCAAAGATGGTAAGTTTGGCTCAGGATAGAGCAGGGTTCACAAATGTTGTGCACTGGTTCACGATGAATCATGGTCAACTCAAATGCACTTAACAACAATAATCACTAGTATCACATGCAAGCAAAATCCTGGCAAAGATCATCTAAAACTGACTGAAACAGTACACTGACAGAGAACTACCAGAAATAAAAGCTGGGTTTACATTATTGTTGAATAAATATGAAGATCCAAGGTGGGTGGTGGGTAGAAACAGAGAGGTGAGGACGGGGGAGTTAACCATAGGGTAGCACAATTTGATGGGGGCGGGGGGTGAAGGAAATGGGAAAGGTAACAGTATGAATCATAATGTATTCAAACTTTGTAAACAAATCAGTATAAAAAATTTAGGGAAGTGTTTTGTCTCCATACCTTTTCAATCTGTATGCAGAACAGACCATCTGAGATGCTGGGCTGTACAAAGAGAAATGTGGCATCAGGATCGGTGGAAGAGTCATCAACAACCTGCGTTATGCACATGACACAACCCTGCTTGCTGAAAATGAGGAAGAACTGAAGCGCTTCTTGCACAAGGTCAAGGACTGCAGCCTTCAATATGGATTGAAGCTCAATATCAAGAAAACAAAGATTCTCACCACTGGGCCAACTGGCAGCATCAGTATGGATAGTGAAGAGACTGAGATAGTTAACAGTTTTAGTTTACTTGGTTCCTCAATCAACACTCTTGGTAACAGCAGCCAGGAAATCAGGAGACAAATTGCACTGGGAAAGTCAGCTGTGAGGGACCTCTCAAGAGTACTGAAGAGCAACGACGTCAGGCTGGAGATTAAGGTGTGCCTGATCCAGGCTATAGTCTTCACAGTTACGTTCTAGGCATCGGAGAGTTGGACAGTGAATAAGGATGATAGAGAATTGATGCCTTTGGGCTGTGGTACTGGAGAAAAGCGTTGAATATACCAGGAGAACAAACAGGTTTGTCCTGGAGAGGGTGAAGCCGGAATGCTCCTTGGAGTCAAGGATTTCTGAAGCTTCGTCTAACATACTTTGGGCATGTTGGAACGAGGGACTACTCCTTGGAGAGGGACAACATGTTTGGGAGAGAGGAGGGACGGTGCAGGAGAGGAAGACCTTCGATGAGATGGACAGATTCTGTGATTGTGATTGGAGTGGTGGGAATGAGTGTCTGACACGGCAAGGTTGGCACTGGATAGAACGGCATTTTGGGCTCTTGTACACAGGGTCGCTATGAGTTGGAAGCGACTTGATGACACTTAACAACAACAACAAACATACAAGCTGGGTTTAGAAGATGCAGTGACAACTGAAGACATTATCGCCAATGTCAGATGGATCTTGGCTGAAAGCAGAAAGTACAACAATAATGTCTGTGTTTCGTTGACTATGCAAAGGCATTTGAGTGTGTGGATCACAACAAATTCTTGATAAGCTTGAGAAGAAATGGAATCCCAAAACATCTAACCATGCTCATGTGAAACCTATACTTGGACCAGGAGGCAATCATCAGACTGGAATAAGGAAACACTGTATGGTTCAAAATGAGGAAAGGAGTGTGTTAGGGTTGAGTCCTGTCTACATACCTCTTCAATCTATATGCAAACTAGGTAATTTGGGAGGCTGGACTTTATGAGGAGGAACATGCAATCAGGATTAGAGAAGACTCATCAACAATCTCAATTATGCAGATGACACAACCTTGCTCACTGAACCTGAGGAGGGCCTGAAGCATCATTTGCTGCAGAGGGTCAAGGATTGAAGGTCACTCTCAAGAAACAAAGATTCTCACCACTAGGCAAATTGGCAGCACCATGATATATAGAGAAGAGATTGAGATTGTAACAGCTTCAGCTTGTTTGGTTCCACAATCAACACTCTTGGCACCAGCAGTCAGGAAATCAAAAGACCAAGTGCATTAGGAAACTTTGCTGTCAGGACCTCTACAGACTACTAAAGAGCAACAATGTCAGTTTAGAGACTAACGTGCACCTGATCCTGGCTATGGTCTTCCAAATTACCTTTTACGCATCAGAGAGCTAGACAATGAATGACCAAACAGGACAGAAGAATTACTGATGCTTTTAAACTGTGGTACTGGAGAAGAGTACTGAACATACCATGCACTGGCAAGAGAACTAAGAGGTCTGTTCTTGAGAGGGCGAAGCCAAGCTATTCCCTGAAGGCAAGGATTTTGAGATTTGGTCTCATATACTTTGGGCATGTTGCCAGGAGGGACCAGTCCCTGGAGAAGGACATCATGCTTGGAACGCTGGAGGGACAGCACAGGAGAGGAAGACCCCAGATGGAACAGACTGACACAGTAATCGATGGATAAAGAAGGTTAAGTGTGTCAGAGACAGTGAGATTGGCTCAGGACAGAACAGGGTTTAGAGCTACTGTGCATAGAGTTACTATGAGTAATGGTTAACTTGACAGCATATAACAACAGTAGAGTCAAGCTCAACTGCTACAGACATGAACGACATGAGTTGTTTTCCTGGTGGTAAATGGTTAAATGCTTGTTAGTTCAAACTCACTCAGTGGCTCCATGGAAGAAAGACCTGGCAATATTCTTTAGAAAAGATTCTTTCATTTAAAAATGTGACTCATTACCATCTGGTGGCAAATGACTCACAGCTGAGTCCTCAGCAGATTTCCAAAGCTACAAATTGCATGGGAAGAGATTGCCTTTCTTGGAGCTGTTGCTGGTGGATATGAACCACCAAAGGCTTGGGTTAGCAGCACAGTTCCCTCTGGACCAGGATGCCAAAACTCTCCTCAGTAAAGATTACAGTCAAGAAAATCCTATAGGGAAGTTCCATTCCGCTATGTAAGGGGTGACTGGACTGGAATCGACTCAGTGCGCTCACTCAACACCAGCCGGAAAACAAATCTATACAAATCAAGATTCATCAGAACTGTAACAATAACAAAGATCATAGCAGCGGAGTCATCCAAATTCACCTGCTTCAATAGCAGATACCGAATAATAACTTCCTAATTCATGTCTATTCATTAGCTCTATACTTCACTAAACCTAGGAATTTTGTGCAGGGTCCTACTGTGAAACCATCTAATCACTTTAAGCTCCTACTGTAACTAATGCTTTTTTCAGAAGACTGCTCAGGATGTCTGATCAATATGATTTATGTTTTAGGAATGGACAGCCTTTAAGATACTTGCTGTGAAAACCAATAAAGACTAAAACTATGATTTAATAAAATATAAAAAGACTTTTTGGTATCTTTTTTAAAAAACATAAGCATTGTAAATGATATATATAAATATTGAGCATTATCATAAAAAGGGAGCTCTGGTGGCCTAGCCGGAGCTGCACTGCCAAAGGCAGGCGATTCAAATTCACCAACTGCTGTGTAGGCGATAGGTGAGCAATCTCAGTTTAAATACCTAACAACAACATTATAAAAAACAGTCCACACAGTTGGCCATCAAAACCTCCCTCCAACTCCCCTCCCTTTATGTAATCTATACATCTCAACTCATGCTTGTTGCAAAGGTGGAACTGACTCTCAGAAGTAGTCAGAAGGTTTTCAGAGGCTATAAACTGCATGGGAGACAGCCTCTCTTTTTCCTGAGGAGGCCCCATTGGTTAACTTCAACTCCCAAAGAGGTAACTTTTGGGTTAGCGGCCCAACTTCCTATAGACTATGCCATCAAAGCACCCTGAAAAGTTTGACAGCACTTTATTAATAGTCACAAAACATCTACCATTTTGTGAAAAGTGCTCTTTGAGAATCCATCAAAATTACAATGTATTTTACAACTGGCTTAATTCCGTGTACTCACCAATTAATCTTCTAAAGAGTCGAGAGTAGTACTGAATTTTTAGTACAATATTGAACCTTAACTATGAAGAAGGCAATCACAACACAAGCATAAAAAAAGGGCAAAAAGTGAGACAGGAGGGCAGAAATGTCCTACTCCAAAAGTTAGCCTGGAAGATCAGCCCAAGAGAAAACTAATTTTCCC
This sequence comes from Elephantulus edwardii, assembly GCF_000299155.1. Classification (NCBI taxonomy): domain Eukaryota; kingdom Metazoa; phylum Chordata; class Mammalia; order Macroscelidea; family Macroscelididae; genus Elephantulus; species Elephantulus edwardii. The sequence goes on from NW_006400074.1 coordinate 2,522,119, forward strand.
TTTTCTCCATGGCTACCTTCTCTAAAAACACAAAAATCAGGTTAAGTACTGTTTTTAAGTAGGCTCGAAAGGACCTTCCCTCATTTAAGCATTTCAATGTGAGATAAAATCAGATACAAACCAGACCCGCAATCTAGTAGTGGAACCAACTGTATAAAAATAGCTATAAAAGACAAAATGACTCATGGAATTGACAAGTAATATGTGCACATTGTACATAAAATTATACTTCAATAAAGTTGACTTTAAAAAGACAAACGAGTAGGTGCATTAATACAATACCAGAGAAAAATGAAATTTAGAACACACAATTCCATCTGGGGAAGAAAATGGGCAAGAATTCCTATAAGTAGTGTGACTTTTACATAGGGCTTAAGGAATGACAAGGTCTTGCGCTTATGGTAATTAGTCATAAATACAGTCTAAGTAGAAAGGCAATACAAGCAAAAGCAAAAATTGTGGAAGCAGAGAGAGTAGAAGGCAGTACATCATTCAGTCATAAAGAAAAATCCAATTCAATGCGACTTCACAATTAATTTTGCAAGTACTAGAGTGAGACTGATCTGACCAATCAGACACTAAAGAGCCTTCCAGAAGAGCCTTCAACAAACTATGCAAGGGAGCTCTGGTGGCCCACTGGCAAGAAGCTACACTGCAATCCCAAAGGCACACGCCACCAGATGCTCTTCTGGAGAAGGAGGGGCAATCTTCTGCTGTGTGAGTTGGATCCAACTCAAGAGTTCACAACAAGGGGAAAAAACAAACACTATGCGCACAAGCCGTCTCCCAGATTCCTTGGAGCTTGTAGGTTATGCGGCCGCTGCCTCAGTCACTGACCCTTCAGCATCACTGTCCCAAACTCAGCTCTTGCTGCAGGCCACCCTGCCATGCTCCAACCTGGCAGAGACTATGCATTCAGCAGGAGCACCTCCTGCACCAAAGGCGCACCAGGCACATTGTGGCAGTCATCAGTATGGTGGTGGACATCCAGTTTGACAAGGGCCTTGGAAATGCAGGGCAGGGAGACCAGCCGGTCTTGAAAACTGCCCAGCATCTGGGTGAGAGCACAGTAAGGACCACTGCTATGATGGTACAGAAGGCTTGGCTAGAGGCTAGAAAGTCGTGGATTCTGCAATACCAGTCAAAAGTCCTGCTGGTCCTGCCTGAGACCTTGGGCAGAATCATGAATGTCACTGGCGAACCTATTTATGAGAGAGGTCCTATCAAAACCAAACAATTTGCTCCTATTCATGCTGAGGCTCCTGTGTTCATGGAGGAGAGTGCTGAGCAGGAAATTCCAGTTACTGGTTATCAAGGTTGTGGATCTACTGGCTCCTTATATTGAAGGTGGCAAAATTAGACTTTCAGGTGGTGTGGGAGCTGGCAAGATTGTACTGATCATGGAATTAATCAATGCTGACAATGCCCATGGTGGTTACCTTGCATTTGCTTGTATTGGTCAAAGGGCCTGTGAGAGCAGTGACTTACACCCTGAAATGACTGAGTCTGGGATTATCAACATGAAAAATATTGCCTCCAAGGTGGTGGTGCTGTAGTCAAATGAAGGAACTACCTGGTGCTCGGCCGAGTAGTTTTGACTGGATTGACTGGAGACGAATACTTCAAAGACCAAGAAGGTAAAGATGTACAGCTGTTTATTGATAACATCTTTTGCTTCACTCAGGTTGGCTAAGAGGTTACTTACTGGGCAGAATTGCTTCTGCAGAGGGCTATCAGCCTACCTCAGCTACTGACATGGGTACCACACAAGAGAGAATCACCACCACTAAGAAGAGATTCACTATCTCCATATAGGCTATTTATGTGTCCGCTAATGATCTGACTGATCCTGCTGATGCTACCACCTTTGCCCATTTGGAAGCTTCAACTATATTGTCCCATGCTACTGCTGAGCTGAGCATATATTCAGCTGGGGAGCCTCTGGATTCCACATCTGTCATCATAGATCCCAACATTGTCAGCAATAAACATTATAATGCTGTCTTTGGGATGCATAAAATACTACAAAACTACCTATCTCTGTAGAACATCACTCCTATCCTGAGTATGGATGAACTTCTGAGGAAGACAAGTTACTTGACTGTGTCTCATGCACGAAAAATAGAGCATTTGTCTCAGGCAGCCATTCCAGTTGGCTTAGGTCTTCGCAGGTCTTATGGCAAAGCTGGTACCTTTGAAGGAGACCATCAAAGGACTGCAGCAGATTTGAGCCAGTGAGTATGATAGCAGCAAGCCTTCTATACCATGGGTCACATCCAAGTAGCTGTGGTAAAAGCTTGCTAAACTGACTGAAAACATTTGTGAAGGGATCCTCTGGGTGAGCAATTGTCCACCATGTTTTTTATCTTCTTGCCTTTAGTCCAGAAGCTTCCATTTTCTAAAGAATAAGGATGTTGTGTTCTGTCTACTGAGTAGTTAAGGCTTCAAATATACATCCCCCCAAAAAAATCATGCATGCAAAATGAGTTCTAAAAGAACAAATATTGTATCATCCCATTTATGAGTATCTGGAGACCCCAGGTGGAACAAACAGCTAAGCCCTCAACTGTAAGTACAAAGGTGAGTAGTTTGAAACTATCCAGAAGCACCTCAGAAGGCAGGCATATTGATCAGTTTCTGAAAGGCCTGTAACACATGGGTTTGTTCAGTTAGAATCAACTGCATGACAACTAACAACATGTAAATATTCAGAGGAAGGTTTATGAGTAGTTACCAGGAACAGGCAAAAGGGCAGAGGGGAGTGTATCAGTGCTCAAGCAATACTGAGCTTCTTTTAAGGTGTTGCTATTGTTTGGTGATGGATGTGGAGTCAACAACAACTCTGACCCTATAAACAGAATCTGTCCTAGCATGTGCCATCCTCACCATTTCTGATATACTTGAACCCACTATTACAGTCATTACTGTCACTGTATCAATCCATCTCACTGAGGGTCTTCCTCTCTCTTTTGCTTACCCTCCACCTTTCTAAGCCTGATGTCCTTCTCTAACAACTGGCCTCTCCAAATAACATGCCCAAAGTATGTAAGATAAAACTTGCCTCCAAGGAACACCCCTGGTTGGAGCACTTTCTCCAAGACATTATTTGTTCTTTCCTCAGTCCATGGGATATTCGGTACTCTTCCCCAACACCACAACTCAAAGGCATCTTTCTTAGTCATCCTTAGTCAATGCCGAACTTTCAGATGCATCTTAAACTTCAAACTGACAACATTGCTCTTTAGTACTTTGGAGAAGTCCCTAACAGATTTTACCAAAACAACTCATCTTTTGATTTCCTGGCTTCTGACACTAAGAGTGTTTACTGTAAATCCAAGTAAATGAAGTCAATGACAGTTTCAATCTTTCCTCCATCCATCATGATGCTGACTATCAGTCCAGTGGTGAGGTTTTTTAATCTATATTGAAGGCTGCATTCTCTGATCTTCTGTAGAAAGCACTTCAAGTCCTCCTTACTTCCAGCAAGTTTGTGTCATCTACCTAACAAAGGTTGTTGATGAGACTGCCTCTGATCCTGATGACACATTCTTCTTAAATAATTTGCTCATTTGGGGAAAGGATACAGAGTTGATGCACACCTTTCTTGATTTTTTGACAGGGATATGGTGATGGTTGCTTAAATGATGAATAGAAGTAATGATAATTACACAAGTAATGAATTGTACATGTGGAAAATATTGAAATGGCAATTAAATGTTTTGTTACGTGTTATTCAGCACACCTTTTTTTTTTAAATATGGAACGCTTCACGAATTTGCATGTCATCCTTGCGCAGGGGCCATGCTAATCTTCTCTGTATCGTTCCAATTTTAGTATATGTGCTGCCGAAGCGAGCACAGCACACCTTTTTTAAAAGATGAACTTAGGAAGAAATGCATCAGATACACTGTATAAAGGAAAAAGTGAAAGCAGGAAGATCACAGGAGTAGTTCAAGTGGGTGAAGATTTGATTCAGAGTCAGGAAAAAATAAGGACTAAAAACGGGGAGATGAGACAATAAAAGATAAATTTTAAGGAAAAAAGAAAAACTGAAGATCAAATGACACTAGACTTTAAAAAATAATTAAAACTATTCTTGAAAAATATTAAACACTGACTTTACCACATGAAGTAGAAAACGTACATAAACCAAAAGCTATTAAATAAACTGAAATGGTATTCAAAGTCATCTCCAGAAAAAAAAGATGTATGTAGACCCAAATATTCTTAGAGACAAGGTCTACCAAGTTTTCATGAACAGATAATCCCAGTCTCAACTACTCTGAGAAAGGAAAATATAAGAAAGCTGCACAACTCATTTTATGAATTCAGTAATAACCTTGACTTAAATAATTAGTAAGGATTATACCAGGAATAGTGATTATACTATGACCAAGGACAATGACCAAGGAGGATAGAAGAAGAATTGATGCCTTTGGGCTGTGGTGCTGGAGAAGAGTATTGAGAATACCATGGACAGCTAGGAAAACAAACAGATTGGTCCTGGAAAGGGTTAAACCGGGTGGTTCCTTGGAGGCAAGGATTCTGAGGCTCCGTCTAACATACTTTGGACATGGTGTGAGGAGAGACCGGTCCTTGGAGAAGGACAACATGCTTGGGAGGGTGGAGGGACAGTGCAGGAGGGGAAGGCCCTCTATGAGATGGATTGATTCAGTGACTGGGTTAATCGAGATAGGAGTGTCGGAGACAGTGCGATTGGCACAGGACAGAGCAGAGTTTAGGGCTGTTGTACATAGGGTCGCTATGAGTCGCAAGCGACTCGCCGGCACATAACAACAACAACATATCAGGAATGCCTGAATGGCTTAGAGCAATGCATGTCTTGCTAACAAAATGGTTTAAGTTTGATTCCACTATCTGCTCCTCAGGAGAAAGACGAAGTGTCTCCTCCCATCAAGATCTATAGATGTTATTGTTGTTGTCATGTGCCCTTGAATCAATTACAACTCATAATCATCCTATCAGCCACATGATCAGAATCTTGCCCTATTTCTGCACCATCCTCAGATCTCTTAAGATGCTCAAGCCCACTGTTACAGTCACTGGGGGTCCCCAGAAACCCTCTGGAGGGTAACTGAGTAGACAGGACTGACTCCATGGTTTGGTTTTTGATTTTATAAAAGGAAATATCAGTCAAGAAATCAAAAGACACATTGTAAAGTATTAAAATGCAAGATGTTACAGCTGAGGAGTAAGGTGTGAAATTTTCACTTGTTTTATATGTATGTCTGACATATTTTGGACATGTCGCAAGAAGAACTAGTCATTAGAGAAGTAAATTATGCTTGGGAGGTTGGAGGGACAGCACAGGAGAGGAAGATCCTTGATGAGATGGATTCAGTGACTGAGGTAATGGGGTCAGGTGTCTCAGAGACAGTAAAACTGGCACAGAATAGAGCAGAGTATAGGGCTATTGTACATAGGAATGGTCACTATAAATCACAAGTGATTTGACGGCACATAACAACAACAACAATATATAAGTAAAAGCTAGATAGGACCCTATGGTCATACTGGACTCGGCAACACCTAACAACAAAGTAAGAATAAACAACTTTCAATTATGGCATTCACAAAGAATAGTTAATAAATCACAAACTGCCAAAAGAATAGCAAGTGTGTTTTGGAAGTATAGCCAAAATGATCCTTAGAAATAATGGCCAAACTTCATCTCATATACTTTGGACATACTATCAGAAAGGACCAGTTTTTGGAGAAGGACATCATGTTTGGTACAGTCAATCCTTTCTGGTCATAAAAAATAAATAAATAAATAAATAAATAAGACGACTTAATAATGAGATAGACTGATACAGCAATAGGCACAAAACAATTGTGAAGACGGCACAGAACCAAGCAGTGTTCCATTCTGTCATTCAAAGAAGAGTTGTTAATGAGCCGGAACGGACTGTGCAGTAGCTAACACCATACCAGAGTTAGCAGGAAAAGCATTCTAATACCACAAAAGTAGAGTCAACAAACACTAGTTACTGACAAGATGTGATAAAATGGAAAGAGGTTTGATCTGCTACAACATTAACAAAAGTAAGAGACATCAAAGAAGCAAGTTTAGTAAGGAAGGGGATAGCCGTATAATCCAGAACAGCAAACAGAAATAGGGATAAAGCAGTTGGCAACACTGGATTCACGTGCAGAACAAAAATAATGAAGGTAGACAAGAAGTATTCATATGGAAAAGTTTAAATAATAATGTAAAGGAACTAAAGACTAAATAAAGCTTTCTAAAAATTCAAACTAGAAAATATATACAAAGCAGGAAGTTTTCAGATAGAAAATGAGCAGAGACAAATAGTATAATGTCACAGAAATCTCTCTTCTAGTTAGCTCTTATATGCATCCTTCAGAACTGCCCCAGATGTAGGTCCAAGGTAATCCTTCCAGGATAGCATCTCAGATTCTCCTAGTATTTCATTTTACACTCTGTACTCAGATTATAATCCTAATTACATATTCACTCTTAAATATGTCTCCCTTACTACACTATAAACTTCATAAGGACAAGAACTGTATCTCTTTTTGCTTCACAGTGTGCTAGATGAGAACAAATATTCATGCATGAAATAGACAGCTTACTGAAAGCCAAGCTATTTCAAAAAACAAAGACAGAAAACTGAAGATTACTTAGAAAAAAGTTGCAAAGAAATTATCTTCAAAATAAGTGTTTCAGTAGATTTTTGAAGGTGAAATTTAGAGAGGAGTTTAAGAAGCAAATGGATGGCCAGGAGAGAAAGGCAGACTCCTCTTGTCAATAAATTTAGTTAACACTGGTAATTTCGAGAAATGGAACGCTGTCTGACCAAATTTTAATTTTACTTCAATGTTGGCAGTTAGAATCCACTAGGCAGTAAGATGGGCAGTCTCCTGTAAAGACTTACAGTCTTGGAAATCCTTTGGAATACTGTCAGAAGTGGATCTGGTTTTGGTTACTACTTTCACAATAAAAAATTTTTAAAACTTAAAAGAGGAGAAGGGGTGCTCTGGTGGCCTAGTGGCAAGGAGCTGCAACTTCAATCCCAGAGGCGCACGGTTCGAATCCACCAGATGCTCTGCCGGGGAAGGAGGGACAATCTCCTCCTGTACCAGTCAGATCTGATTTGACGGTACACTCACACAAAAATAATAAAAAAAAAAAACAAACTTAAAAGAGGAGAAACAGCAACTAGACAGCTTGAGAGAACAGACACAAGGTAAGGTTTAAATCAAGGAAATCTTCAGCCCATCTGTATTTTTAAAGACAAAGACAATATAAAGAAATTCATACTCTACTACGTAGAAAGATAATGAAATATGTAAGGTGCTTACCAAATAAAAGGACAAATAATATTCTCCCTCTGAGATGGAAGGGAAGAAGCACATGACAGAAAGTAATCAACGCATTCTTTTTACTTACCAAAGGATGGAGAGAAGTGAATAAAGAAAAGTATCCCATGAAAAACAATTATAGAGAAGAAGTAGTATCAAACAGAATAGAACACTGGTTCTACATTTTCAATTTCAATCAGCCTTTCATGAATTCAACCAAACAAAAAACCAAACAGACTGGAGATGATTCCAACTCCCAGTGACCCTGTACAGAGAGAGTAGAGTAAGTGTCCCACAGTTTTTTTAAGCCTGTAATCTTGATGGAAGCTGACTGCCACCTATTTCTCTCACAAAGTAGCACCAAACAACCTACCTTTCCAGGTAAGAGCTAAGGGTTTAATCACTGCACCACCAGAGCTCCTTGTTATTAACCTATTTCTGTATCACAGAACTACCTAAGTATTTTGATTTGAAATTAATATTTAACTAATTCTGGTTCAAAAATGTTTTCGTTCAATAACTGAAAACAGCAACAAACATTAACATTCTACTTTAATTTTATTTGCTTAATTAATGCTACTACAAACAAGAATAAATGAGCTGTTTCCAACTCAAGCAACAGAAGTATGTACATCTTAAATACGAGTAACTGAAAAACGTTCTCAAATGCCGGTGTCTGTAGAGTTTCACTTATCGTATGCTTCACTTTGAGCAGTTAATGAACAGTAAGAGAACGTCTTAAATTAAAATCCAAGCTCACTCAAGCAAATTACTCAACCTTTTGAATCTCAGTTTCCGCCTCTGACAACACAGGTGAATGTACCAAGTTCATCCTAGGTACGCAGAAGAGGTCATTAATCGTTTAAAAGTAAAAAACGGCACCATTTTAACCAAATTAAAACATCTGTGAGGACGAAAGTGTGCAAGTCACAAAATGCCAGACCCTCACACATGGCATATTGTTTTTCTTCCCTGACGCAGGCTTTTTTCTTGCCAAATCATTCCACTAGGAGTCTGGAAAAACAAAAAGGTTACATTCAATTCAGCAGGAGAAACTGAAGTGTAGAATCACAACAGACATGGAAGCGAAGGACAACAGGTGAACACATAGGACATCGAGTGAGCTGGCACCTTCCCCCGGCAAGTTGTGAAGGAGGACTTAAAACTCCTGCCTTAGGTGCGCACAGAATGGATGGTTTCTTTTCCTTTTGCAGACGCGTATACCAACTTTGCAGCTAGCTACCGGGTGCGGAAAGTGAGCGCCTTTCCCATTTAAGGATTCAAGCCGCGGACTCCAGTTCTCGCCAACACCGCCTCCCCAGACGCGGCCCAGGAACCCGGGGGTGGCAGACAAAAGAGGGGCGGCGGCGGGGCGCCGCGAGGAGGAAAGACATGAACCCCGGAGTCTAGGGACGATGAGCTCCGAGGGACTGGGCCCGACCGGTGCCGCGGCCTGAAAGGCACCGAAAGGCGCCGGGACGCCAATCGAGGCCGAGGGGCCCAGTGCGTCGCCCGGACCGCCCTTTGCTTGGATAGTGCAGCGGCCGCCAGGCCTGTTCGCAGGCCGGCTCCATCAGAAACTTGGGCTCCAAGCCACCGGTTCCGCCGCCCCGGCTCTCCTCGCGCGTACACGCACTTTCCAAACGAGCCAACTCACCTGGACCCCGGGGAAGTCATTTCCAGCCCTCGGCGCGGCGCAGGGTGGGCGCGGCGAGACGCCGCAGCACAGCGAAGGCCCCGGCCGGCCTCCGGCCTCCGCCCTCGCGTGCAGCGGCCCTTGGCCCGGCGCCTCCTTGTGCGGCCGTGTGAGCCTCGTCGCGCGCGGACGGACGCGCCAGAGTCCAAGCCTTCCACCCGTC
>NW_006400074.1:2531561-2546926 GCF_000299155.1 Elephantulus edwardii
CCCCAGGTCGACTCGAAAGGAGCCGAGCGCATGGCGGAAGCGCCCGAAGGACCCGTGGAGCCGGCGCCCGGCAGCCGGCTCCCGAGACCCGCAGCCGGCACGGGGGCGCCGGCTGCGGTGGGGGCATCTCCTGCGCGCGGCTCTAGGCCGCTCTTAGTAACCAGCCCCGCCGTCGTGGCGAAGGCCGGGCGCGCTCGAGCCAGCCCGGGAGACGCCGCCCGGGACGGCAGCTGTGGCTCGCGATGCCCGCGTGCCGCGAGTTGCCAGGAACGTCTATCCGCTCCCGCGTTTCTTCGTGTTTGTACCTTTTCCCACAAACATCCCGAATACACAGGAGCACCAGCCGTATGGGTTGTGAAATTAGCCTGTAAGACACAGCAGGTCGCAGTGGTCGTCTTTGCGACGAAGGCTAGAAAATGCAGTCACTTCCATTTATTATTCCCCTGGTTGTTGCTAAGCTTCTCTCTCTGGGCTCTTTGCCAGTATGCTGAGGCACAGTTGGAGAGGTGGAGGTGAACAACCTCGGAGGAAAGCACATTTCCTCATTATCTAGCTCTCCAAGGCTCTGCCCGCTCCTGTTGTCAACCAGCCGGAGAATTCCAAAAGCGTAAAATAAGGATCGGCACTTACCCAACAGAAATGAAGTCAGCGAACTATAAATATTCTTCCCATCTCTACCTTTGCATCAGTCTGTGACCTTGTGTACCCTCAGGAGGCTCATTCTCCGTCTGGGAAGTGTAGATAATTGCCATTTCTTTCATTTTCCCTTATTCTTTGTGGGAAGAATCGTTAAAAATCATTGGGTTCCTGTGTTTGAAGGACGAAGTAGGCCCATTTTTAACAACCAAATGTGCCCTTAACCTCCTTTGTACCTCAATGATAATTTCGTACTAAATTAAGTCTCTACAAAATACAATTTATTTTAAAAAAGATCTTCGTAAAATTACCTTTTAAACTGTAAAGAAGATTTGAGCCAGAAACTGATACTTTGTTTTCACACAGTCTCTTAAAAGATGCTTAGATGCCAAAACATTTCCTAATATACTTGTTTAAATGTCCTTGTATTCTTTTATACATGTTTCCCTATCTTTTATTCTGTCCCCTTTCTACCTGTCTTTGTCTTTAGTAGATACTCAATATAGTTCCAGATTACTTTGTGATTTTACTTCTTTTCCTGAAGTTCTGAGCTCTTTTATCCCTTACTTTTAAGAGTCAGGGATGGGGTTATGTTTCTAGCATGTGCAAAAAGAATACAAGATACTTAATATATCCATTTTCTCTTTCAAGTTTCTCACATACTATCCTGCTTTAGTTATAAGAGGGAAAGTGTGCCTTTTGCTAAAAAAAAAAAAAAAAAAAAAAAGGATCAAACTAGTCTAGTCAGCTGAATAACTCATCATGTATGCCAAGCAATATTACATGGCAGAGGGAAAAAAAAAAACACAAAAACATGGCAAGTATTTTATGTCCTCTGCAGCCCAATTCAATTTTTAGACATATTGATCAGTCTTTAAAATTGCCAAGAATTTCAAATTAGAATTTGATTACCCCAGGTTTCTGAAATGTACAAAATTGGTGTTGCCAGGCTTGTTTTCTATGCCAGGGTGGAGATGGCAACAAAAGTGAGACATCAGTGTTTGAACTACAATGTCTTTGGGTATTTCTCTACAAAATAAATAAATAAATAAAAATCCACTTTTCAAGCTTTTGGGAATTTGACATCCCTTTTGCCTGCTTTAGGTAAGGCCCCCGAGGTCTAAATCCACATCACTTCACAGCACCTACCTACCCACAGTGTTCACTCTGGGGCCTGGCATGTTTATGCATGCCAGCCTGTTTCTCCAGTTTACCTGCCCACTAAGTGAATAAGAAGCTAGGAGGCCCAAGGAGATAGCTAGTTTAACACATAGTTTAACACCCAAAGTCAAAGGCAACACTGGGAACACAGGGGGTTAAGCATTGAGTTGTTAAGTAAAAACCAGCAGTTTGCAGTAGAACTATGAGGCAGTCTGCACAGGTAAAGCTTTAGAGCCTCAGAAACCCTTCTGCATTACCTAATAGTTCTACCCTGACTTATAGGACCACTGTTCATATAAATAAGGACTGAGCTGGAAATTAGCTTTTTCCCCCCTTTGCTTTAGTTAGAGATGTGGATCTCAAGAATGCTGGTGACCACTGACTGACATAGCTTTAGATTTAGAATGGTTGTTAGATCATTACTGTTGTTGTGTGCCATTGAGCAAGAACCAACCTGTTGTTGACCCTCCAGTGCATTTTCAGAGGCAGTATAAAATCACTAGGAAGAGACTGTCCATCCCTCTCCCTCAGAGTAGCTGGTGGGTTTGAACTACATGCCTTTGGGATTGTAGCACAGATTCCTACACTAGGCCACCAGTGCTCCCAGATCATTCTTAGATCTCCTTATAACAGACACCTTTCCATAGAGTTCTTCTCAGCTTCTCAAGGAGTCTTCCTGGATCGGCTAATTTGAATTAATACCCCATCACGGACAATTTCATGTTCTTCATATCACTGTTTAGTATCTGAAATTATCTTATTCATTTGTGTATTTATTGTCTGAATCTGTCTGCCCCACTCAAAAGCAAACTCCATGACAGCAAAGACTTTATAGGTCTTGCTCTCTCTCATACAGTGTTCCTAGAACATTGTTAAAGGCTTAATATTAATTTGTTAAATGACACAGGTAAGGATAGATTTCCCTCAAAGCATTTCCGAACTTTGTCACCAAGGCTCTTCAAGTTTTAGGGAGTGTCGTGAAGATTGGTGGAGAAATCTTTGGATTATGCCATCTTTGGTGAAATAAGACTTCTGCTGTGAGGGATCCAAGTTCAATGCCAGTTAATCCATGCAAATTTTCCCTCCTTTCATTTAAAGAGACAAAAGGTGGCACTGAGTCTGTAATGTAAGCATGAAGATAAGTTACAGCCTACTAACGGGAGTAGTGCAGTACACCCTCAGTACAATGATATTGTGGATTAGTTTCAAACTGAATATTAAATAGACAAAATGGTTTAGAAGAGTGGAGGAAGCAACTACCTCTTTTAGCATAGACACCACTACAGTTTATAATACTTTTTTTTTCTTTTTCTTTTTTTTTTTTTTTTTTTTTCAGAAACAGCCAATAGGATTTTAATGACAGGGCAGGGTCTGGGGTTAGTTCTTGTAGTCACGGCTGGCTCTTCGGCCTCGGGCACGCTCAAACTTCCGGCCCTTGGAGCCGACTTAGGGTTTGGTGTGGCTGTGTGGGGTGCTCGGGGCCTTGCCAAAGTGCCTGTACACCTCGCGGCCCTTGCGCGGCCCGGGCAGCAGCACGGTGCCGCACCCCTTGGGCGAGTCCAGGGCCAGCTGGTCGAAGGTGAGGATCTTGCCTCCAGCCTTGAGGATGCGGCTTCGGGCCCGGCTGCTCACGCGCAGAGCACACACCTTCAGCTTGGGAACCTCCTGAATTCGTACGTCATCTGTTATGGTCCCAACCACCACAGCCGTCTTGTTTTCTCGGCCAGGAAGCTTCATCTTTCGGATCATCCGAGAAAGGGACAGCGGCGGCCGGTTGGTGCGGCTCAATAAACAGTCTCTTCAGCACAGCCTGGTTGAAGGTGGAGTTGGTCCTTCTGGCCAGGAACCTGTAGTGTAGAGCTTGACCAACAGCCGGAGGTATCCTGGCTCTTGGGCTCTTTGCGGCGGACCGTTCTGTCCTTGTTGTGGCGAATGTCAACTCCCATGACGGCGCCTCCTGCTCACCCAGGTCCGGAAAGAAGGACAGTTTATAATACTTTTTGAGGTGCAAGACAAGCAAATAGAAAAAGAAACTGTGTTTAAGAAAAAGTTGGCTGTATACAATATTTCATTCACAAAAATTTTAAAAATAATTTGTTCTTTTCTTTGAAATAGTACAATACTTTACTTTCTATTCTATTTTCATTGCTAACCAACTTGTTAGTTCGTCCTTACTCTCATTTCTCTTTGTTCCAAAGACAGACATCATTCCTGGAAGGGTAGAGAGTAGGTAGGTGCAGGAGAAGAAGACACTGAATGAGAAAGATTGACACAGTGACTGTGGCAATTGGGGGCAGGTGTGTCAGAGGCAATGAGGTGGACTCCGGGAAAGGCAATGTTCAGAACTATAGTTATAGGGTCACTATGAGTCTTAGTCAACTTTACAGCACATAACAACAAGAGTAAGTAGTATCCTTGGTAAAGTCTCATTTCATCATAATAAATAGGCAGCAATCAGCTATCACTTCTTTCCACCTCATTCATGGCTTCTGTAATCCTCCTCCTTCTCCAGGCATCAACATACCTTTACTACAAAGCCAGAAGATCCTTGCTGTTTTTGCTACTTAATGGGGAAACACTGACCTTGGACTCTTTCCGATATTTACCCAAAGCCCTTGGCTTGTGCTTAAAGTCTTGCCCTATTAACTTGCCTGAAACTTTATTTTCTCTACCTGCTGTCCCAGCCCTACAGCACAAACTGCAGTGCACTAAAAGCCACTCCTGGTGGAGTTATGTGTCTGCCTCCAGTTCTCTGATCATAGATTCTCTGCTTCCAAGTTCCACCCACCTCTCAGGCTTTCTTTTTCACATTGCATCAGGTTGGGCATACTGATGACAATTGCTCTCCTGGACTACCACCTGTTGTTTGCTCACCACTCTCTAGCTATCAGATACTGACGGAAGGACTACGGCCTCTCCACCCCAGCTCCTACTCAGTCTAAGGTAAATTTTGTCATTTCCCATCCTGCAACAGTTCATTGCCTTACCTTTTCCTGTCCTGATAGTGGATTGATGACACTTGGATTTTTTTTAACCAGATGAAAACATATAGACACGCACACACATATGTATGTATGCTGTTTCATATATATATGCATGTATAGGTGTGCTAAAAATCATACCTAAATATTTCTCATATTTCTAGGCAAATAATGTATATCTTCTACATTGCTTTGCCAACTGCACCTTGCCCTGTCCCATGAGGTAATTTTGTAAGCATGAGGTTCTAATTTTATACAGCAAAATATATGTACACACACGTACATAGATATACATATTTATTCTGAAATTAAAGCCCCATGCTTGATTCTACTTACTGCTAAATACTCAGTTATCTCAAGAATTTCTTTGGCACTTGTAATTGTTGTTAGGTGCCATCAAGTCAACTATAACTCACAGAGACCCTGTGAACAGTAGAGTTGAACCCTACCCTATCCTGCAAAACCCTCACCCATTTCTGACATGCTCAAGTCCATTGTCAGAGTCATTGTATCTGTCCATCTTATTAAGGGTCTTCCATCCTTTTTCTGAGCTTCCACCTTTACCGGTGTAATGTATTTTTCCAAGGACTGGCTCCTCCTAACCATATGTTGAAAGTACATGGAATGAAGTTTCACCGTCTTCTCCTCTAAGGAGCAAAGCACCCTGATTGAACTTCCTCCCAGACAGACTTGTTTGTTCTTTTGGCAGTTTGTGGGATATTCAGTACTCTTCTCAAACACCACAGCTCAAAGGCATCAATTCTTCTGTCATCCTTACTTCTCAAATTTCACATGCATAGGAGGTAATTGAGAAGACCCTGGCTTGCATCAGACACACCTTAGTCTTCAAAGTAGCATCTTTGTTTGTTAGCACTTCAGAGAGGTTTCTGACAACAGATTTTTTCCAATGCAATAGGTCTTTTGATTTTTTGATTGTTGATTATAGATCCACATAAAATTAAATAGTTGACTATATCAATCTTTTCGCCATCTATCATGATGCTGCCTATTGGTTCTGTGGTGAGAATTTTTGTTTTCTTGATGTTGAGATGTAATCCATAGTGAAGGCTGCAGTCTTTGATCTTCTGCAGCAAGTGCTTTAAGTCTTCACTTTCTGCAAGCAAGGTGTGTCATCTGCATAACTTAGGTTGTTGATGAGTCTTTCTGCCATACTGATGCAACTTTCTTTTTCATATAGTCCAGCTTTTTGAATAATTAGCTAGTCCAGAATTTCCAGTGTCTACAGCTTATGTATGATTACCTTACAAATGATTAGTCAGAGGCAAGGTGCTATAATAAACATGTAAACAGAGACAGCAAGGAGATATAATACTTGGTTAAGAATGCAATGCAACCATGCTGTACCTGATGTCCGTGGTTTATACAGTCATCATGAGTGTGTCACCAGGTACCCCTAATGTGATCAAGACACTAGCTTATCTACCACATGCACTGAAGTGTACCCATTCCTGTGCTAGACTTAGAGTCCTTTTGTAGACAGAAACTGTCTTACTCTTTCTCTATAACAGCTCTAGAATCTAGTGTGTTGCCTGGCACAGCAATAAGTAATCAATTTATGGAATGAATAACTGAATATACTAGACATTGTGGTAAGTACCTGGCCTTAAAATCTACTTGTGAAAATAAAACAGGCTTTGAGTTTCCTTATTTAATGTTTGTTTCTAAGTCAGTACTTATTCATCTTAAGATAGTAGATACATGATTATTTATTGATAGTTTGTCCTTTTAATTTCTATCAACCACGGTAGATTTTTTAATAAATACTTTAGTAAAAATTTTCATTTTTTAAAAAAATTTAGTCAATTTTTTAAAACCTTAAAGAAATAAGAGTCTAACAAATGTAATGATTATCTTTTACTTTAAATTTTAACAACTCATTTTTAACTAATAATATTTTTTAAGCTCTAGAATTTCTTATTAAGATAATTTCCTCAATCCTTTCATGGAAAATTAAAATAATACCAGTATTTCTTTTAAAATGTGCATTAATTTCCACTCAGTTTGCTACATAGCCTAAAATCTATCTTTCTCATTGTGAACTCAAATTGTACTAGTCATCTTTCTAGTGGGTCCTTCTCTCTTTCAACAGATCTTGTCCAGTTTTCCCAGACCATTTCTAGTGCCACAGTAAGTCTGGACTTTTTAAGAATTTGAGCTCCATTCACATTTAACTCCCATTTTATCTGGGTGCAGAATGGTAATTGTTTTAATTGTGGTTTCAGAACCCGCTTTACTTCACAGGGTAATAACCTGAATCAACCAAGGCTGACTCCAATGAGGTGGAGATCAGACACACCAGACACTCCCACTCTCCAATTTTTTTTTTAACCAATTCTGACATCAGTGATTCCTCCCACGTGCTCTCTATTTTTCTTCTGGGTTCACTAATCAGTTGCAGTGGCCACAAAGAGCTCACAGACCATGTTTACCATTAACAAAACAAAAACAAAAACAAAAACAAACCACAGTCATTGCAGTCAAGCCAATTCCAACTCATAGCTATTCTTTAGGATGGAGCAGAATTGCCCATGGAGTTTCCAAGGCTGAAATTTTTTTGGCAGTAGACTTCCACATCTTCCTCCTCTGGAATGGCTGGTGGGTTCAAACCACAGATGTTTTGGTTAGCAATTGAATGCTTAGCCACTACACTACCAGGACTCCTCTACAGCTAAGCAGCATATTAAGGAGCTAAGACAGTACAATGTAGGATCAAGGTCAAAAATCATATAGGCAAAGTCTCCCTTCTTTGTTCAAGGACAGCTCTCCCAGCTCCTCTCAGTGCCGCATTCTGTCAACACCAACTCTGCCAATGATCTCCTTCTGAGCCTGTTACCATCTTCCATGTTATAGCCCATGGTCTTTGCTATACTTTTTTAAACAGATTGTCTCTCTCCTTCCTTCTGCTTCTTTCTTTCTGGAAAGCTGTGAGATTGGTTGTCTTTTAATCATAATGCACAAGTGCTTTGCAGCAAAAACATATTTACATGGAGCATAGGAGGATGACCCAAGTTCTTTAGAACCAAGCAAACCTGGCTTGTTTAAAGAACTAGCTTTTTTAAAATTGTTTAACATCATATATTTTCCAGACTATTTGGGTAGATATATTTAAGCAGTTGTTAATTCTGCATTATAAAATATGCATGCATAAATGAAAGTATTAAAAGGAAATAGAGACTAATTTTGACATTATTTTTCTTGTAATGAAACCTTTTGTTTTCTTCAATGACCTTTTCTTTCAAACCCCACTTTGGGCAACATTACCCTTAGATGTAGAGGAACAAATAATTAGAGATTTCTAATTGATAAAAATTGAAGCAGGAGATGAAATTGGCAAAATGCATTGCAAATATAAATTTTTTAAATAGATAATATTTGTATATCTCCCTATATAGTCAAAGTCAGAATCTGAAACAAGATGTAAATTAAAGTTTTATTTGATTGGTACAAATGTTTTTCTTAACACATTTCCTTCGGTTTAATATTTGCAATAATGTGTCATACTAATAACATTTTGAAGGATCTCTTGTGGTCTGTCTATAGAGTTACAAGCTTTTCTAGGTTTGACTACTCTAGAAGGTCAGTGGAAGAACTACAGGCACTCTCTTTTCATGCAATTTATAGCCTCAGAAATCCAATGGAGGCTCCACTATGAGTCATCTCTGACTCAACAGCAATGAGTTTGATATTTTGAATGAGATTTTAACTGTATGTGCCATATCTCAACAAATCTAAGACAGCATTGATATAAGATGAATCACTTTAAGTATAATAGAGGAAAAAAAGTGCAATTATACTATGACACACCAGTGATTGTAAGAAATACCAATTTCATAGGTGCCAAAATATGCATTGAAGCATTACTGAAATATAATACATTTTACTCCATCTAGTAGGCAGAACAATGTCATAAAGGCCAATACTCTGAAATGTATAATTTCTGGCTTTCTCATAAGCAATATTTTTTGTTATGCACAGTCTCAAATGTCACCTATAAGGTGTATTAACCACAAAACAGAAGTAGAAAAGATAACTAGTAAAATATGTACAGGAACTCAAGGGGGAAGGGCTAAATATGGGTAGGTGTGAAACCACGGGGTTGCACAGTTTGGTGGGTGGAGGGATGGAGAGAGGGAAGGAAATGGGAAGGATCTGGGCAAAGAGACAGGGTTATTATGGGCAAGGTCCAGTGGTGATTAGTTTTATAAAACATAACGAATGCATGAGAATGATTGTATGAAACACATGTGAAGGAAGAATAGTGTGAAATACAATATATATGAACTTTGTAAAAAAACCAATTAAAAAAATTCACTGGTAAAAATAACATAAATGTTTAAGAGAAGGGAAAAAACCAGCAGTAGAGTTCAACTGCATATAAACACGTAAAACAAGAGTAAATAACATGATTCAGTTACATAAATTTTAGTATAAATACTAGCATCAGGTTATATGCTTTAAATTACACTACAAATAGAAATTAATTTTAACCGTGTTTTATATTGAAAATATGAAATGAGAAGAGTTGATTTTTTTTATATTGACATATAAATTTTTTCTTTGGAAACAGGAATATGCTGAACAATCAGGAAAAAAATAACTCTCAGCAGTGCGATAGAATGGTTACATCCATCCCGGAAACTGAACAAAAGTGATTGTTGTTCATGGGGCCATCGGAAAAAAAAGCTGAGGACTTCTTTTCAGTACAATAAATTGCTTCCGCTGTATATAAAATTGAAAGAATTGGGTGCTTTAGTACAGGAAAAGGATATCCTGCTACACACTCCTATTTCCTCACAAGGGCTATTACTGAGCCTTTCACTATTAATTCACATGCACTGGATTATCCTGTGATGAAAGACTGAAAGGCTTTTCATTTTTATAGTCTCTTATCTCTATTTATCTGGCACCTCTCTGGAGGTGCATGCTCTTCTCCAAGACTGGTTAATTGCTAGGATGCAGAAGGTGGCTAATGACTGATTTCCTTTCCAAATACTATTTGTGAACTCCTTACATACATTTGCTTGGGATAGGCTTTCTTGGGAAAGTATTCTGTGTTCTGTCATTAATTGAAATGACAAACAGTGTATTTTTCTATACTAACTTCATCCCCTTTGATATCATCTAGTGCTTGTTTCCGAAATCCTCCCTGTAGACCTGCACTGTCCAGTGCAATACCCACTAGCCCTTTGTTGCTATGTAAATTGAAATTACATGAAATGAAAATTTCTCATTCTCATCAGTTTAAATTGCTCAACAACCACATGTGCTTTGTGGCTACTGCACTGATGGAGAGCAAAAACAGTACATTTCCATTTTCACAGAAAATTCTTTTGGACAGTATTTGAGACTAAGATGAACTGATGTTTCTCTTTTCATCATTCAAAACAATGCTACCTAGTGACAAGAAGCTGTGTTGCAATCCCAAAGGCATGTGGTTCATGGTTTGAGGCCACCAACTGCCATTTGACAGAAGAATGGGCAATCTCCTCTTTTACAATTAACTGCCTCTGGAAACCCGCTGGAGGGTCACCCATTGGTCAGTTTCAACTCTATGGTACACAACAACAACAACAAAACTAATGCTGGAATATAGGCCAAAATAACCAACAGTGATTGTCTTGAAAAGAGAAAATGACTTTCCTTTCTATTTATAAATGGTTTCCAAATTCAACTCAATAAGCACATTATACATTTAGTAAAAATTACAGTTATTTACTCCATTCATTAATTTTATCACCAATATAAAATTGAAGGTTTTACATAGATCACCTGTCTCTAAGAGGGAAAATAATAATTTTGTACTATTGTTTCTTTAAAAAAGAACTTTCAAGTAGAAGCTTTTGCTTAAGAGCTCTACCCTCTTTCTATCCCCCCATGAACTTGCATTTTGAGTGGTAAGGAGTTGTTCTGGCAACTCAAATGCATGTGCTGGAATCCACTAGCTGCTCCACAGGAGAGAGATAGGGAATGTCCTCTCATGCAAGTTACCCCAATGGAGGATCAGCTACGGGTCAGTTCCAACTTGATGATACACAACAAAAACAACAGCAAAGCTAAAAGTTGGTTACAACTCAACAGCACATAACAACAGCAAAGCTACTGTGGTAAGGAGCTCTAGCAGTGCAGTTCATAATTAACCAAAAGGCCAAGAATCTCCAGCAGTTCAAATCCACCAGCGGTTCTAAGACAGAAAGATGGGCAGTTTCTTCCCCTTAATATTTACAGCCCTAGAAAGTCAATGCAGAGGCTCCATAAGTGGGAACCAAGAACACTTGATTGTGCTCATTCAAAACCTATGCTTGGACTAGGAGGCAGTCATCAAAATAGAGCAAGTAAACACTGCATGGTTCAAAATCAGAAAAGGAGTGCATCAGGGAGGGATGTGTGCCGTTTCTATTCTGTTACAATCTATATGCAGAACAGATCATCCAGGAGGCTGGGCTCTATGTGGAGGAATGTGGCATCAGGACTGGAGGAAGACTCATCAACAACCTGCACTATGCAGACGATACAACCTTGCTTGTTGAAACTGAGAAGGACCTGAGGCATTTGCTGCAAAAGTCTTCAATATGGTTGAAGCTCAACATCAAGAAAGCATAGATTCTCACTATTGGGCCAATTGACAACACCATGATAGAAGAGATTGAAATTGTTAATAATTTCAGCTTCTTTGATTGCACAACCAATACTCTTTTTTGTTGTTGTTAACCATGCAACCAAGTCTTTTATTACACAACTGTTTTTCAAATTATTTCCTTAATCTCTCTGTACACAGGTAATAGTAAGTGTACTGCTTAACATATTCGACCTTTCAAATCTGACAGTTGTTTAAAGAAGGGAAAATAATCCTAAAGCAAAATTAACCAGGAGGCCAATGCATCTGAGGGCCTCCAAGAACATGGAGATGAACATGATAAACAGACTGCCCCCCCATCTGAACCTTCATTTACCACCATTCAATAACCCTTTTGCAGGCCCAGATCAGCAGCACATTTCTTGCCAACAATCATGAGATGTCCAAGAAGGCTTTCATCATCATCTTCTGCTACAGAAATCTGGGTAATAGGTTTCTTAGGTATCACCAGAAAAGGTGTTGGTGCTTGAGGTGAAATGTCATGAAAAGCGAGGCACCACTCATCCTCAAAAATTATTTTGGCTGGGATTTCTTTCCGGATTATCTTCCCGAAGATTGTATCGCCACCAGGCCGGGCGGTCTGAGCCTTAGCGATCTCATCTGCTATCTCAGTCTCCCTCCTGCGCCACGGCTCTGGCTCCGGGAGAAGCACGGGAGGAGGAAGGAGCCGGAGAGCCCGAGGGAGGCGGGAGCGCGCGGCCAAGTCTGCGCGGGGTCCGCTGTCTGAGCGCTCCACAACCAATACTCTTGACACCAGCAGTCAGGAAATCAAAAGATGAATTGTATTGGGAAAATTTGCTATCAAGGACCTCGCTAGAGTATTAAAGAGCAATGGGGTCAGTCTGGAGACTAAGGTGTGCCTGATCCAGGCCATAGTCTTTGAAATTACTTGCTATGCATCAGAGAGCTGGACAATAACTAAGGATAGAAGAAGGATTGATGCATTTGAGTTGTGATGCTGGAGAGGAGTTTTGAACATACCATGGACTACCAGGAGAACAAACAGGTCTGTCCTGGAAAGGGTGAAACCATGCTGCTCCCTGAAGGCAAGGATTTTGAAGCTCTGTTTTACATATTTTGGGCATATGGCCAGGGAGGACAAGTCCTTGGAGAGGGATATCATGATTGGAAGGGTAGAAGGGCAGGACTGGAGAGGATGACCCAGAATGAGATGGATTGACTCAGTGACTGGAGAAATGGGATTAGGTGTGTCAGAGATGATGGGATTGGCTCTGGATAGGGCAGGGCTCAGGGCTAATGTACACAGGGGTCACTATGAGTCACAGGCGACTTGATGATGCAAAACAACAACAAAAACAATACATGTTTGATTTTGCCAAAAGCTGTGTTAAGGAGCCTGGTGGCAGGATGACTCAAGTGTTAGATTGCTGACAATAAGATCAATAGTTCAAATTTACCAGACTCTCTCTGAGAGAGGAACAGGCAAACCATCTACTTTCATGGAGAACCCTGGCCAGCTCATGAGGCGCTCACTCTCTGCCCTCCAGTGTCTTGGTGAGTTGGAATTCACGAGACAGATGTTATTGAGTCTCTGCTCTGGAGAATCTTGGCGCATCCCTTTGGGCAAGATGGCTCTTGACTGTCTGCAGTCCCCACACCCAGGCATTCCCCAGGCAGTGTGCCAGGATCACATCTCTACCACAGTCCAGAGTCAAGGACCAACAGGTTAAGGAGGTGCACGGGGCTGGAGTCGGCTGAGGTTTTACCACTGAGAAGAAAACCATAAAAGAAGACTTCATTTCCTAAATGTCCAGACATGATTCTACACGTTTAATTAGAAACAGTAAGTTGTTTACAGTAAATGATAAACTTTCCAAAGCTCATGCTCCGCATGTCCTCACTTCTCCAAGCCCAGAGTCAGCAGATCTGGCTTGGTGAGGTTGGGTGTTGGGATTCCCATCAGAAGGCATATATCAGAAGTCCCTATCCTAGACTTTTCTGTGGCCAACAGGCTTGGGGAAAACCTCCATAATTTTCCTTCCTTTCCTTCTTGAACTTTGAAGTTAAATGCACAGTTTTCTTGACTGTCATTGCACTTTACTAGGGAGAATCTTCAGAAACAGCTTAAGCATTGTGATATGGTGTGAAGAATATACACTTTGGAGTTAGACCCCTGGCTCAGGTGCAATCATTAGTCTCTCCCTTTCCAGAACAAAGAAGAAGGGAGGAAAGTAAAGATGTAAAGAAACAATTAATTCAGAGGAGTGACAACTTCAGTTGTTTCAGAGAACTAACTCAAACTTCAACGTCCGTGGCCATGAGACCAGAAGAACTAGGTGGCAACCGGTTATTACTGTTGACCACTCTTACAGGGATTGTAGATGATCCTGAGTAAAGGAAGGGGAAATGTGGAACAGAAGTATTTAAAAGGCTGGGATTACTAGTCTGATCGAGACTCATACAACCCCAAAGATTATGATACTTAGTTATCCTTTCCTCCTGAAACAAAACTCACCCAATGGCTTAATTTTCTGTCAAACAATAGAAAAGCCTATACTGTGAAGACCTGATGATTAGATGGATTGACTCAGTGACTTGAGGTAGTGGGTGTAGGTGTACCAGTGATAATGTTTGCTCACCATGGAGCATGTTCAGTGCTGTTGTGCATAGGGTCACTATGAGTTGCAAGTGACTCGATAGCACATAACAACAAACACATAATGTGAAGAATAATACCAGAAAGGCACAAACTCCTTAGAAAAACCAACTACCTAAGGTTAAAAAGGCAGCATTTGCCCAAGGATAAAGCCTAGAGAAGGAAAAAGACAGGATAGAAAGAGGTATTAAATGAGAATCACATAAAAGAAGGGAGGAGAGTGAAAATTACATAAATGCAATGTTGCTGTTAGGTCCCATCAAGTTGACTCCAATCCATTGAAGCTCTACTAAAAGCAGAACTAAACCTTGCCTGATCCAATTCTTTCCTCACACTCACCCCCATGTTCAAGCTTCCTGTTGCAGTCACTGTCAATCCATCTCATTAAGGGTCTTCCTCTCCTTCAGCCACCCTCTACTTTTTCTAACATGGTATCTTTCCCCTGACATGCTTCAAGTGTGTGGGAGATTTACTGTCCTTGCCTCCGAGGAGCACCCTGGTTGCACTTCTTCCTAAAAAGGTTGGTTTGTTTCATTCACTTGCAAGTCAAACTTTCAATCTCAAATCACATATGTACATTAGAAACACATACAAACACACACACAAGAATCCTAGCTATATTTCTTAGTTTTTGACCTTGGGCAAAATTTGTCAACCTCTCTAAGTCCTAGTGTCTTCCAGTATAAAACAAGGATAGATAATAATGGGACAAATGTGAGAATTAACTAAAATAGTATATATAAAGTGCCTGCAAAACTCAGTTAATGTTCAGATATTTCCCTTCTCCTTCCATAAAGTACATTTAAGTGTTTGTGTGAAAGAGAAACAAAGAAAATGAAACTTTTAACAAGTCTCACTTCAGATTAATTCTAATGCAGTTCAGCAATTAAATATGTGTGTTCTGCATCAGCTTGGGGAGGCCTCCAACTTTTCATTCCAGCTCGATTACTTCTCTTTCTAGAAACTCTTCGCTTCATATCCAGGCTGGATCTGTTGCATAACAAGTGATTGCAAAGACCATGGCCTGTATCAGACACACCTTAATCTCCAGAGAGACACCATTGCTCTTCAGTACTTTGGAGAGGTCCTTAACAGTAGACTTTCCCATCGCATTATGTCTTTTCATTTCCTGTCTACTGATGCCAAGATTGTTGACCATCCATCCTGATGCAGTCAATTGGTCCAGTGGTGAGAATCTTTGTCTTCTTGACATTGAGCCTCAATCCATATTGGAGGTTGCAGTCCTTGATCCTCTGCAGCAGGTGCTTCAGGTCCTCCTCAGTTTCAGCAAGCAGGGTTGTGTCATCTGCATAAC
>NW_006400074.1:2547727-2549872 GCF_000299155.1 Elephantulus edwardii
TGCTCCTTGGAGGCAAGGATTCTGAAGCTTCATCTGACATACTTTGGACATGTTGCAAGGAGGGACCTGTCCTTGGAGAGGGATGTCATGCTTGGGAGGGTGGAGAGACAGTGCAGGAGAGGAGGACCCTTGATGAGATGGATTGATTCAGTGACTGGGTTAATGGGGGTAGGTGTGTCAGAGACAATAAGATTAGTACAGGATAGAGAAGGGTTTAGGGCTATTGTACATAAGCTCACTATGAGTTGCAAGCTACTTGATGGCACATGACAACAACAGTCTACGGAATAAATAGAGTATCAAATATGACTAAAATTGCACAATCAGCAGAGGATAAACAATGTGATTGGGACCTCCTAAAAAGAAAATCTTTCCCTGCATCAAAAGATTTCCTAAAAGAGTAAAAAGAGAACATATAGTCAGGGGAAAAAACATTTGGCAATGACATATGTGATAAGGGACTGCTCTCTAAAATGTATAGAAAGGGCCAGCTATTCAACTAGAAAAAGACAAGCAACTCAATTACAAAACAGAAGACATGGAAAGATACTTCACCAAAGAAGACACTCAAATGACGGACAAACACAATAAGGAATTATCACAGTCATCAACTGTTAGAGAAATATGAATTAAAAGAACAAACATCTAACCCTAACAGCAGTAGCAAACTTCCATAGGACAATAAACAAGTAATAATGATGAGGGTGTGGAGATAGTGGAGCTCTCACACTGCTGGTGGGAATATAAAATGGTGCAACCACTATGAAAGCAATTTGGCACTTCCTTGAAAGATTGAAAATGGAAATATTTAATCCAGCAATCCCATCATAAAATGTTATTGTTATGTATTGTTAAATCAGAACTAACCGATAGCTAATTCTCAGTGGGTTTTCAGAAGCAGTAAATTGTATGGGAGGAGACTTTCCATCTTTCATGGAGCAGCTGGTGGATTCCAACCACAAGCCTTAGAGTGGGCAGTGCAGCTCCTCACCGTTAGGCTACCAGAGCTCCCTACTTGGTATATTATCTTAAGGGAATAAAAGTTGTGATGAGAGCTGTTATTTGCATATCAATGCTTACTGCAGCATTATTTACAGTAGCAAAAATATGGGTATAATACATGGCAGCATCAATTTTACTTAATAAGAAGTAGCTTAACAAAGGACATGGTAATTTTAAGCTAAAATACTAGTTTGCAGTACTTGATTCAGCAACATACATACTACACTTGGAATGATATAGAAAAGATTACAAGGATGGCACACACAAATTTTGTGAAGTGCTCCAAATTCTAGTTAGCAACTTTTAAGCTCAAAAATCATTACAAAAATTTTGATCATTCCAAGTCACTGAAAAAAAGACCTGATATTCCCAGCACAATTGAATCTCAGCCATTATGTGGGCTTTGTCTACAAATCCCTGGCTCTTCCTCCTGAAGTTCCAACTTAAATTTACCATAATATTCAACAGCTTGCTTACCTTTTGTGTTATCTTCACATTAAAGTTAGGGCTAAGACAAAAGTGACTCAAAGAGAAACTAGATAAAGGTAAACTGTTAGAAGGCATTGTTTGATGCCGTCGAGTCAAGTGCTACTCATAGTGACCCTATGAATAGATCTGAATCCTGTCCTGCTACATCCTCACTCTTCCTGACACACAAGAGCCCATTGCAACAGTCATCAGGTAAATCCACTTGGTTGAGGGTCTTCCTCTCCTTTGCCAACCCTCCACCCTTCCCAGCCCTTCTCCAAGGAATAGCACCTCCTAGCAATATGCCC
The DNA here is from genome assembly GCF_000299155.1 of Elephantulus edwardii. NCBI lineage: Eukaryota > Metazoa > Chordata > Mammalia > Macroscelidea > Macroscelididae > Elephantulus > Elephantulus edwardii. Next base: position 2,549,506 of record NW_006400074.1, read on the forward strand.
AAATTATGTGAGGTGAAGCCTCATTATCCCTGCCTCCAAAGAGAACTCCATCTGCACCCTCTCCAAGACATATTTGTTTGTTCTCTTGGCTGTCCATGGGATGTTCAAGTGCTATTCTCTAACACCACAGCTCAAAGGCATCAATTCTTTTTCTGCCAACTTTATTCATTGTCTAGCTCTCAGATGCGTAGCAAGTAATTGGAAGGAAGGAAGGACTGTGGCCTGAATCAGATGCACCTTAGTTCTTACATTGATATCATTGTTGTTGTTGTTATGTGCCATCGAGTCGCTTGCAACTCATAGTGACCCTATGTACAATAACCTTAAAGTCTGCTCTGTCCTGTGCCAATCGCACTGTCTCTGACAC
>NW_006400074.1:2550291-2559171 GCF_000299155.1 Elephantulus edwardii
ATTTCCTGGATACTGGTGCCAAGAGTGTTGACTATGGAGCCAAGCAAACTAAAGCTGTGAACAATCTCCATCCCTTCACCGTCCATCCTGATGCTGCCAATTGTGAGAATCTTTGTCTTCTTGATATTGAGCCTCAATCCATATTGGAGGTTGCAGTCCTTGATCTTCTGCAGCAAGCGCTTCAGGTCCTCCTCAGTTTCAGCAAGCAGGTTGTGTCATCTGCATAACACAGATTGTTGATAGATCTTCCACCAATCTTGACCCCACGTTTCTCCTCATAGAGCCCAGCCTCCCGGATAATCTGTTCTGCATACAGGTTGGAAAGGTATGGAGATAGGACACATCTCTGGTGTACGTTTTTTAAGAGACATAAACGCAGGTTATATACATGGATTTCACCTGATGGTATGCATAGGAATCAGATCAATTACATCTGCGGAAAGAACTCCTGGAGAAGCTCAATATCATCTGTGAAAACTAGGCCAAGAGCTCATTGTGGAACAGACCACCAACTACTCATATGCAAGTTCAAGCTGAGGTTGAGGAAAATTAAATCAAATCCACGGGAACCAAAATATGACTTTGAATCTATCCCACCTGAATTTCAGAACCATCTCAGGAACAGGTTTGAGGTTTGATATCACTACTCCTCAATAATTTGGAGAGGAACCTAACTGCAGACTTTCCCAGTGCAATGCATCTCCTGGTTTCCTGACTGTTGATACCAAGGGTGTTAATTGTGGTTGCAAGTAAGATCAAGTTGTTGACAGTTTCTGTCTCTTCTCCATTCATCATGATGTTGCCTATTGGTCCAGTAGTGAATCTTAGTTTTCTTGACATTGAGATGTAATCCAGATTGAAGCCTGCATTATTTGGTTTTCCATAACAAGTGTTTCAACTCCTCCTCACTTTCAGCAAGCAAGTTTGTGTCATCTGTACAGCACAGGTTATTGATAAGTCTCCCTCCGTTCATGATTCTACATACCTCTTCACAGAGTCCAGCTTCTTGTTCAGCATACAAATTGAATAGGTATGGAGAGAGAACACAACCCTGACACATTCCCTTAATTTTAAACCATGCAGTGTTCCCCTGCTCTGTTCACACAACAGTCTCCTAGTCCTAGGGACAGGTTTCATATGAGCACAGTTAAGTGTTTTAGGATTCCCATTCTCAACTCCAGACACGACTTGTTATGATCCACACAGTTGTTAGGTACTGTGAAGTTGACTACAACTCATAGAGATCCTATGAATAACAACATATCCTGTACCATTCTCATGATTCCCACCAGGCCCCAGCCTATTCTTGTAGTCACCATGTCCATCATCTTGCTGAGAGTCTTACTCTTTTTCTCTGTTCTACTTTTCCAATTATGATGTCTGATTTAGTGCTTTCTGACAATATTCCCAAAGTAAGTGAAATGAAATTTCACCACCCTTTCCTCTGGATATCCTGCTATGGTCATTTTTAAATAATGTTCAGCAAGCTTTTATTTGCATGTGATATTAACAATATTGCTCGATAATTTCTATACTCTGATCACCTGTTTTTAAAGTGGCACAAATATGGGTCCCTTCCAGTCAGCCATGTTTTCCAAATTTCTCAGCATAGGTTATTGAGAATGACCAGGGCTATGCCTGTTTGCTCAAATACTTCACATGGTGTTCCATTGATTCCTGGGACCTCACTCCTTTGCTAATGTTTTCAGTGTTGCTTAGACTTCTTTCTATACCACTAGTTCTTGATCATATGTTAGGAGGTAGGAGTTGCAAAATCTGGCTTTGTTTCAAATCTACCTCATTCAGCCATCTGAGTTATCCTCCCTATGCCAGAGCCATGGCTTGATCCTGATTTTAAGGACAGTCATGGAGTAACATTGCCAATTCTTATCTTGTACCATGAACCAAGGAATCAGGATTCCACAATAGTGGTGTTCTTCTATTTGGCCTAGATCTAGAACATCTTTGCAGGGAAATTTGCATTTCAGCTCCAGGGTTCTTCATTTGAAAAGTCTCCTTTGAGTGCTAACCACTGCTTACATGTTTTAGGTTGAGAGTAGCCAGGTTGCAATTAGAGAGTATTCCTAGGTAAGTTTTCTAGTAACTTACCTAAGGAGATGGTGCTGGTTTTTTGTTGTTGTTGTTGTTTGTTTTTTTAAAGAGAGAGACTTAGAGACCAATGCTAGTAGTTTGTGATTTGTCTTTTCATGCTAAATGAATGTTCATGGATGGCTGTAGCCCACAGGGTATTACACTGCTAATCTAAATTCATATTCCCTTTTGTACAGTTATGTATCAGTCACTTACACGTGGGTGTGTTTTGGTTTCCCCCCCCCTCTGTTTCTATTTCAGTTAGCTCAAGTGTTGGCTAATTATTTCCATGAGAGTAGTTTGTTTTAAGGGAATCCGGAAACACATCAGCTGATGTAGTAACAGTAGGGAGGGACATTCTAGTATGTGGGCCCATACAGCTCAAAATCATGTTGTTAAAGGGTAAGCTGCAAATAATACAGAGATTTCACAACTATGGATGTTAGTGCCCATAGTCCTCTACGTTGTTCAGGAGTTATTGTAGTTGTGTACCATCAAGTAGGAACTAACCCATAGCAGAGCCTCTGCAGTTAACAGCAACGAAGGAGGTTGCTCATCCCTCTACTGCAGAGCAGCTGGTAAACTCTAACTGCGTGCCTTTAGGATTGCAGCTCAGCTTCTTGCCGCAAGAACTCCCTTGTTTATGAGTTGTTGTTGTTATGTGCCGTCAAATTGCCTGTGACTCACAGCGACCCCTATGTACAACAGCTCTGAACCCTGCTCTATCCTGAACCAACCTCACCGTCTCTAACATTCCTACTCCTATTACTCCAGTCATTGAATCCATCTCATTGAGGGTCTTCCTCTGTTGTGCTGTCCCTCCACCCTTCTAAGCATAATGTCCCTCTCCAAGGATTGGTTCCTCCTTGCAACAAGCCCAAAATATGTAAGACGGGGCTTCAGAATCCTTGCCTCCAAGGAGCAGCCTGGATTCAACCTCTCCAAGACGAACCTGTTTGTTCTGCTAGCGGTCCATGTTATAGTCAATATCCTTCTCAAACACCACAGCTCAAAGGCATCAATTTCCCTTCTATCATCCCTAGTCATTGTCCAGCTTTCTGATGCATTATATGTAATTGCTAAGACCATGGCCTGGACCAGGTGCACCTTAGTCTCCAGACTGACATGGTTGCTCTTCAGTACTCTGGAGAGGTCCCTTACAGCAGACTTTCCCAATACAATTTGTCTTTTGATTTCCTGGCTACTAGTACCAAGAGTACTGATTGTGGAGCCAAGTAAACTAAAGCTGTTAATTACTTCACCATCCATCTGGATACTGCAACTGGCCTTGTGGTGAGAATTTTTGTTTTCTTGATGTTGAGCCTCAATCTCTATTGAAGGCAAGTGCTTCAGTTCCTCCTCAGTTTCAGTAAGCAAGGTTGTGTCATCTGCATAACTTGATGAGTCTTCCTCCAATCCTGACGCCACATTTCTCCTCATAGAGCCCAGCCTCCCAGCTGATCTACTCCACATATGCACTTGTTAATTTTTTTTATGGATTTTTAATTTTTTTTAGCCAGGTTCAAATATTTCCAAGGATCCCCAAATGAAACAAATAACCAAAATAACCAAAGAAAAGAAAAAGAAGAAAGTGCCTAAAACATGATACAGCATTTCAGAGTCCTTTCAGATACAAGGCAGAAAAAAAATGTAAAGTAGAAAATATCTGGATCTTCAGTGATTTCCAGAAAGAAAGGTCCAATTCCTTGGTAGGTCACAGGCAGCAGACAGATCCTTGCTGCTAAATCGGCTCATCAGGACACAAGCCCTCAGGCCCTGAGCTGGATGCACCTCTTGCCTGCTCTTCTTTTTTCCTATGCTGTTTCCCACTCCACAAAGGTGTCAAAGAGGATTGGCCAGCCGCCAGCCGCCCCCTACCCCTACCCCCAGTTGCTGAAATTGGGCAAATCACCTGAGTAAAGTTGAAGAACATGTTCCAAGTGTCCCAAGGGATGCTCTTGATCTGAGGGGTTCTCTCTTAGGAAGTGGAGCCAACAAGGGAAGGAGGTAAGGGGAGGGGGAATTGTTTTGGGTAAAGTCTAGTTTCCACAGGGCTATGGCTATTTCCTGGTTCAGTGTCCGTTGCCCTTTTTCAGAGTCCAGGCCAAGCTGAAATCTAAACTAGTAGAGATCCTTGAATTTGTCCTCTTGTTTGGCTTCTACTAAGAGGCTGGGGAACCATACACTGATCCCATCAATGCTGTCTGTACTTAATGCTTTGCAGCCATCAAAAAACTCCTTCCTGGTGAATTTGCACATAGTAGCAACCTGGAACTTCCAAAACAAGAGCAGCACTCGTAATTCTGTGGGGTCGACAAATAGGTCATTGCAAAAACGCTCCAGGCCTTCCTCCAAAATTGCATCCACAAGCTCATCCTTGTAGCGCCTGAACAGCTCTGCCAACCTCTGTAAGGAAGACTCCTCGCCATTGGACCTGGACTCTCCCGAGGATGTTGGCAGCTGGCAGGCCTTGGTGGTAGCCTCCACCTTCTTGGCCCCATTGACGAGGATGTTCCCACCTGGTTTGCCACAGGCTGGTACCTGCTCCCCACAAGTGACCTGCGCCCCGCCTGCTGTGTGACTTGCTGGTGAGGTCGCGGTCTCCATTCTTTCTGCCCAGGGTTGATGAAGGATTCTTGCACTTGGTGACACACTGGCCTATCGTACTGGTGACCTGGCCTCTAGAATGGCCCCCTCAGGATCAGATGCCCTCTCAGCTGCTAGCCCGTGTGACTCAACATACCATCAGCCAGAGGAGCCAACCAACAACTGCTCCAGATGTTCCTCTGATCAAAACCTCTAGGGAAACGACGGCGGCGGGGCCGGAGGGTCCAAACCACCTGCCTTTCCAGACTCCCTAACCCCGCCTGCCCCCGTCTTCCACCACTGCTGCCGGCCTCCTCTTCATCTGCAGCAGCCTCCCCGAGGCCCCAGTGCCTGTTAATTTTGTTCTTTTTCTTAAAGAAGGCTCCACGAAACTTGAGTCTCAGACTGGAACAAGCCCTTCTTTCAGTTTATGCCTACTTGTCTTCATATGCTGTAGCTCACCAGAGAGTCACAAATCAAATGAGAGGAAATTCTACAGGATTTCCTATTGAGATAATTTAGTTCCCCATCTACTCCTGGCACACATTATTAACACTGTACGTGTTCATCCCTACAAGTGCCAAGAGTCTCTGGCGTTCATGAATGTTTTGTTAGAAGTGAAAAGAGAAAAAAAAAACTTCTGTTAGCTGATTTCTCTTCTGAAATCTAAAAAGAACCTATTTTGAAATAATTTCCTTAAACCTTCTTTTTGCATCAAAAAAAACCTTTGAACTAGAATTAGGAAGGACTAGCTAATTTACAAATGGAATAATAACCTGTAAGAATTTATTCAATGAAATGGTTTTTATGTTTTAATAAATTAGTGAAAAAAAGAATTTTTAAAGCTAAGTAATACCAGTGATATTCTTTTGTAATTTCAGTGCTAAATTGGTCTAGTCTATTGTCTAAATGTATATGGACAAAACCAAAGAAACAATCCAATGCATATACCACTCTGCAAAAATACTAATTTTCACAGGAAAGTGTGAAAACAAATTTGTCATAGTTTGGTTATTGTATAAGTGAACTCCAAATGGCCATTCCTGCTAGCTATTTCTTGTACAAATACGTTCAGTTTGAACTTGCTTATAAGGGTGGATTATCTGTACCACAGTAAGTTTCTGGTCTTGTTCTAACTGTTGATATTGAATTTTTCAGTCTCTTTGCACAGAGGTTGCTGATTTGATTCCTGTGTAGTTCATCCAACAAGATCCATGCAAATAGTTGTCATTTATGATTGTTTGTTTAAAGTATTTGCATTAAATAAGTCACTGATCATGAAAAGCTTTATCATGCTATCTTCATACCGTAATGAGATCAAAGTTCTGAATATCATGATAAAAATCAAAACAAATCTATAAGAGCCAAAATATGAACTTTAGTTTATCCCACAGGAATTTGAAAAATATCTGAAGAATTGGTTTGGTGCATTGAACATTAACAACTGAAGACCAGACAAGTTGTGGAATGACATCACAAAGCCTTTTAAAAAGAAAAGTAAAGAAAGAAAAGATAAAAACGGATGTCCCAAGAAATTTAGTCTTGAATGTGGAGAAGCTAAAGTCGAAGAAAGACATGATGATGCAAGAGTGTTGAACAAAAAATTTCAAAGAGCAACTTAAAAACACAAAGCAAAGTATTATAGTGAAATATATAAAGAAGGAAAATACACTTGACATTTCTTTTTAAAAAATAGTATTAATATCTATATTATGAAATAAACCTTTATCTTAATTTATAGTAAAGACATTACATTTTATGTAAAAGACAGATAGTTCCAGCTTAAAATGAATTGTATTTTTAAAAATTCATTGGATTGTTTTGTTACATAAGTTAAAAAAATATGTGCTCTCATCTCACTCCCTGATTTCAAATCCTACTATACTGTCATGGTGGTTAAGACAGCAGGGTACCGGTACAATGAGAGGCACATAGATCAATGGAATAGAATTGAGAACCCAGAAATCAGCCTATCTACCTATGGACAACTCATTTTTGACAAGGAGATGAAATCAGTTAAGTGGGGAAACGGCAGCCTTTTTAACAAATTGTGTTGACAAAACTGGAAAAATATCTGCAGAAGACTCAAGCAGGATTCACACTTCACTCCATAGACAAAACCAACTCAAGGGGGCATCATGGACCTAGGACTAAAACCAAGGACTATAAACTTCATTAAAAAAAAAAAACCTTGGATGAACTCTAGTAGTCCTAATCCACAAGGTAACCAGTCTTCCAAGTATCCTGAAAAACCTATAACCAGGAGAGGATAAAATAGATGAACGGGACCTTCTAAGAATCAAATCCCTATGCACATCAAAAAACTTCTCCAACAGGGTAAAAAGGGAAGCCACAGACTGGGGAAAAGTATTTGATAATGACATATCAGATAAGGGACTTATATCCAGAATTTATAAAATACTTGAGCACCACAACAAGATAAAAGTAAATAACCCAACTGAAAAATGGGCACAGGATATGAACAGACACTTCACCAAAGAAGACTTTCAGATGGCCAACAAGCACATGAAGAAATGCTCAAAATCCCTAGCCCTAAGAGAGATGCAAATCAAAACAACTATAAGATATCATCTCACCCCAGTCAGAATAGCAAAATTTAACAGAACAGCAAGCAACAAATACTGGTGAGGTTGTGGAGAAACTGGAACCCTTATTCACTGTTGGTGGGAGTGTAAAATGGTGCAACCACTGTGGAAAGCATTGTGGCGCTTTCTCAAAAAGTTGCAAATAAAAATACCATTTGACCCAGCAATTCCACTACTGGGAATATACCCCAAAGAGACCATAACTGACACCCAAGCAGATATATGCACACCCATGTTTATTGGGGCTATGTTCACAATAGCAAGGAGTTGGAAACAACCTAAGTGTCCATCAACAAACAAAATGGATAGAGAAGTTGTGGTATATTCACACAATGGAATACTACACTGCATTGAAAAACAAGGAACTCATGCAATATTATTAAAATGGGTGATCCTGGAGGACATTATGCTGAGTAAAGTATTTCAGTCACAAAAGGACAAATGCTGCATGGTGCCACTGTTGTAAAACAGTACTGACCTCGGGGTTGGGAGTAGACTGAGAAAGATGGGTTTAATAATGTATACTGCATTGAAACAGATGAGGTAGAAAACTGTTTAAAAGGGATATGTTATTAGGTATTTTTGTCATGACAGGAGTCCAGAGCTAAGGCTGCATAGTGGAGTGGACCTGGGGGGAGGGATTGTAAAACAATGGAAGAATTTTTCTTTTACTTTTCCAAGAGGGTAGTGTACTAGGGGAGGAGCGTTGGGAGGGAAAAAAAAATGCAACAATGAATGAATGGAAATCCAAAGTCTCTGTAAATTTTCATTGAAATTAATAATAATTTTTTAAAAAAGCAACAACCTTTTAAGCAAAGAAAGTAACTTGGAAGGTCCCCCAAATCCTTTCTCCAAAGATTGAGGGCAAAGGTAACAACTTAGGATTTGTGGGCAAGACTTTCCAAACTTTTTTCCGAAGAACTATGGCAAAATATCACAAACTGTATTTTCATTTTTGCCAACCACTTTCTCCCCACAAATTATTTTCCTAAGTACATTACATTAATAGTTAATGTATGTATTATATTATCTTTTTTACAACATTTTTACCTCTCCTGACAAGAAACATTTTCATAACTAAGTATACTATGCTAATTCAAAGAAAATGTGTAACTTTTGTTATTTTTATTAAGATAATCTTTTTAAAATAAAATTGAGTGAAGGTAAAGACAATATATAATAAAGGATTCATCAAACACTGTAATTAATTATGATTCACACTATAAAATAAAATGTGTATGAATAAATGAGTTAAAAAAAATATGATTTGTACATTTTCATTTAAATTACAACAAAATAAAACTAATTTAAAATAAGTTGGGAAAAGAAAATGTCAAAACACGAAGTATTGTTGCTGTGCCAAGTTGGAATCAACCATAGCTGGTTTTCAGAGGCAGTTAATTGAACAGGAGGAGACTGCCCATCATTCTCCCAACTATGTATAGTATGATTCCTACTAGTTGTTGTTGTTGTTATGTGCCATCGAGTCGCTTGTGACTCATAGTGACCCTATATACAACAGCCCTAAACTCTGCTCTGTCCTGTGCCAATCGCACTGTCTCTGACACACCCATCCTGATTACCCCAGTCACTGAAT
>NW_006400074.1:2560126-2564792 GCF_000299155.1 Elephantulus edwardii
ATGCCTTTGCATAGTCAATGAAACACAGATATACATTCTTCTGGTATTCCCTGCTTTCAGCCAAGATCAATCTAACTTCAGCCACAGTGTCCCTAGTACCACGACCCCTTCTAAACCCAGCCTGGACTTCTGGCAGTTCTCTGCTGATGTGCTGTTCCAGTCGTTTTTGGGTGATCTTCAGTAGAATCTTGCTTACATGTTAAATCAATGATATTGTTCTATAGTTTCCATACTCTTTTGGGTCACCCTTTTTGGGATGGGAACAAAAATAGATCTCTTCCAGTCAGTTGGCCAAATGGTTGTTCTCCAGATTTCTTGGTACAACTAGGTCCAGGGCAGCATCTGTTAGTTGAAATATGTCAATTGGTATACCATCTACTCCTGGGGCCATATTTTTTGCTATTTCCTTCAAAGCAGACTGAACGTCTTCCTTCATCACCATATGCTCTTGCTTATATGTTGTTTCATGAAATTCTCCTGTGTTTGCCAATTCCTTTCAATACAGTAAAAGAATATATATGTTCAATTTGTGTGGTGTGTATACAAGCACAGGAGTAGGTTTCTCATACTTTTGAAAACTACATACAACCTTAAGAGTTCTGCTTATTCATACTGCTTTATAAATTGCTTTGAAATTTTTCCAAGTGGAAATCTTACAAGAAAAAGAAAATTCAAGGGAGCTCTGGTGGCCTAGTGGCAAGAAGCTGCACTGCAATCCTCTAGGCGCCTCTAGGCGCTTGATAATCCAATAAAAAAAGCATCATTGTTCTGCCCACAATGTATCACTCTGGTTTTTAAAATTAAATTCTCAACGTGATTGGGAAGTTTAAAGAGCAAGTTAATTTTTCACTCAACTATTCATCTACATTGACAGCATCAATGCTCTTCTCCATCTATCATATTGTTGACTCTTAGTCCTGTAGTGAGGACCTTTGTTTTCTTGATGTTAAGAGGTGATGTAATACATACCAAAGAATGTAGTCCTTGATCTTCTGTAGTAATTGTTTCATGTCCTCTTTGCTTTTAGCAAGCAAAGTTGTGAAATCAGGAGACGCACTGCATTGGGCAACTCCACTGTCAGGGACCTCTCTAAAGCCTGAAGAGCAAGGATGTCAGTTTGAAGACTGAGGTAGGCCTGGTTCAAGCCATAGTCTTCTCAAATCACCTGCTATGCATCAGAAAGCTGGACAGTGACTAAAGGTGACTGAAGAATTGATGCCTTTGAGCTGTGGTGTTGGAGAAGAATACTGAACATCCCATGGACTACCAAAAAACAAACGATGAATCCAGTCTTAGAAAAAGTGCAGCCAGAGTGTGAGGCTATTCCTTGAAAAGGGACAACATTCTTGGAAAGATGGAGGGACAACGAAGGGAAAGAAGACTCTCCCAATGAGATAGAATGATACTGTGACTTCAGCAATGGGCTCTAGTGTGTCAGAGATGATGAGGATGGCTCAGGATAGGGTAGAGTCTTGGTCAGCTGATCAAAGGGTTGCTATGAACATTGCTATTCCCCGTGTTTACTGTCGCCATTCATCCTTCTTTCCTATCCCTTCCTGCCGTCTGATCTTTATGCCTGGCAAATGATGTCCTTCAGATTTTGGATTGTCAATTGTTCTAAGAAATGCAATCCTCCCTGGTGACACTAATCACCTTCTAGGTCTTTCTATTGTTTCACTGGAATTTAAGTCACAGAGACATCATTGTTTTCTTTTACCATATTACTTATCATTACCTACAAATTGCGGCTAACCTTGTCAAGAAGGGAAATTTCAAACAATTGATTTGTGTTCATGTGAAATCTATACTTTGACCATGAGCCAGTAGTCAGGACACAGCAAGGAAACACTGTATGGTTCAAAATCAAGAAAGAAATGTGTCAGGGAAGTGTTCTGTCTTTTCAGTCTGTATGCAGAACAAATCATTCAAGAGGCTGGACTTTATAAGGAGGAGTGTGGCATCAGGATTGGAGGAAAATCCATCTACAAATTGCCATGGTCTTCACAATTACTTGCTATCCATCAGAGTAACAGAAGATTTGATGACCAATATGCAAATGACACAAACTTACTTGCTGAAACTGAGACGGGCCTGAAGCATTTACTTCAGAGGGTCAGTCTGCAATATGGATTGAAGCTCAACATTAAGAAAACAAAGATTCTCACCAACTGGCCAATTGACAGTATTATGATAGATATAGAAGAAATTGAGATTGTAATAATTTTGAGATGGTTAACAATTTTAGCTTGCTCAGTTCCACAATGAACAACACTCTTGGCACCAGAAATTAGGAAATCAAAAGATGAATTGCATTAGGAAAATCTGTTGTCAAGAACCTCTCCAGAGCAATGATGTCAGTCTAGAGACTAAGGTGTGTGATCCAGACCTTGGTCTTCACAATTATTTGCTATGTATTAGAGAACTGAACAATGACCAAGTATGACAGAACAAGAATTTATGCCTTTGAGTTATGGAGAAGAGTGTTGAACATACCATGAACTGCCAAGAGAACTAACAGTTCTGTCTTGGAAAGAGTGAAATCATGCTGCTCCTTGGAGGCAAGGATTTTGAGACACCATCTCACATATTTGGGCATGTAGTCAAGAGGAACCAGTCTTTGGAGAAGGATATCATGCTTGGAAAGATTGAGGTACAGTACAGGAGAGGATGGTTGAGATGGATTGACACAATAATGAGGGTGGTCATATCAGAGACAGTAAGATTGTCTCAGGATAGAGCAGAGTTCATAGTTACTGTGAATAGGGTTGCTATGAGTCGTAGTTAGCTCTATGGCACATAACAATGTCAAATTTGCTGTTTGATGCATAGCAAGTAATTTCAAAGACTATGGCCCAGATCAGATGCACCTTAGTCTCTAGACAGACATTTTTACTCTTCAGCACCCTGAAGAGGTTCCTGACAGCAGATTTTCCTAATACAACTTTTCTTTTGATTTGTTGACTGCTGATGTCAAAAGTGTTGATTGTAGAACTGAGCAAGCTGAAATTATGCGTTACTTGCTTACCATCTTTTTAAAGTATAACCTGTGTGAAAGCAAGAACCTTTTCTGTTGTCATCTCCCTGCCCAGAACACAGCCTAGCTTCTAAATGTTGACTATATGTGTGAAAAAACATTTGTGGATCAAACTTACAGAAAGATTATTTGACATTGAGAATTCATGGAAGGTCATTGCTCAGGGAAGACTAAATTTTCCATATTTAATGAATTCCATTTTCTATGCTGAAACTGAGGAGGACCTCATGCACTTGCTGCGAAGGGTCAAGGACTGCAACCTTCAGTATGGACTGAGGCTCAATGTCAAGAAGACAAAGATTCTCACCACTGGACCAATTGGCAGTGTCAGGATGGATGACGAAGAGACTGAGAGTGTTCACAGCTTCAGTTTGCTCGGCTCCACAGTCAACACTCTTGGCACCAGCAGTCAGGAAATCAAAAAGCGTATCGCGATGGGAAAGTCTGCTGTTAGGGACCTCTCAAAGGTACTCAGGAGCAACAGTGTCTCTCTGGAGACTAAAGTGCGCCTGATACAGGCCATGGTCTTTGCAATCGCTTGTTATGCATCAGAGAGTTGGACAATGACTAGAGAGGACAGAAGGAGAGTGGATGCTTTTGAGCTGTGGTGCTGGAGAAGGGTACTGAATGTACCATGGACTGCCAGGAAAACAAACAGATTCATCTTGGAGAGGATTAAACCAAGCTACTCCTTGGAGGCAAGGATTCTGGGGCTTCGTCTGACATACTTTGGACATGTTGCCAGGAGGGACGGGTCCTTGGAGAGGGACATCATGCTTGGGGGGGGTGGAGGGACAGCGCAGGAGGGGAAGACCCTCTATGAGATGGATCAATTCAGTGACTGCGGTAATCGGGATGGGTGTGTCAGAGGTGGTGCAGTTGGCGCAGGATAGAGCAGGGTTTAGGGCTGTTGTGCATAGGGTCGCTATGAGTTGGAAATGACTTGACGGCACATAACAACAACAACAAACGTGTTTAAATAAGTTAAAATAATTTCTTTACTGAGAGACTGACTGTACAAGGAGTTTGTTTATATGAATAACATATGCAGCTATTTCCCAGTTTGATCTAGAATGTGTTTATCATGGCATGCCTTTCATTTTTATGATTTTAAGTCCTGATTAATGCTAGTGCTACCTTATAGAAATCGTTCAAAGAGTCATAATAATTCTCCTGAGCGATGATCTCTAACACACCTCAGTTGTTTAACTTGTCTGACTGATTCCAACCTACAAGAATGAAAGTGCCATGGTAACAGTGGGGTTTTGTTTTATTATTGTCATGTCTCCTGTGCCCGCAACAGTGCCTAGGAAGCGTTCAACTCTCTTACTGTTGTCTAGCCCGAACTTATCTCGGACCCTTCAGCAAGTTTCAGGGGCTGGAAGTTGCACAAAATTTTCTTTCTCCTCCCAAGTCCTGGCAGATTCAGAAAGGCATCACCTTTGGATTCGCAGTGCTGTGGACTGCACCAGTCACCAGAGCTGTCTTAAGCCTTTGTGTAATGAGCACAAATTTTAGTACCAATCCAACGATACATTTAAAAAAATAATTCACCATGACCAAGTGGGATTCATAACAGGTATGCAAGGATGGTTCAACATAAGGAAAACAATCAATGTAATTCATCACATC
>NW_006400075.1:0-3763 GCF_000299155.1 Elephantulus edwardii
TCTTAGCCACATTGATGAGGTATTCCCTCTTTGTCATAACTACATAGTCATGAGTGGGATCGTTACATTGGTAAATGGCAACAACATGGATGCCACCACGCTGGGTGGTCCCCGCAGGTGACATCATTCCCGTTTTAACGCCTTTGCCACAGCCTTTGGAGTACATTTTTATGTTGATATATCAACTTCCGCTTTTGTCTTGAGGAGTTCTCAAAACCGTTTGATATATTAACTTGAGCTCTGTTCAGCACCAACCAGTCGTCCTAAGTCCTGATGGTAAGAAACCCTAGTTCCCCAAAGTAACTGTGTCACCAGAGTGCCTTCCACTTCACAGTTAAAGAGATGGGGCTCCTTAGGTTGAGGAGATGAGGACGGTACACGAAGGTAACTGGGCTCAGTCCTCCAAAATGGAGGAAAGCCCAAATGCTACTTTTTAAAAAATTAATTTTAATAAATGTTTACAGAGATTTTGGATTTCCATTCATTCTGTGTTGCATTTTTCTCCCTGCACACCACTCCCCCGTCCAAGTTCTCTCTTAGAAAATAAAAATAAAAATGCTTTCATTGGTATACAATCCTCCCCAAGCCCCAGTGTACAGTCCACTATACAACCTTCATTCTGGACTCTTGTAATAACGATAATACCCAAACATATATCACTTTTAAAATGTTCTCTCCCTCATCTGCTTCACTGTAGTATGCATAATTTATCCAATTTTTCTCAGTCTCACCCCAAACCTGATGTCAGTCCCATTCTACAGCAGTGGTACTATGCAGTATTTGTCCTTTTGGGACTGAGATATTTCACTCAGCATAATGTCCTCCCCAGTCATCCATTTTGAATAATATTGCATGAGTTCCTTGGTTTTCAATGCAGCGTAGTATTCCATTGTGTGAATATTCCAGAGCGTCTCTACGCATTCGTTTGTTGATGGGCACTTAGGTTGTTTCCATCTCTTTGCCACTGTGAAGAAAGCCAAAATAAACATGAGTGTGAATATATCTGCCTGGGTGACAATTATGGTTTCTTTAGGATATATTCCCAGTAGAGGAATTGCTGGGCCAAATGGTACTTCTATTTGCAACTTTTTGAGAGAGTGCCATACTGCCTTCCATAGTGGTTGCACCACTTTACACTCCCACCAACGATGAATAAGGGTTCCAGTTTCTCTGCAACCTCACCAGCATTTGTTGTTGGCTTCTCTGGTAAATTTTGTTCTTCTTACTGGGGTGAGATGATATCTCATAGTTGTTTTGATTTTCATCTCTCCTAGAGCTAGGGATATTGAACATTTCCTTATGTGCTTGATGGGCATCTAAACGTCTTCTTTGGTGAAGTGTCTGTTCAAATCTTGTGCCATTTTTCAATTGGATTGTTTAATTTATCAAGTTGTGTTGTTCCAGTATTTTATAGATTCTAGATATAAGTCCCTTATCTGACGTGTCATTACCAAATATTTTTTCCCAGTCTGTGGCTTTCCTTTTTACCCTGTTGGAGAAGTTTTTGATGTGCATAGGGATTTGATTGTTAGAAGGTCCCATTTATCTATTTTATCCACTCCTGGCTGCAGATTTTTCAGAATGCTTCGAAGAGTGTTAATGTTGTGGATTAGGTCTTCTAGAGTACTTCCAAGATTTTCTTTAATGAAGTTTTAGTCCTAGGTCCATGATCCACTTAGAGTTAGTTTTTGTGTGTGGAGTGAGGTGTGGATCTTGCTTGAGTCCTCTGCAGATAGTTTTCCAGTTTTGACAATACTATTTGTTAAAAAGGCTGTCTTTCCCCCACTTAACAGATTTCATCTCTTTGTCAAAAATCACTTGCCCATAGGTAGAAGGGCTGATTTCCGGGTTCTCAATTCTATTCCATTGATTTTGTGTCTGTCATTGTACCAGTACCATGCTGTCTTAAGCACCATGGCAGTGTAGTAGGATTAGAGATCAGGAAGTGAGATGCCTCCTACATTTCCCCTATTTTTAAGGAGTGCTTTTGTTATTCAGGGCTTCTTTACATTCCAAGTGAAACTGAAGATTGCATTTTCTATCTCATTGAAGAATGAAATTGGTATTTGAACGTGTGAATTGCATTGAATGTGTTAATTCCATTTGTTAGTATTGCAACTTTCACAATATTGAGTCTTCCTATCCATGGGTGAGGAATATTCTTCCACTTCTCTAGGTCCCGTTTTGTTTCTTGCAGTACTGTTTTGTAATTTTCTTTGAACAGATCCTTTGTGCTTCTGGTTAGTTTTACTCCCAAGTATTTAATGTTCGGATTAATTATTGTGAAGGGTATTGTTTTTCTTAGATCTGCCTCTGTATTCTGTCACTGTAGAAAGATCCAACTGATTTTTGTATGTTGATGTTGTATCCTGCTACTTTGCTCAATTGGTCATCACATATGAAGGAGAGATCAAGATATTCCCAGGAAAACTGAATCTAAGAAAGCTTCTGAAAGAAGACAGGCATTGCAGGAAAGACTCAGACATGTCTACTTACAGAGGTACCACAGAAAGCAGCATGGACCAAAGTAACTAGCAACAACACGAAAAAGAACTCAAAACAATGATAGCTGTAAAATCTTGCCTCTCAATAATCACAATGAATGTGAATGGTTTAAATGCACCACTGAAGAGACAAAGAGTAGCAGACTGGATTAAAAAAACAAAACCTATCAATACATTGTCTACAGAAGACACACCTGAAATATGAAAATTAAGAAAGACTGAACATAAAAGGGTGGAGAAAAATATACCAAGAAAATGGCAACCAGAAAAAAGCAGGAGTAGCCATATTAATCTCTGATAATATAAATGTCAATGTAAAAACCATCACAAAGGACAAGGAAGGTCACTACATATGCTTATAGGGTCAATAGAACAAGAGGACATAAAAATAAAAAATATCTATGCACCAAATGAAAGACCTACAAAATATATAAAACAAACATTAACAAAACGTTAGAAGGAAATATACAACACTACTATAGTACTTGGAGGTTTCAATACACTCCTCTCAAGAAAAGATAGAACTACCAGAAATAAACTCAACAAAGATACTGAGGAATTAAACCACACAATAAACCAACTTGACCTCATAGATATTTATAGGCTAACGTCCCCCCCCAAAAGCACAGTATTCCTTCTTCTCCAATGTGCATGGAATGTCCTCCAAAATAGATCATTTTCTAGGTCACAAGGCAAGCATCAATAAATTAAAAAACATATGCATACAAAAATAATACAAATCATCTTTCACATCATAATGCTACAAAATTAGAAATTAACAACAAGAAGATAAAGGAGACAAAGCCATACATTTGGAAGCTGAACAGCATCTTACTTGAACATGACTGGGTACTAGAAGAAATAAAAAAAGAAATTAAAAGGTTTCTTGAAACAAAGGACAATGAAAACACCACCCACCAAAACCTCTGGGAAACAGCCAAAGCACTAACCAGAGGTCAATTTATAGCAATAAGCAAACCCACCAAAATGCAGGAAAAATTGACCATTGACTTGCTAACACAACATCTACAGCAAATTGAAAAAGAACAGCAAGAAAACCCTACAGTCTCTAAAAAAATTGAAATTATAAAAATCAGAGCAGAAATAAATGAAATAGAAAACAGAAAAACAAGTGAAACTATCAAGAAAAGTAGGAGTTGGTTCTTTGAAAAGGTCAACAAAATCGATAAACCACTAGCAAAACTCACAAAAGAAAAGAAGGAGAAGAAACAAATAATCCGAATAAGAGATGAATCAGG
>NW_006400075.1:3874-9504 GCF_000299155.1 Elephantulus edwardii
TTCCAACCAAAAAAAGCCCTAGACCAGATAGTTTTACAAGTGAATTTTATCAAACATTCAGAGAAGAACTGTCACCAATTCTACATAAACTCTTCCAGAAATAGAAAAAGATGGAATTCACCCAGACTCATCCCATGAAGGAAACATATCCTTGAAAGCAAAGCTAGGAAAAGACACCACCGGAATCGAAAACTATATGCCAGTGTCTCTTATGAACATAGATGCAAAACTTCTGAAAGAATGCTGGCCAATAGAGTGCAATGACACATCAAAGAAAGAATTAACAATGACCAAGTAGGATTCATGACAGGTATGCAAGGGTGATTCAAGATAAAGAAAACAATGAATGTAATTCATCACATTAACAAAGCAAAGAACAAGCACCACATGATCCTATTAATTTATGTAGAAAAGTCTTTTGACAAAATCCAACACCCTTTCCTGATGAAAACACTCAACAAAATAGGATGAGAGGGGAATTTTTCAACGTACTAAAAAGTATTTACACAATCCCAAGAGCCAACATTGTTCTCAGTGGAGAAAAGACATTCCCTTAAAGAACAGGAACTAGGCAAGGATGCCCTCTATCACCTCTCTTATTCAATATTGGAAGTCTTAGCGATAGAAACAAGAAAAGAGAAGAAAAATAGAAGTATTGAAATTGGCAAAGAGGAGGTAAAATTATCTCCCCATTCAGATGATATGATAGTATACTTAGAAAACCCTAAAGACTCAGCAAGAAAACTATTGGACATGGTGGGTTGAATTTTTTTGTTTGTTTTTACCCTGTTTGAAAGAGGTTTTGATGAGAACAGAGATTTAAACTTTAGAAGGTCCCATTTATCAATGTTATCCTCTTCAGATTGTGCACTTCTGTCTGTACTTGGCAGTCCTGTATACTGTAGACTGGGGCTTCTAAGCTTGGTGCCAGTTTGTCTGAGTTTTATGATTTTGGTGCTTTATTCTGAGGTCTCTGACCCAACTTGAGTTGATTTTTGTGTGTGGTATGAGATGTGGATCCTCTTTCAGCTTTCTGCACGTAGCAGTCCAATTCCACAGCACTATTTGTTGAAGAGGTTGTCATTTCCCATTTGATAAGTTTGATTTCCTTGCCTGATATCAGTTGACCTGTATATGGGTCCATTTCCAGGTTCTCAATTCCGTTCTGTTCTACTGGTCTATGTGCGTATTGTACAAGTACCATACTGTGTTGGTTATTACTGCTGTGTAGTAGGTTTTCAGGACTTCCACTTCATTTCTTTTTTCCAGAAGTGCTTTCCTTATTTGGGGTCTCTTTCCTCTCCAAATAAACGTGAAAATTTCCCTTTCCATTTCCTTGAAAAATTAATTTGGTTTCTGTGTTGGTATTGCTTTGTACATATAGATTGTTATTGGTAGGATTGTCATTTTCACAATGTTGAACCTTCCTGTCATCTTGAATAGGAACTCTCTTTCCATTCATTTAGGGTTTTTATTGTGTCTTGCAGAAATGTTCTGTGGTTTTTCTTTGCATAGGACTTTTGTGTCTCTAGTTAGGTTCACTCCCAAGTACCTCAATTTGTGGTTGGCTACTGTAAATTGTAATGCTTTCTTTGTTACTTCTTTGAGTTATCTTTGTTATTGGAATTGTTATTGGAATTTGTTATGGAATCCCACTGGTTTTTGGATATTGATCTTGTAGCCTGCCACTCTACTAAACTGATTTGCTAACTCCAATAGTTGTTTTTTGGTTTTGTATTTTTTTTTAATCCTTAGGATTTTCTGTGTACACTGTCATAATATCTGTAAAGATCAACAGTTTAACCATCTCTTTGTTGATTGGGATGCCTTTTATTTCCTTCTCTTGTTGTATTGTTTTTGTCCTTTTGTGCCTGCTTCATTTCACTTACTAAGAATTATGCTCTCCAGACTTATCCATGTTATGTAGTGTTTCAAGAGCTCATTGATTTTCAATGCTGTGTATACTCCTTTGTGTGAATGTTTCTCTTTCCATTCATTAGCTCATGCGTACTTGAATTGCTTCCATTTCTTTGTAATTGTAAATAATGCTACAATAAGTATGAAGATGCATATCTATGTTACTGCAGTGATTCCTTAAAGGCGTATTACTGTTAGTGGGATAACTGGATCAAGTAGTATTTTTATTTTCATTTTTTTGAGGAAGAAGCAAACTGTCTTCCTTTGAGATTGTACCATTTAGATCACACCAGCAATGCAAGAGAGTTCTAATCTCTCTGTATAGTTGAACATTTGCTGTTTTGTTGAAGATGAATTTTGTTGATCAATTGAAAGGATATCTCATTGTTGTTCTGATGTGCATCTCTTTTCATATCAGCCTGCATTCAGCAGATGACAAATTTTGCTTGTTGAAATTAAGGATGTTATGACATCTTTATTGTCGAAGATCGAAAACTACAACATGCTTTGTCCTTCTTTTAGATTCTCTTCATTCTAAAACAAGTTTCATAGTGATTTTTTCTTACCTTCTTGTATTTGTAATGATATTTTCCACAAACTGAAGATTATCTGAAGCACTTAGTGCAGAAGACCAAAGACTACAGCTTTCAATATGGGTTACATCTCAGCACCAAGAAAATGAAAATCCTCAGCACTGGAACAATCACGAGGAAACATCCTCACCACAGATCCAATCACAATAAAAAAAATCCCTACCACTGAACCAATCACAATAAATAAAGTTTGAAGTTGTAAATTATTTAATTTTACATGGATTCACAACCAACTCCCATGGTGGCAGCAGTGTAGAAATCAAGACATACTGCATTTGTAGACATCTATTTTCAAGGACATCTCCAAAGTTCTAAAAAGCAAGCATGTCAGTTTAAAAACGATAAAAAAATAAGGTAAAATATAATAGAAACTAATATGTTCTTGATCCGAGACGCGGTATGTGCAATTGTTTTGTGCGCATATAAAAGTTGGACAAGCACTAAGTACAATAGAAGAAGAATCAATGCCTTTGATCAATCGATCAATGCTGTTACAATGCTCAGTTCTAATTCCACTGGAATGTATTCTTAGCAATGGAAGCTAGGTCAAATGGAATTTTTATATCTAGATTTGTGAGGAAACACCAAACTGCCTTTCAGAGTGGTTGTAAAATTTTACAATTCCACAATTTACAATAGTGTATGAGAGTTTCTACCGCTCCACATTTTCTCCAACATTTTCCTTACTACCCTGTTAATCTTTGCCAGTGCTACTGAGATGGTATCTCATTGTGCTTTGGATTTGTGTGTCTCTTTTTGCCAGGGAGTTTGAACTTTTTTTTTTTTTCATGTGTCACTTGGCTATCTCACTGTTTCACTTTGTGAAAAGGCTTTCCATTATTTTTCCCCGTTTTATAATTTGATTATCAATCTTTAGAAGCCTAGAAATATTCTCACTGTGGTCTGAGAAGATATTTTGCAATATTTCAATGTGATTTGTAATATATGACTGATTCTGAAGAATGTACCATGGGCACTTGAGAAGAATTGAGTTTTAGTTGTGTGCAGTACCTTGAATGTGGTTAATTTCTAGTCTTTATTTAGATTCATTGCCCACATCATAATTTGTGTCATGAATAATATTCTAGATTTATTGCTTTCTTGGTTAGTTCTCTTAGTTATGGTAGAAGAATCACTCTGATTCAGATATTGATCCTTTATCCTGCCACCCTACTAATATGGTCCACTAGCTTTGACTGTTTGGGTTTGTTTGTTTGTTTGTTTTCTGTTGAGTCTTTTAGATTTTGTACGTACACTATCATATTATGTGAATACGATAATAATATAACAGTTTAACCATCCCTTTGCTGATCTGGATGCCTTTTATTTCCTTCCCTTGTTGTCTCTTGCCCTAGCAAGTAATCCTAAAACAATATTGAATAGAAATGGTGATAGTGGGCATCCCTGTCTGGTCCCTGTTCACATGGAAAATACGTTTAGCCTTTCTCCATTGAGAAGGATATTGGCTCATACTTTCAGTATGTTGGGGAAGTCCCTCTTATTCCTATTTTTCTGAGTGTCTTAATCAGGAAAGTATATTGGGTTTTTACAAAGGCCTTTTCTGCATTAGTTGCCAGAATCATATGTTTCTTATTATTTGCTTTGTTAATGTGGTGAATTACATTGACTTGCTGAGCATAAATAAATATTGAATGGCTAGGAGAAAGGATACAACCCTGATTGACAGATATGCAAATTTTCAACCATCTCCCTATTATTTAAATTATCAGTGGTGGGCTAAATAACATTTGGGAATCACCAAAGCAAGTATCTCTTTGTTACTTTTTATACTTTTATTTTTGTGATGGTTTACAGAAAAGTTGGATTTTCATTCATTCAGTGATCCAAATTATCCTCCCTCCTTATTCCGCAATTTGTTTTTTGATGCATACCTTGTTCCACATTATTAATTGCCATACACAAAATATCTAGAGCTTAATATCTGGGAACAGACTGCAACCCTAACTTCCAGTGCTGCCCAAGCCCTGTACCCCCCATTCCTGCCACAGCACCGTGTCCAGAGGCACCATCCCACCACCATCCCGCTCCCCCACACTTTTGGCACACCCTGGTGGCCTCGCCACAACCCTGCACCCCCTGGTGGTGCTCCAGGGCCACTTGAGACTCCTTCACACAACACAGCACAACGACAGCCGTGGAAATACAATTCTGAGTCAGCACACAAAAGCACACCATGGAGACAGCCATCGTCTGAAGCCACCAATCGACCTGCTCTGGGAATGATCTGCCACGAAAAAGGCTGGAAGGATCCTAATTGGGTTTTCTTGGGAACTGCCAATTGTCTGGGAGAGTTGCCAAGGGTGAGCCCACTGGTGAGAATTTGGCTGAGCACTCTCAGGGCATGCCAACTGCCCAGGAATGAGGGAGCCAGTGATAATTTTGCTAAACTTTTGTGGACGCTGCAGACCAGCCAGAGACGAGTGGGTTGGTGGGAATATGACTTTGTCTTGTTGAGTCCCCTTGGACCCAAAAGCCTTCCTGGGCAGGGGCCACAGTGCAAGGGCAACTGCGTGGGCACCACTGGACAGGGACCAGTGAATGAAAACCACTGGGTGGGAAACGGACAGCTGGAATTTGAATAGGGACCCCAATTGTAAGCACACCCCGACAAGTGAGGCCTGAGTGAGGTGGTCCAAGTGGTTGACCTGCCCTTGTGATCACTGCAATCACGTGCATGCCCTGCCCTATTTGGCTCCAAATCTGTATCTACACATCTGGTTAATCAACCTGCCTTTAATCCAGAGCACCTTGACCTATCTTACCTACCAGAGGCTGCTCTCATAGGCTCTGAACTGACATTTCCCTGGAGTCAGACGTTCAGAGAAAAGCACAAGTAGAATAGTTATCCAACTGATCTCTAGAGCATTATCTTCATCGAGAACATATCAATGTCTCGAAGAAAGCAAGCCATCCCACACAATACACAAGCACAAAGCAAGATATCACCCCCAAAGGGTGACACAGTATCAATGGATTTCCTGAAGCCAGAAAGTCTGATGGAACTTTCCAACACAGAATTTAAAAGAACAATGATTGAATATTTTCAATGGATGAAGGACAAACTTGAAGAATTATAGAATATTACAAGCAAAAAACAGG
>NW_006400075.1:10664-12178 GCF_000299155.1 Elephantulus edwardii
TCACTACATAATGCTGAAAGGGTCAATAGAACAAGAGGACATAACAATAATAAATATCTATGCACCAAATGAAAGACCTGCAAACTACATAAAACAAACATTAACAACCTGAAAAAGGAAATAGACAACACTACTGTAATAGTTGGAGACTTCAATACACCCCTCTCAAGAAAAGATAGAACTACCAGAAAGAAATTCAACAAAGATACCGAAGAATTAAACCATACAATAAACCAACTTGACCTCATATATAATTATAAGATAATGTACCCACCAAAAGCACAGTATACCTTCTCCAATGTACATGGAACATTCTCTAAAATAGATCACATTCTGGGACACAAGGCAAGCATCAATAAATTTAAAAACATAGAAATAATACAAACCATCTTTTTAGACCATAATGCCACAAAATTAGAAATTAATAATAGGATGATAAAAGAGGAAAAAAATCGTGCATTTGGAAGCTGAACAACTCCTTGCTTGAACATGACTGGGTACTAGAAGAAATTAAAAAAAAATAAAATTAAAAAGTTTCTTGAAATGAATGACGATGAAAACACCACTTACCAAACCTCTGGGAAACAGCCAGAGCAGTAATTAGAGGTCAATTTATAGCAATAAGCAAACACATCAAAAGGCAAGAAAGATTAACCATTGACTCTCTAACTCAACATCTTCAGCAAATTGAAAAAGAGCAGCAAGAAAACCTGACAACTTCTAAAAACACCGAAATTATAAAAATTAGAACAGAAATAAATGAAATAGGAAACTGAAAAACAATTGAACTATCAACAAAACTAGAAGTTGGTTCTTTGAAGAGGTCAATAAAATCGAGAAACCATTAGCAAAACTCACAGAGGAAAAGAAAGAAAAAACACAAATAATGTGAATAAGAGATGAGTCAGGCAACATCACAACAGAACCAACAAAAATAAAAAAGCTAAGATTAGAGTATTATGAAAAATTATATGCAAACAAATACGAAAAACTAGAGGCAATGGACAAATACCTAGAAATGCACAATCTACCTAAACTAACAGAAACTGAAATTGAACATCTGAACAGACCCATTACAAAAGAAGAAATTGAAAAGGTAACACAACAACTTCTGATCAAAAAAAGCCCTGGACCAGATGGTTTCACTAGTGAATTTTATCAAACATTCAAAGAAGAATTGTCACCAATTCTACATAAACTATTCCAGGAAATAGAGAAAGATGGAATTCTCCCAGATTCATTCTTTGAAGCAAACATATATTTGATACCAAAGCCAGGAAAGGACACCACCAAAATAGAAAACTATAGGCCAATATCGCTTATGAACATAGATGCAAAAATACTGAATAAAATCCTGGCCAATAGAATTAAACGATACTTCAAAGAAATAATCTATTATGACCAAGCGGGATTTATAACAGGTATGTAAGGGTGGTTCAACATAAGGAAAACAATCAATGTAATTCATCATATTAACAAAGCAAAGAAAAAGAACCACATGATCCTATCAATTG
>NW_006400075.1:23655-36766 GCF_000299155.1 Elephantulus edwardii
TTTATGCAGCAGCACCCTGTGTGTTAAGGGTCACACAGGTGTGGGTTGCAGGGGGGTCACACAGTGTCAGGTAGTCCTCGTTCCTCTGGGGTCTCACAGTCTTCGCTCCTCTGGAGTTCTGCGGTAGGTGGCTGGCTGTTGTTCTTCCCGGGTCTCTTCCCAGCCCCTCTCGTGGTGGAACCCCATCTGGCGGTGGCGTTCTCCCGTGTGCCAATTGACTTGTTTTGAGTAACAGATGCAGCCTTGGATGCACGCACCAGTCTATTTCAGGAAATTTGTCCTGACAGCAGTCGGGCCAAAAAATTGGAAGAGTCTATATTTATTCCTATTCCCAAGAAGGGTGGTCCTACTGAACGTGGAAATTATCTAACAATATAACTGATATCACATGCAAGCAAAATACTGCTGAAGACCATTTAAAAAATGGCTGGAATAGTACATACATAAAGATATGCCAGCAGTTCAAGTGGGATTTAGAAGAAGCTGTGGAACCAGGGACATCATTGCTGGTGTTCGGTAGATCCTGCCTGAAAGTAAGGAATAGTAGAAGAATGTCTATTTGTGCTTTATTGATTATGTAAAGACATTTCATTATGTGGATCATGACAAGTTGTGGCTAACACAGAGAGGAATGGAAATCCCACAGTGCTTGATTTGCTCATGAGGAACCTATATCTTGATCAGGATGCTGTTGTGTGAACAGAGCAGGAGAGTACTGCATGGTTTGGGAATTGGGAAAGGAGTGCGTCAAGGATGTATTCTATCTTCATGTCTGTTAAGTCTATATGCCGATGATATTATCTGAGAACCTGGACTCTGTGTAGTGGAATGTAGCATTAGGATTTGAGGGGAATTCATTAATAACCTGAGTTATGAAGGTGACACAACGTTACTTGCTGAAAGTGAGAAGGACTTAGAGAACTTGTTGCAGAAGATCAAGGAATGTAGTCTTCTATATGGATTGTGTCTCATTGTCAAGAAAAGAAAGATTCTTACTACTGGACAATGTCATGATGGATGGAGAGGAGATTGAAAATGTCAAAAGCTTCATCCAACTTGGATCCAGAATTAACACCCTTGGTAGGAGGAGTCAGGAAATAAGGAGATGCGTTGCAGTATGAAAATCTGCAGTTACAGACCTTCCCAAATTATTGAGCAATAGCAATATCAGTTTGAGGACTTAAGTACGTTTGATTCAGGCCATAGTGTTTCCATTTACTAGCTGGGTATCCGAGACCTGGACAACGAATAAGAATGGCAGAAAAATAACGAATAAGAATGGCAGAAAAATAATTGATGCCTTTGAGCTGTGGTGTTGCAGAAGAGCACCGAATATCCCATGGACAGCCAAGAGAATGAATAGACATGTCTTGGAAAGGGTGCAACAAGTGCTCTTTAGAGGCAAGAATGATGAGGCTTTACCTCATACACTTTGGAACTATTAATAGAAGATCCTTGGAGAGGGACATGATGTGGGGAAGGGTGGAGGGCCGGCGGAGGAGACGAAGACACTAAACCAGGTGGATTGACAAGATGTCTTCTGCAATGGGCTCTTGTGTGTCAGGAAATGTGAAGATGTCACAGAATAGGACTGGGTTCAGATCTTTTGTTCATAGAGTCGTTATGAGTTGGATTCCACTCAACTGCACATAACAAGAATTTCAAATCTGTTACAGAAATGGATTCTAAATTCTCATAAGATTAACTCAGGTTGTATCTTAGCTCCTGCGGATTTTATAAAATCTTCTTCAGTTTCTTATGAGTTTTATGTGAGCTAATTAATCTTTAGCCAATCTGATTTTTTGTTTTTCTTTATCGTTTACTTATGATTATTTTTTGAAAATATTATTTCTTAAAAATTGTTTCTTCATATCATCATTGAATTTTACAAAATCATTCATACACATTGTTTAATTCATGGCCATTTTACTGCAATAACTTCTGTGCATTATCTTTCATATAATTAATCACTATTGCTCTCTATTAGGGAGCACTGGTGGCCTAATGATAAGAAGCTGCAGTGCAATCCCAAAGGCATGAAATCTAAATTCAACAGCTGCTTCGAGGGAGATAGATGGACAGTCTCTTCATGTTTGGTTAACTGTCTCTGAAAACCCATTGGAAGGTCAGCTATGAGTCAAGTCTGAATCAACAGCATATAAGAGCAACAACAATATTGATTTCTTATGTTTATCTCCCCATTTCCTCAGTTTCACACTCCATCTTTCTTTTTTTTCATCTTAATCACCCCACTAATATGTTTTGTCCTAGTGATTTCCTTTTCCTTCTTTCATAAGTTTTCCCCCCTTTGACATTATATATATATATATAATCTTGTTCTTATTTTCTAATTACAGTAGCTTTATTGTCTCTATTCTCCCTAAATTGACCCTACTTGTCTGACATTATAGTGTTCCATGTCTCTCTCTTCCATTTGAATTTCTCCCCTCCCCACACAGGAACTACATTCCCCCCGTCACAGTATTAAAATTACGCAGGACGTCTCCTTTGTGATTGAGTTCTATACCCTCAATTCTTTTTCTATTTCCTAGTCCATTGATTTCAGCCTTTACTATTATGATTCCCTTCCTCCTAGTGGCTATGGGGTTAGATTGTTGTTCTTATTCTATATGATGACAATGTTGTTGTTGTTATGTTCCGTCGAGTAGCTTGTGACTCATTGCGACCCTATGTACAACAGTCCTAAATTCTCTTCTATCCTGTGCCAACCTAGCCCTCTCAAATTCACTTATTCCCACCGCTCCAGTCACAGAATTGATCCATCTCATCAAAGGTTTCCCTCTCCTTTGCTGCCCCTCCATTCTGCCAAACATGATGTCCCTCTCCAAGAACCTCCTTGCAACATGCCCAAAATATGTCAGATGAAGCTTCAGAATCCTTGACTCCAAGGAGCCCTCCGGCTTCACTCTCTCCAGGACAAACCTGTTTGTTCCCCTAACAGTCCATGGTATATTCAACACTCATCTCCAGCACCACAACTCAAAGGCATCAATTATCTTTCTAGCAACCCTATTCACTGTCCAACACTCTGATGCACGTAATTGCAAAGACGATAGCCCGGATAAGGCACACCTTAATCTCCAGTCTGACGTCGTTGCTCTTCAGTACTCTTGAGAGGTCCCTCACAGCCAACTTTCCCAATGCAATTCGTCTCTTGATTTCCTGGCTGCTCTTACCAAGAGTGTTAATTGTGGAGCCAAGTAAACGAAAACTGTTAACTGTCTCAATCTCTTCATCATCCATACTGATGCTGCCAATTTCCCCGTGGTGAGAATCTTTATTTTCTTGACGTTGAGCTTCAATCCATATAGGAGGGTGAAGTACTTTATGTTCTGCAGCAAGAGCTTAAGGTCCTCCTCAGTTTCAGCAAGCAGGATGTGCCATCTGCTTAACGCAAGTTGTTGATGATTCTTCCACCAATCCTGATGCCACATTCCTCTTCATATAGCCCAGCGTCTCCAATGATCTGTTCTGCATACAGATTGAAAAGGTATGGAGACAGAATACATCCCTGACAAATCTCCTTTTTGATTTTGAACCATGTAGTGTCTCCTTGCTCTGTTCTGACAACTGCCTCTTGGTCCAAGTATAAGTTTCGTATTAGCACAATCAAATGTTCTGGGATTCCCATTCTTCTCAGAGTCAGCCACAGCTTGTTGTGATCCACACAGTCAAAAGCCTTTACATAGACAATGAAGCACAGATAGACATTCTTCTGATATTATTTGTTTTCTGTCAAGATCTGTCTAACATTAGCTATAATATCCCTAGTAACACGAACTCTTCTAAATCTAGCCTGTACATCTGGCAGTTCTCTGTTGACATAACGTTCCAAACGTTTTTGGATCATTTTTCAGCAGAATCTTGCTTGCATGTGATATTAATGATATTGTTCAATAATTTCTACACTCTGTTGGGTCACCTTTCCTTGGAATGGGAACAAATATTGATCTTTTCCAGTCAGTGGACCAACTGGCTGTTCTCCAGATTTCTTAGCACAACTTAGTGAGCACATCCAGGCTAATGTTGAGTTAATTTGTTTACTTACTTCTTCTTTATTAAAATGTGTTCGTTTATTGCTATTGATCAATTGGTTTTAGTTGACTCATGAAATGAACTTCAATTGCAGGCTTGAAAGATATAAAACAATAATATTTTTCATGGTCTAAAGGGTTCCATTAGTTTCTATTGCAGGAATAAGATTGAATGGGTTTATGGTTTGTTTAATTGTTTTGTTTTGTTTCTGTAATTATGTTTCACATTTTCATTCATTTTCTTCAAGAACACCTACAATGATCTATTTTATACTAGCAAACCATTGTGACCATGAACCAACAAGTTCTTCTAGAATTAAGATTTTTTGAAGCAAAGGGTCAAATTCTGCATCCATTCTTGGAGATAATTGTTTTCTTGTGTCCTTGATTCTTCAGATGAATAGAGACAACAAATGCATTTTACCACAAGATTTTTAGACCTCAATAGAGACTTAATGTAAAATTTTCTATTTTCAATACTTAATGCTGTATTTTCTTTTTGGGAAACTGTGGTAGTTGAGCTTTGTGTGCAGTGATAATATGATCCTGAGGCTCCTGGCAGCAGAGATTCCTTCTCTCAAGATGTTTCCTCATGGCTCAGAGTTCTTTTAACTTTGTAGTAAGAAATGCTTCCAATCCAAATTTAAGCTGTCCAAACCCATCAGCTTCTATGTGTGAGAAAGATGGGAAATCTCCTCCCCTGGGATTTTAGGCTCTGAAATATTGTTGGACATTCCACTATGAATCAAATCCAACTTAACAACACCTATATGTAGAGAGACAGCAGAGTTAATAAGTGTCGTCGAGTTGTAGATGACTCATAGAGATGCTGTGAATGAAAGACTTGAACACTTGTATAACATTCATCATATCTCCAAGTTTTATAGAGTTTCTGGAAGCAAAACTATTTCAAACGTTGATGCCACTCCTGCTTCCAAGCTCCCTATGTGTGTCTTTATATATAAATATAAGCTTGGAGAAAGATGGAAATATCCCCTCCAATATGATTTTTTTTTTCGAAGAATGTTCCCAATTATTTTGTTTATTTGCTTACAAAGTTCTTAATCATTGTATTTCACACTATTCTATATTCACATTGTATTTTATACAATTATTCTCATGGGGTATGTTTTATAAAATTAATCTTCATTGAATCTTGCCCATATGTAATTTATTGCCTCTAAGAACCCACTGCAATATCAGCTGTGAGTTGGTTCCAAGTAAATGCCATCTCTTTGGGACCAAATCATAGCTGACCTTCCAGTGGGTTTTTAGAGGCTTTAAATCATGCAGGAGGAGATTGCTCATTTTTCTCCAAGCATGTGTTTATATATAAACACCCACATCAGGAGCTCTGAGGAGCAAGTGGCTTCTGGTTTGGAGGAAGATTCATCAACCACCTGCATTATGCAGAGGACATAACCCTGCTTGCCAAAACAGAATAGTATTGAGCCATTTGCTGCAGAAGTTCAAGAACTGCAGCCTTCAATATGGATTGAAGCTCAGCATCAAGAAAACAAAGATTCTCACCACTGGACTGATTGCCAGCATCATGATAGACAGTGAAGAGATTGAGATCCTTTTTTTCATTTTTATTTTATTTTTAATTTCAATGAAAATTTACAGAGACTTTGGATTTCCATTCATTCATTGTTCCACTTTTCTCCCAACCTCCCAACCTTTCCCCCAGTACACTCCCCTATTGGAAAAGAAAAAGAAAAATTCTTCTATTGTTTTACAATCCCTCCCCCCTGGTCTACTCCACTCTGTAGCTTTCACTCTGGACTCCTGTCATGACAGAAATACCTAATCACATATCCCTTCTAAACAATTTTCTCCCTCATGTGTTTCAATGCAATATACAGTACTGAACCCATCTTTCTGAGTCTCCCCCAACCCTGATGTCAGTCTTGTTTTACGAAAGTGGCACCATGCAGTATTTGTCCTTTTTTTGACTGAGATACTTCACTCATCATAATGTCCTCCAGGGCTACATATTTTGAATAATATTGCATGAGTTCCTTGTTTTTCAACAGTGTAGTATTATTGAGAGTCTTAACAGCTTCATCTTGTTTGGCTCTACAGTTAACACTCTTGTAATAGTCAGGAAATCAAAAGAGTTGCATTGGGAAAATATGCTGTCAGGGACCTCTCTAGAGTAATAAAGAGCAACAATGTCAGTCTAAATAGTAAGGTGCCTTTGGCCCAGGCCATAGTCTTTTCAATTACTTGCTATGTATCAGAGAGCTGTACAATAACTATGATAGAAGAAGACAGATGCCTTTAAGTTGTGATTCTGAAAAAGAGTATTGGATATACTATGGAGTTCAAACAAGCTTTGTCTGGCATACTTTGGGCAACTTGCAAAACAGGACCAGTCCTTGGAAAGGTATATGATGCTTTTGAAGGTTGAGGAACAGCATAAGAGAAAAAGACCCTGGATAAGTTAGACTGAGTGACTTGGGTAATTGTGGTAGGTGTGTCAGAAACAATGAAATTGGATCAAGTTAGAACAGGGCTTCGAGGTGTTGGACACAGGGTTGCAATAAGTCACAAGCAACTTGGCAGCACCATAACGGAAACAGCAACACACACGCGCTCTGGCGTATAGTACTATTGTTCTTTTGAAGTGTATTTAACTGGAATGTCTCTCTGTTTTTAACTCAATTTTGTTGTGATTCATGTTATTAAAACATTTCACTCATTTTCATCGAGCCTAGTAACTTGGATTTGGTTTTAGGTGGAAGCATAATTCCCTAACAACTAAGTCACGTGGTTTCTTTTTGAAGGAAGTTGTTGTTGCTGCGTGCTGTAGAGTCGAAACAACTCACAACTAACCTTCCAGTAGGTTTTTAGAGGTACGAGAGGTGATTGCTCATCCTTCTCTGGCCGAGCAGCCGGCGTTCTTGAACCACACACCTTCGGGATTGTAGTGCAGCTTCTTGTCATTAGGCCAGCAGAACTCCCTCTTGCAAGGTAGTATATGCTATTTTATATCGCTTTCTTATTGTGATCAAGTTGGAACCAACACCTAGTTGCTCTTTTAGCACATTTTCAAAGGCTGGAAATCAAAACAAAGATGATTGCTCATTTTAACTTGTATTTCTCATTTTATTCTTTTCCCTTGATCTTTTTGTGCTTACCTTAATTGTCCATTTCACCTTTCCTCTCACACATTTTGCTACATTTCTCTCTGGACAGTGAATAAGAATGAGAAATGAATCGATGTCTTTGAGTTGTTTTATGGGAAAAGAATACTGAAATTCCATAACTGTAATAAGAAAGGATGTGGAGAGATTGCTATTGTTGTTGTTGTTGTTGTTATGTGCCATCAAATTGCTTGCGACTGATAACTACCCTATATACAACAGCTCTAAACCCTGCTCTATGCTGTGCCAATCACACTGCCTCTGACACACCCATCCCAATTACCCAGGTCACTGAATCAATCCACCTCTTGGAGGGTCTTCCCCTCTTGTGCCATCTCTCCAGCCTCCCAAGCATGATGTCCCTCTCCAAGGACCTGTCCCTCCTTACAACAAATCCAAAGTATGTCTGACAAAGCCCCAGAATCTTTGCCTCCAAGGAGCAGCCTGGTTTAACCCTCTCCAAGACGAAGCTGTTTGTTTTCATCGCAGTCCATGGTACGTTCAATACTCTTCTCCAGCACCACAGCTCAGAGGCATCAATTCTCCTTCTACCTTCCCTAGTCATGTGGAGAGATAGGAACTCTTAAACATTGTGGATGGAATTGTAAAATGGTACAAAATCTGTGCAAGGCAGTTTGACAGTTCCTCACAAAACTGAACAGAGAAATTTCATATGACCCAACATTTTATGACAAGTGCATCAGCCAATTTAATGATAAATCAATTTTTATAGATGCCAAAAGATGAAGAGTAACAAAAATTACCTAACAGTCTGAGAAATTCTGTGTGGATCTGAGAATAGGAAAAGTTATCAAAATTACTCTAAAAAAATGCTTTGTAGCTGTGATACAGCTTTTTCTGTTTTTAGTGATATGGTAAGATTTCTAACTGTTGTTCTTAAAGAGCTATGAATCATAAGCCATTTTATTACATCTAACAACGAAAACATTCAGGTGTTTAATAACACCATCCTGTGTCACTCATTGCAATGATGCTCTGAGAAAGAAGCATCTTTTTAGTGCGTAGCCTGTATTCTCAAGGCACCGACCACACACAAGAATATATTTTCTTGGCACGCAAAGCAGATTTCACAACTGTTCTGAAAACTTCCAGACCCACATCTGGGACAATGGCAATCCTTCTGAGTTAATCATCACTTGTTAGACCAGAGGAAAGCTGAATGAAGTCCTTATACCTGCTCAACATCATAATCCAAAAAGGACTCCAAAGCATTTCTAGGTAATCTATCAAACATTTAGGGATGAGGTAAAAAGTTTGTGATGTATTTAATGTGAAAACTTTGCTTGCAGAGTGTTTGGGGACAATATAGGGAGTAGGACTTATATTTTTAACTTTGTACTGCTCTGATGGCATAGTGGCAAGAAGCTGTATTGCAATCCCAAAGGCACATAATTTGAGACCACCAGCTGCTCCTTGGGAGAATGATGGACAATCTCCTCCTGTTCCATTATTGCCTCAGAAACCTGCATGTGGGTCAGCTATGGGTCACTTCCAGCTCTGTGGTATACAACAACAACAGAGTCATGTAAGTGTCTTTGTTTTTCTCAGGCTAGACAATTGTTGAGTTTTTAAATTGTCAGCTGTTTAAATATTCAAATCACATAAGGTCTATTAAGATAAATATGCATAGATCATTTTTTTCCATCGAACCAATTGGCAATATCAGGATGGATGGTGAAGAGATTTAGATTGTTCACAGCTTCAGTTCCCTTGCATCCTCAATCAACCCTCTTGGCTCCAGTAGCCAGGATTAAAAGAAGTATTATGATGGGATAGTCTGCTGTGAGGGACCTCTCCAAAGTACTCAAGAGCAATGGTGTCTTCTGGAGACTAAGGTGCGTCTGATACAGGCACTTGTTATGCATCAGAGAGTTGAACAGTGACTAAGGAGGATAGAAGGAGAATTGATGCTTTGACCTGTGGTGCTGGAGAAGAGTATTGAGGGTACCATGGACTGCTAGGAAAACAAACAGATTCATCCTGGAAAGACTTAAACCAGGCTACTCCTTGGAGGCAAAGATTCTGAGGCTCCATTTAACATACTTCGGACATGTTGTAAGGAGAGACCGGTCCTTGGAGAGGGACATCATGCTTGGGAGGGTGGAGGGACAGCGCAGGACGGGAAGGCCCTCTATGAGGTGGATTGATTCAGTGACTGGGATAATCGGGATGGGTGTGTCTGAAACAGTGCGACTGACACAGGGCAGAGCAGAGTTTAGGGCTCTAGTACACAGGGTCGCTAGGAGTCGCAAGCGACTCGACAGCAAATAGCAACAACAAGAACAACAACAATGCATAGATCTGTGTTCCATTCAATATTATCCTTCCTTCCAGAATCCCCTGAGAACGCAGATTCCTCATCATAGACTAGAGTTGGAGAATATTCTTCTCAGAGGCAATGACTACAGATAAGACATTCTTCTTTTCTAGGATAGAGGATATGTATGAAAGTGGTTATTTAAAATGTATTTCATTCATCCTGTCTCCTCTCTGTAGGTGTTCATTCTGACATCCAACTAGTACACTCTGGGGTTGAGATGAAAAGCCAAAGACATCAGTGAAGGTATTCAGCAAAGCTTCAGGATATACTTTCACCACAAGTACGTGCACTGGGTGAGAGAGATTCCTGGACAAGGATTTGAATGGATGGGCTAAATTGACCCAGAAGATGATAATAGAAGCTACTCACAGAAATTCCAGGACAGGGTCACCATGAGCAGTGACACCTCCACAGACACAGCCTACATGGAGCTGAGAAACCTCAGATCTGAGGACACAGCCATTTATTAGTGTGCAAAAGACGCAATGTGATAACCGTATGCTGAGTGTGATAAAAACCCCAAAGAAGGAGGCAGCTATCAGAACTGGAAGGCAGCAACAATTTGGGTGACAAATTCCTTAAATAATTCAGAAAGAGAACAATTTAAATATGTAAGAACACTATTAGGAAAACAGAACTTAACTATATACATGTAAATGAATATTAGTTATTGAGAAATTACCACAGCAATACATTTACTGGGAACTACCAGAAATAGACATTAAATTCAGAAGAGGCCATGCCATGAAGGATATCATTGCTAAGTAAGATGGATCTAGGCTGAAACCAGAGCTTATTAGAAGAATATTATTTATACATGTATTATTGACAACTCAAAAGCATTTGACTGTGTAGGTTGTAACAAATTATGACTAACATTGAAAAGAATGGGTATTCAAGAACACTTAATTGACCTCATGTGAAATGTAAACATAGACCAAGAAGCTGTTGTTGAAGCAGAACAAGGTAACACTGTATGGTTTAAAATCTAGGAAGATGGCCATCAGGATTGTATCCTTTCTCTGTATCTACTCAGAATGTATACTGAATAGATCATTCATCAAGCACCACTATATGAAGTGCTTACTACAGAATATTGAAGACTACATCTTTAATATAGAGTACTCCTCAAATTCAAAAAAGAAAAAGTCCTCCTCACCGGACAGTTGAGGAAGATTGAAGTTGTTGATGATTTCATGTCTCTTGTAGCCACAATCAACACCTGTGCTCATCAGCAGTCAATAAATTAAAAAATGAGTTTAACTGGGCAATCTCCCATCAAGGACTTCTCCAAAGTGCTTAAGAGAAAAGATGGCAGTTTCAAGATTAAAGTGAACCAGATTCAAGTCACAAGTTTTTCATTATTTTTATTCTTCTTTAAGATAGACTATGAATAAGGATGACGAAAGAATCAGTGCCTTTCTATTGCCGTTTTGGAGAAGAGTATGTAATATTCCATGAACTGCCTAAAGAATAAACAAGTCTGGGGGAGCTCTGGTGGCCTAGTGGCTAGAAGCAGCACTGCAGTCCTAGAGTCATGCAGTTCGAATCCACCAGATGCTCTGCAGGAGAAAGACAGGCAACCTCCCCCTGTACCAGTCAGATCTGAGTTGATGGTACACAGAAAAAAATAACAAAAACAAAATAAAAATAAAAGGAATAAACCAGTTTGTGTTGGAGGAAGTACAAACTGGATGCTCTTCAGAGATGAGGAGAGTGAAACTTCATCTCACATACATTGAGCCTGTGGTCAGGAGAGGTCAATCCTTCGAGTAAGATATTATGGTAAGGAAGGTGGAAAGACAGAGAAAGGAAGAACTTCCAGTATACAGTAAATTATGAGGACGGCTCTGAATAGGGTAAGGTACAGATCTGTTCATCAAATTTGTCTGGGTCATAACTGACTTGATAGCACCTAACAGCAACAGCATTGTGACTCTTATAGGACAGAGTAGAGCCCTTCACAGAAACAGTCTACCACATCTTTTTCGCATGGGTCAGCTGCTGAATTTACATCGAATACTGTTAATTTGCATTTAATCACTTAACCTTACGGGTTCAACTCATTAACAAAACCTCTGGTAAACATCAAAGCTAGAAACCTAGGATACTTTGTAACTGGGAAGAGAAAAACTTTGAATAATATGCCCTCTATTCTTTAAGGTATAGTGTATGAGTTGTGACAGACACAGGGATGGATGGTTTTCTGTGCCAGGGAAAGGAGTAGAATTCTGTCTGTAGCACCCTACAAACAACAGATCTGAATCCTGTTTTATCCTGTGCCATCCTTACAATCTCTGACACTCTAGAGCTGATTATTACATTCACTGTGTGAATCCACCTAGGAAAGGGTCTTCCTCTCATTCACTATCCTTCCCTCTTTCCAAGCACCGAGTCAAGGAATAGCCTCTCCTAAACAACATGCCTAAGGTATGTGAGATGAAGCTTCTCCATCTTTGCTTACAAGCTGCATTTTCTCAAAAACCATATCTGTTCTTTTGAAAGCCCATATAATATTGCATACTCTTCTCCAGTTAACACAATTGAATTTTCTGGTATTCCCATTCTTGTCAGTGTTATCCACAATTTGTTATGGTGCACAGAGTCAAAAGCCTTTGCACACTCAACAAAACACAGACATTTTTCTGGTATTCTCTGCTTTCTCCAAGATCCCTATGTCGTCAGCAATGGTAGACTCTTCTACATGAAGCTTGTACTTCTGGGAGTTTGCTGTCAATTTACTATTCTAGATGATTCTGAATAATTTTCAGAAGATTTTTCTTGCATGTGATATTAATAATATTGTTTGATAATTTCTACATTCTATTGATTCACCATCCTTGGGAATGGGAACAAATATTAATTTCTTCCAGTCAGTTGGCCATATTTTGGGACACAGCCTAGAAATTTAATCCATGGATGTATATCTGTTGGAATATGTCTGCTGGTATTCCATCAGTTCCTTTTGCCAACATCTTTAGTACACCTTGAACATCTTCCTTTGTTACTATTGATTCTTTATTATACACCATTTTTTGAAAGGTGTCCACAAGAACCAGTTATTATTTTTTGTACTGTAACTCTGTTTATTTCTCTTTTTATCAATATTTTATCAATCATATATATTGTGTTAAATGCTTGTACATTGTTCATATACTCTATCATTTAAATTTCATTTTTTAAAACAATTTATTCTACATTAGTTTGCTTACAAAGTCTCTATACCTTGTCTTTGACACTATTCTTTATACACAATGTATTTCGTATAATAATTCCCACTCATTATGTTGTTTTTTTTTTCACGGATCAGAAAAAGTTTATTTAAAGTAAATATAAAATATTTATATTCAAGTTGATACATATCCTTTTCCAAAAGATCCCCCAGACCTCCAGTCAATGATCTAAGTTTTATTTAAAAGCAGATAAAAGCTTGAACTAGGAGTTAAACTTTTGCTCATTTTGATGATTTTTTGTTTTTTTCAGTAAAACCACTTTTTTTGGGGGGGTTAATAATATTTTTATTTTTTATTTTTTTTTACAGAGGTTGTGTATTTCCATTCATTCAT
>NW_006400075.1:43151-46019 GCF_000299155.1 Elephantulus edwardii
ATGATATCTCATAGTTGTTTTAATTTGCATCTCTCTTAGGGCTAGGGATTTTGAGCATTTCTTCATGTGTTTGTTAGCCAGCTGAATGTCATCTTCGGTCGGCTCCGGTTTTTAAAGCTTCTAAAATAATGTATTAGCAAAAGTTCTGATTCAAAATCCTAGTGTTCGCATCACGCTGTGATCGTCAGTCTCTGTGGAGCATAAAATGCTCTCTGGTATCCTCTCTACGCAGGCTGCTATCCCTCTGGCTCTTCACACTGTGCTCTCCACCTCCGCCATATTCTGCCGTACCCACTCATTATGTTTTATAAAATTAATCACGATTGGATTATGCCCACCATTTCTTTCAGGTCCCCACCAGATCGTTCCTATTCAATTTACTCACCCCTCTACCCAACACATTGTGCAAATCTGTGATTTTGTTCCTACCCATTCCATCCCATCTAGTCCCACCCCTTTCTCACTTGGCATGTTTTATTAGTTATTCTCCTGTTTTTAGAATAATGGTCTTATGCACTATTTATCCTAATGAGATTGATATAGTTCACTCAGTATAATACTCTACAGTCTCTCCCAAGTTATGTACTATTTTTCAGAATTGCTGCTCTTGAGTACTGCATAATATTCCATTGTACAGATGTACAACAATTTCTCAATTAATTCATTTGTGATTAGACTTTTAAGCTGATTCCCTGTTCTTACAATGGTTACTAAGGCTGCTATGAACACTGTTGTATAAATCTGTTTGTGTCTCAGTTCTTATTTCCTTTGCATATATATTCCTAGCAATGCAATGTAGGTCATATGGATTTGTATATTCAGATTTTTTTAGGAAACACCAAACTGTCCTCCAGAGTGGTTGTACCATTTTACAATGATTGCCACCAGCAGATTGCCTACTCTCCACATCCTTTCCAACATTTATTATTTACTATTGTGATGGCATAGTCTGCTGTTAGGGACCTCTTCAGTGTCCTGAATAGCAGTGATATCATTCTGTAGACTAAGGTGTACTTGATACAGGCCATTGTCTTTGCAATCACTTGCTATGCATCAGAGAGCTGGACAATGACTAGGGAGGAAAGAAGGAGAATTGATGCTTTTGAGCTGGGGTGCTGGAGAAGAGTATTGAATGTACCATGGACTGCCAAGAAAACAATCAGGTTCATCCCAGATAGGGTTAAACGGGGCTGCTCCTTGGCGGCAATGATTTTGAGGCTTCTTCTGACATTCTTTGGACATATTGCAAGGAGGGACCAGTTTTTGGAGAAGGAAGCTATTCTTGGGAGGGTGGAGGAACAGCACAGGAGGGGAAAATGCAGTGATGGGGTCATTGAGGTGGGTATGTCAGAGACAGTGAGGTAGGCGCTGGACAGAGCAGAGTTTAGGGCTGTTACACATAGGGTCACTATGACTTGCAAGCGACTCAACGGCACATAACAACAACCCTGATAAACTTTGCCAGTGCTACTGATATGGCATGGTATCTCATTGTGTTACGGAGTTTTATCTCTTATTGCTTGGAATTTTGAACATTTTTTCATGTGTCCATTGGCTATCTGATCGCATCACTCTTGTGAAAAGTCTATTTTTATTTTCTCATCTTGTAATTTGGCTATCAGTCTTTTTCTTTTGGAGGCTGAGGAGTATAAGTATTGCATTGTGGCCTGACAAAATATATTGTATTATTTTAATGTGATTTGTGTCCTAACATATGATTGATTCTGGAGAGTATATCATGTGCCCTTCAGAAGAATTGACTTATAGTTGGGTGCAGTACAGAGAATGTGGTTAATTTCTAGTCTTTGTTTTCATTCCCAGTATCTCAATTTGTGTTGTGAATAGTATTCTAGTTGTATTGCTTTCTCGGTTAGTTCTCTTTGTTACTGTAGGGGAATCTCCCTGTCTTTTAGATATTGACCTTGTAGCCTGCCACCTTACTAAATTGGTCCACTAGCTTTTACAATTGTTTGTGGTGGGTTGTTTGTTTGTTTTTTGTTGATCATATGATCTTTATAAAGCAACAGTTTATCCATCTCTTTGCCAATCTGGATGCCTTTTATTTCCTTCCCTTGTTGTATTGCCCTAGCACGTAGTTCCAATAGAATATTGAATAGAAGTGGTGACAGTGGACATCCTTCTCTCATCCCTGTTCAAAAGGAAAATACTTTTAGTCTTTCTCCATTGAGAATGATATTGGCTCTTGGTTCTGTATATATACTTTTCACTATGTTGACGAACTCCCTTCTATTCCTATTTTGCTGAGTGTCTTAATCGGAAAGGTGTGTTGTGCTTTGGTGTGGTTTTTTTTTTTGTTGTTGTTGTTGTTGTTTTTGTTTTTTTTTATAAAGGTTTTTTCTGAACCAATTTCCAGAATCTTCTTGACATTGAGCCTCAATCCATACTGGAGGCTGCAGTCGTTGACCCTCTGCAGCAAGCACTTCAGGTTCTCCTCAGTTTCAGCAAGCAGGGTTGTGTCATCTACATAATGTAGATTGTTAATTGATCTTCCACCAATCCTAACGTCACATTTTTCCTTATAGAGTCCAGCTTCTCAGACAATCTGGTCTGCAAACAGGTTGAAAAGGCATGGAGATAGGACACATCTCTGGTACACACCTTTCCCAATTTTGTACCATGTAGTGTTTCCCTGCTCTGTTCTGACAACTGACTCTTGGTCCAAGAGTATAGGTTTTGCATTAGAACGATCAAGTGTTTTGGGATTCCCATTCTTCTCAGAACCAGCCACAGTTTGTTTTAATGCATACAGTTAAATGCCTTTGCATAATCAATGAAACACAGATAGACATTCTCCTGGTATTCCCTGCTTTCACTTAAGATCCATCTAACATCAGCTACAATGTCCCT
>NW_006400075.1:47394-60001 GCF_000299155.1 Elephantulus edwardii
TTCAAGACGGATCTAGAAATTACTTTTTTAACTATGAAAGCAACTCCATTTTTCCTCACCTTTTCATCTCCGGAGTAATATATCATATGATCATCTGACTCAAAATGCCCCATGTCAGTCCATCTCATCTCTCCAATGCCTAGTATATCAATATTTATGCCTTCCATTTCTTTCTTAACAATATCTAATTTTCCTACATTCATAGTTCTCACATTCCATGTTCCAATCACTAGTGTCTGCTTACAACTGTTCCTCTTCTTTTTTGTTTCTATACTTGAAAGTTCTACCTCACTTGCCCTCTCTGTTAGTCTACGTGTGTTCTCTTATACATAGGGTTTTCAGAAGCATGCTATTTCAGAAGTGGATAGCGAATCCTTCTTCCTAGTCTGTCTTAACCTGAATGTTCAGATTTAGAGGAGTATCTGACAGATGAGCAATTTATAGAACAGTGAATGATAAATCCCTCATTGTGGAGGTAACCATTAGTTAGAGTGTTGTCCCTGCCCTTGGCCCACTTATTTCCCAGCTCCATCCTCCACCAGAAAACCCCTTCACTTCTACCTAATCCCTTCAGCATTTATCATCCATGTCCAACCCTTTGATCTGACATCTTGTATCTGAAGCTTTCTTGGCTTCTGTGATTCCAAACACGTCAGCTGCTGACACGTCAGCTATCTTATGTTGTAACCAGTGTCTCTTTAGTTGTAATGTCTCCAAAGGAAGGATGATGTGTTCCGTACTTTTTTTAAATTGTGATTTTTTGTGAAAATTTACAGAAAAGATAAATTATCATGCATTCGCTGATCCAAAATTACTTCCCTCCTTATTCCCCCATTTGTTTTGT
Source organism: Elephantulus edwardii (assembly GCF_000299155.1). Taxonomy (NCBI): domain Eukaryota; kingdom Metazoa; phylum Chordata; class Mammalia; order Macroscelidea; family Macroscelididae; genus Elephantulus; species Elephantulus edwardii. The sequence goes on from NW_006400075.1 coordinate 48,239, forward strand.
AATGCCTTTTTTATTCTAGATTACTAATTGTCATACATAATATATCTAATCATGTATTATTTTCAGATATACCTTCTCTTTACATATTGCAGTACAGTGTTTATTTTCAATCTATTTTTTTCCCTGATGCTTCTTAAAGACAAACAAATATGTCTCTCTTGATAATTTGTCATACTCTAGAACAATAATCACAAGCAAAACTGTCTCGGAGCAAGCTTTTCAGGAGAGGCTATCTAATCTTAATTCAGAGTCTTACAGAATTCATTGACTCTTAATTTTCAAGAACTTCAAGTCTTGATACTCTGCACATGTAATGGTCAGTTTGCACATCAGGCATATGGTACATTAGGTCTCATTCCTACTGCTTCTCGAACAGTAACAGATACTCTCCTGCACCTTATCCCTTGAATAAATAAGTTTAGAGCTTATTTAAAGGGTATGCAAATCACCACCACTCTGAAACTCTTCTAGATTTAAAAGCTGATCCCTGACTCTCCATCTGTGAATTCTGCTTCACTATGAACTTACTTCATTCCATTGTGCTGCTGCTGACCCTCCCTTCCTGTGAGTGCTTTGGCCTAGAGATTGCTCAGGCATGAAATTAATGCTGTTAAATTCTTGAATTGGCATTATATTCTTTTTGTGTTTTCTTCCCACAGGGGTTCTTTCTCAGGTCACCCTGAAAGAGTCTGGTCCTGGGCTGCTGAAACCTAATGAGGTCCTATCACTGACCTGCACCATCTCTGGATTCTCACTGAGCACTACTGATACTGCTGTCGCCTGGCTCCGTCATCCTCAAGGAAAGGCACCTGAGTGGCTCTCCCACATATACTGGGATGATGATAAAAGATATGCACCATCTCTGAAGAGTCGGCTCACAATTTCCAGAGACACCTCCAAAAACCAAGTGTTTTTAACTATGACCAACATGAGCCCCACAGACACAGCCATGTACTACTGTGTATGATGAACACAGAGACACAGCCTAGGGGAACGTCCATTCAAAAACCCAGGCAGATTCTCAGATGTGTCCCCATTACTGCATAGGAGAGGACTGTGGTGAAAAACACACTTCCTGTCAGACTCTGGGGTTTCCTCTCCCCACTGAGGAGTCTCAGTGCACACTGAGGCTGTTGAAGACACAGATATAAACAACACTTCTGACCAAAGAACACAAGGAGGATCTACAATGAGAGATACATAGACTTAGAAATGCTTAGTCACTATCTTTGGAGAGGTTATACACTGCATGTGACTGCATCCCTTCAAGGTAGACAATAGTGTATTTGTGTTTGGTATCCTGAAAAATAGGGAAAGTGCATATAGGCTCCAAGATTCACACTGGCTATAAAAATTTAAGAACACACAGTGTTGAGTGGGGGAAGAATGTGCAACAATCAATGAATGAATGAAAATACAAGTTTTCTGGAAACCTTTATTAAAATTATAATTAATATAAAAATATGAAAAAGGAAAATATAAAAATACAAAGTGAGAGAAAAAAAACCCCAACCCTAAACACAAAACAACAAAAACCTCAAAGCATGAAAGTCAAGTATGTATTTGTGGAGATGCTCAGGAATGCAGAACATTTGGGGTTATAGCTACTGAGGTTTTTTGAGAAAAAAACTAAGACCCAGAACCACAGAATAAGGTGCAGATCCATCAAAACCAGAAAGAGGAAATCCATTTCACAAACCCTTTGTAGGGTAAATTTCAAAAACAGATTTAAGAACCTAGAATGGAACATTTTTACCCAAGATATATGGCCTTTATTTGTGTTTTTTAGTATTGTACTACATTGTTAGGTTCCGTTTCAGTCAAGGAATTTCTAAGGAGACAGAACCAACTCAAAGTTGACCTTCTAAGTTTTCAGAGGCTTTCAATTGCACAGTAAAAGATTAGGAACCTTATTGTTCTGTAATTTCCTTTCTAATAATGAATTTCTCTACTTTTAACAATTACATAGTGTGGTGGCATATTAGAACGAACTATGAAATATTTCCTCTCTGGTTGTTGAGGTAGATGTTTAGAAATATTAGTAGTGTATCTTTAAAGGTTTATTTTACACCAGTAGTGAAATCACTTGGTTGTGATCTTCTGTGTTTTAGAAAGCTGTTGTTCAGTTACTTCAAGTAATAAATCCCTTGGATCTAAAGGTCAAATTGTTGGAACGAAAAGGAGACCGGGGCGGGGGGCATGATGATCTTGTCTCATGTTGGATTCTTCAGTACTGTAAACGGCCAGCTGAAGGATGCGGTCCATTGACATAGAAGACTGAGAATTGCAGCATGTCAGCAAGAAGAATGAATAGATTCATACACCTGGCGTGATCAACAACTAACTACAGTGAAATGCCTTTAAACTTCTCCATTATCTAAAACCATGTAAAAAAATCTGTCCCAATGCACCTTGAAGCACAGATTCCCTTATCTATCTCTATATACCAAGGAATTTATGCTTGCTTGCTTGTTTTTCTCTCTGGTCCCGTTCTCTTGAGTCCATGACCTAATACAAATTTGTTTAAATAAAATATTGCATATGACCATTACTGTGAAAATAGAAATATAATAGGGGAGTGGGGGAGATTGGGAGAGCAGAAATTGAATGTATAATAAATTAACACTGTAAAAGATCAGGACAAAGGAGGAGCCTCCAGGGAAGCATTGACAAAAAGACAGGAACTATGTAACTTTTGAAAAATTCAGCAGAAAGAGGAGAAGGGCAGAAGAAGGGGGACCATTTGTACAACAGCCCTAAACCATGCTCTACCCTTACCAATCTCATTGTCTCTGAAAGTTAAACCCCTTTACCCCTGTAATGGAATCCATCCACCTCATTGAGGATTTTCCTTTCCTGCGCTGTCCGTCCACATTCCCAAGCATGATGTCCCTCTCCAAGGACTGGTCCCTCCTTACAACATGTCCAAAGTATGTCAGATGGAGCCTCAGAATCCTTACTTCCAAGGAGCAGCCTGGCTTCACCTTCTCTAGGATGAACCTATTTATTTTCCAGCAGTGCATGGTATATTCAATCCTCTTCTCCAGCAACAAAGCTAAAAGGCATCGACCCTTCTTCTATCATCCCTAGTCATTGTCCAGCTCTCTGAACCATAGCATGTAATAACAAAGACCTTGGCTTGTATCAGGCACACCTTAGTCTCCAGACTGACCTTCAGCTGCTCTTCAGTTCTTTGGAGAGGTCTCTGATGCAGACTTTCCTAAGACAATTCATTTTTCATTTCCTGGCTGCTGTTACCAAGTGTTGATTGTAAAGCCAAGCAAACTAAAGTTGTCAGTCTCTTCACCATCAATCATGATGCTGCCAATCGGCTCAGTTGTGATGCAATAGAGGCCAGTCCTTCGAGTAAGACATGCTAAGAAAGGGGGAAAGATAGAGAAAGGAAGACCTTCAATTAAAAAATGCATTAATACAGTGACTGATACAATAGGGGTCCTATATAAAAGAAGTGATGAGAACAACTCTGTTTTTCATCAATTTATTTTGATCATAATTGACTTGACAGCACCTAACAGCTCATACATTGTGACTCTATAGAACAGAGTAGAACCATTCACAGAAACAAACTACCATATCATTTTCCTATGGGTCAGCTGTTGAATTTACGTCAAAGACTGTTGCATTTACTCACTTAACCACAAGGGCTCAACTTCATTAACAAAACCTCTGGAGAAGGTCAGATTTAGAAACTGAGAATAATTTGTAACTGGGAAAAGAGAAAATTTGAATAATATGTTCTCTATTCTTTACGGATATTGTTGCTGATGTTAGATGGATCTTGGCTGAAAGCAGAGAATACCAGAAGAATGTCTGTGTTTCATTGATTATGCAAAGGCATTTGACTGTGTGGATCATAACAAACTGTGTCTGACTCTGAGAAGAATGGGAATCTCAGAACATTTAATTGTGCTAATGCGAAACCTATACTTGGACCAAGAGGCAGTAGTCAGAACAGAGCAGGGTAACACGGCATGGTTCAAAATTGGGAAGGGTTTACGCCAGGGATGCATCCTGTCTCCATACCTTTTCAACATGTATGCAGAGCAGATTATCCGAGAGGCTGGACTCTACGAGGAGAATTGTGGCATAAGGACTGGTGGAAGATCTATTAACAATCTCCATTATGCAGATGACACAACCCTGCTTGCTGAAACTGAGGAGGACCTCATGCACTTGCTGCAAAGGGTCAAGGACTGCAGCCTTCAGTATGCACTGAGACTCAATGTCAAGAAGACAAAGATTCTCACCACTGGACCAATTGGCAGCGTAAGGATGGATGACGAAGAGATTGAGAGTGTTCACAGCTTCAGTATGCTCGGCTCCACAGTCAACACTCTTGGCACCAGCAGTCAGGAAATCAAAAAGCGTATCGCGATGGGAAAGTCTGCTGTTAGGGACCTCTCTAAAGTACTCAGGAGCAGCAGTGTCTCTTTGGAGACCAAGGTGCACCTGATACAGGCCATGGTATTTGCAATAGCTTGTTATGCATCAGAGAGTTGGACAATGACTAAGGAGGACAGAAGAATTGATACCTTTGAGCTGTGGTGCTGGAGAATGGTACGAATGTACCATGGACTGCCAGGAAAACAAACAGATTCATCTTGGAGAGGATTAAACCAAGCTGCTCCTTGAAGGCAAGGATTCTGGGGCTTCTTCTCACATACTTTGGACATGTTGCCAGGAGGGATGGGTCCTTGGAGAGGGACATCATGCTTGGGAGGGTGGAGGGACAGCACAGGAGAGGAAGACTCTCTATGAGATGGATTGATTCGGTGACTGGGGTAATCAGTATGGGTGTGCCAGAGGCGGTGCGGTTGGCGCATGATAGAGCAGGGTTTAGGGCTGTTGTGCATAGGGTCGTTATGAGTCAGAAATGACTCCATGTCACATAACAACAACAATTCTTTACGTTAAAGCAAATGGATTGTGACTGACACAGGAATGAATGGTTTTCTGGTGTCTGGGGAAGGACTAAAATCCTCAGTCTGTAGCACCCTATGAGCAGCAGGCCAAACACTGTTTTATCCTGTGCCATCCTCACAAACTTTGCACACTAGAACCTAATTTGTTTCAATGACACAGTCAATATGCTTTGCACAGTCAACAAAACACAGACATCTCTTCTGGTATTCCCTTCTTTCTCCAAAATCCCTTTGTCATCTTCAATGATATCTGTGGTGCCATAGCCTCTTCTAAACGTAGCTTATACTTCTGAGAGTTCTCTGTTGATTTACTATTCTAGAAGATTTTGAATACTTTTCAGCAAGATTTTTCTTCCATGGGATAATATTAATATTGTTTGATGGTTTCTACATTCTATTGAATCACCTTCCTTGGGAATTGGAACAAATATACATCTCTTCCAGTCAATTGCCCAGGTAGCTAACTTCCATATCTTAAGACACAGCCTAGAAGCTCATCCATGGATGTATATTTGTTGGAATATGTCTACTGGCATTTTGCCAATATATCTTTAGTACATCTTGAGTATCTTTCTTTGTAACCATTGGGTCTTCATCATACACCACTTTTTGTAATGTTTCCATACAAGCAAATTCTTTTTTTTTTTTGAACACTGACCTTGTTTGTTTCAATTTATTAATAGTATTATCATTCATATATATTATGTTAAATGCTTATACATTATGTCCATACACTGTATTATTTACTTTAAATTTCTTTTATAAAAAAGACTTTTTTTCTATATTGTTTGCTTACAAAGTTAGTGTGCATTGTGTTTCATGCTATTCTTCATACACAAGGTGTTTCATATAATAATTCCCACTCATTATGTTTTGTAAAATTAATCACCATTGGATTCTGCCACCATTACCCTGTCTTTCAGGTCCCCACCAGATGATTCCATTTAATTTTCCCATCCCTCTACCCACCAAATATTGTAACCCTGTGATTTTGCTCCTACCCATTCCAATCTATCTACTCTCACCCCTTTCTCTCTTGGGATGTTTTATTACTTATCTTCTGGTTTTTGCTCCTGTTTTTTTACAGGAGTTATACTTCTGTTTTACAGTAATAGTCTTAAGCACCCTTTTATGAGACTGATATAGTTTGCTCAGCAAACTGCTCTCCAGTCTCTCCCAAGTTATATAGTATTTTTCAAAATTGCTGCTCTTGAGTTATACATAATATTCCATTTTATTAATGTACAACAATTTCTCAATTGATTCAGTTGTCATTTGACATTTAAGCTGATTCCATGTTCTTAACGATGGTGAATCATGCCTCTATGAACACTACGTATAAATCTCTGTTTGTGTCTCAGTTCTACTTCCTTTGGAATATATTCCTAGCAATGAAATCTAGGTCATACAGAGTTTCTATATCCAGAATTTTAAGAGTGATTGTACCATTTTACAATCCCACCAACAGTGTATAAGAGTTCCCACATCTCCATGTCCTCTCCAACATTTATTCCTTACTATCCTGCTAAACAATGTCAGTGCTACCGAGATTATATGGTATCTCTTTGTGGTTTGCATTCCTATCTCTCTTACTGCCAGGGATATTGTACATTTTTTTTTATGTGTCAGTTGGCTATCTCACTCTCTTGCTCTGTGAAAAGACTTTCCATGATTTTTCCCCATTTTGTAATTTTTCAGTTTTTTGTGGTTTTTTTTTTAGGCCCAGGTATATTCTCATTGTGGCCTGAAAAGTTATTTTGTATATGATCAATTCTTAAGAATGTACCATATGCACTTGAGAAGAATTAAGTTTTAATTGGGTGGAATACCCTGAATGTGGTTAATTTCTAGTCTGTATTTAGATTCATTCCCAACATCTCAGTTTGTGTTGTGAATAGTATTCTAGATTTATTGCTTTCTTGGTTCATTCTCTTTGTTACTGTAGAGGAATCTCCCTGGCTTTCTCTATTAATCCTGTATCTTGCCACCCTACTAAAGCGGTTCAGTAGCTTTGACAGTTTTTTTTTTCTATTGAGTCCTTGGGATATTTTATGTACACTATCTTATTATTGGAATATAGTGACTGTTTAACCATCCCTTTGCTGCTCTGGATGCCTTTCATTTCTTTCCTTTGTTGTATTGCCCCAGCAAGTAATTCCAATACAATATTGAATAGAAATGGTGACAGTGGGCATCCCTGTCTGGTCCCTGCTCACATGGAAAATATTTCTAGTCTTTCTGCATTGAGAATGATATTGGCTCATACTTTTAACTATGTTGTGGAAGTTTCTTGTATTCCTATTTGGCTGAGTGTCTAAATGAGGAAGGTGTGTTGAGTTTTTTCAATGGCCTTTTATGTATCAGTTGCCAAAATTATATGTTTCTTACTATTTGCTTTGTTAATGTGATGAATTATGTTGATTTGCTGAGCTTAAATAAATAATGAATGGCCAGGAGAAAGAATACAACCCTGATTGACAGATTTCCAATTTCAATAGTCTCTCTATTATTTAACTTAATTGTGATGGGCTAAAATAATATTTTGGAATCACCATTACTCTTCCCACAGCAAATATCATTTTGTTACTTTTAATATTTTTATTTTTGTGAAATGTCTACAGCAAAGATTGATTTTCATTCATTCAATGATCCAAATTTTTCTTCCTCCTTATTCCCCAAATTGTTTGGTAATGTATATTTTGTTTCAAATTATTAATTGCCATATGTAAAATATCTAGTCATTCATTACTTTCAGATATCCCCTTCCTTCTAGTGCAGTGTTCATTATAAATCCATTTTTGTCCTGCTATCTGTTTCTTGAATACAAACAAATATGTCTATCTTGATAATTTGTCATATCTAGAGCAACAATCACAAGCAAAACAATTTATGAACAAGCTTTTCAGGAAAGGGTATCTAATCTTAATTCAGAGTCTTACAGCATTCATTGACTCTTACATTTTCAAGAACTTCAAGTCTTGATATTCTGCACATCCAACGGTCAGTTTACACCTAGGTATTATGGTCCCTGGGATCCCAACCTTAAGACTTGCTCCTTCTCTAACAGAGACAGATGTTCTTCTGCACCTTACCCCCTGAATAAATAGGTTCAGAGCATATTTAAAGGGTATGCAAATATCCACCACTGTGAACCTCTTCTAGATTTAAAAGCTGATCCCTGACTCTCCATCTGTGAATTTTGCTTCACCATGGACTTACTTCAGTCACTTGTCTTGCTTCTGTCCCTCCCTTGCTGTGAGTGCTTTGGTCCGGAGCTTGATCAGGGATAAAAAGAATCCTCTTAACTTCTTGAATCTGCATTATTTTCTTTCTGTGTTTTCATCCAACAGGGGTTCTTTCTCAGGTCACCCTGAAAGAGTCTGGTCCTGGGCTGTTGAAACCTAATGAGGTTCTATCACTGACCTGTACTGTCTCTGGATTCTCACTGAGCACTTGTAGTATTGGTGTTGCCTGGCTCCGTCAGCTCCAAGGAAAGGCACCTGAGTGGCTCTCCGATATATGGTGGGATGATAACAAGTATTATGCACCATCTCTGAAGAGCTGGCTCACAATTTCCAGAGACACCTCCAAGAGCAAAGTGTTCTTAACCATGACCAACATGAGCCCCACAGACACAGCCATGTATTATTGTGCACGACAAACACAGAGACACAGCCTAGGGGAATGTCTGTTCAAAAATGCAGGCAGATTCTCAGATGTGTCACCATTTCTACAGAGGAGAGGACTGTGGTGAAAACACACTTCCTTTCAGGCTCTGAGGTTTCCTCTTACCATTTATGGGCCTCTGCACACTGAAGATGTTGAAGACACAGATAAACAACACTTTTAAACAAGAAAACAAGGAGGATCCACAAAGAGAGATACATAGACTCAGAACTACTTAGTCAATATCTTTGGAGAGGTTATACATTGCATCTGACTGCATTCCTTCAAGGTAGACAATGGTGTATAGTCAAAATATGTGTTTGGTATCCTGAAAAATAGGGAAAGTGCACAAAACTCCAACATCACACTGGCTATAGTACACAAAGCAGGGTAGGAGAATGTGCAACAATGATTGAAGGGATAAAAAGAAAAGTTTTCTGTAAACTTTCATTAAAATATTAATTCTTGTTTAAAAAATAGGAAAAATAAACAAAAAAGAAAATTGACAGAATCTCTATGCCATTTAAAAAAAAATAACAACTCCCACCATCAACACAAAACAACAAAACCCACAAATAATGCAAGTCAGATATGCATTTGAGGAGATGCTCAGGAAAGCTGAAAATATGCAGCCATAGCTGCTGAGTTGGTTTGAGGAAAAAAAGTAAGGCCCAGAGACACAGAATAAGTTGAAGGTCCATCAAAACCAGAAAGAGGAAATTCCATATCACAAGTACTTTGTAGATTAAATCTCAAAAACTGATTTAAGAGCCTAGAGTGGAACATTTTTATCCAAGATATATGGCCCTTATTTGTGTTTTATAGCATTTTATTACATTGTTCGATTCCATTTCAATCAAGTAATTTCTGTGAATTCAGAACCAACTTATAGATAGCTGGCCGTCCAGGTATTCAGAGACTTTAAATTGTACATAGAGGGTAAGAACCTTATTGTTCTGTAATTTCCTTTCTACTAATGAATTTTTCTGCTTTTAGCAATTTCATAGTGGTGACATGTAGACTGAATTATGAATATTTCCTCTCCTATTGTTGAGGTAGATGTTTAGAAAGATTTGCAGTATTTCTTTAAATGTTTATTTTACACCACCATGAAATCACTTTGTTGTGATCTTCTCTGTTTTAGAAAGTTGTTCAGTTACTTCAAGTAATATATCCATTGCATCTAAAGGCCCAAATTATTGGCCTAACATTGAGTCCAGGGGGAGGGATGATGACTTTGTCTCATCCTTTAGTGCCTTGTTGTGACATGTTGGATTCTTCAGTCCTGTAAACGGCCAACTGAAGGATGTGGACCATTGACATAGAAGACTGAGAGCTGTAACCTGCCAGAAAGAAGAATGAATAGACTCGTACACCTGGCTTGACCAGCAATTAACTACAGTGAAATGCCTTTATCCTTCCCCCTTCCCTTAGACCGTGTTATAAAAACCTGTCCCAATTGGACCTTAAATGGCAGATTCCCTGGTCTCTCTCTCTCTCTCTCTAGGCCAAGGGATCTCACCCAGGAGTCCCCTTACTAAATCTTCCTTTATGCTTACTTGTTGTTTTCTCTCTGGTTCCTTTCTCTTGAGTCTGTGACCTAACACAAATTTGTTTAAATAAAACATTGCATATGACAATTACTGTGAAAATAGAAGTGTAACAGGGAAGTTGGGGAGATTGGGAGAGCAGAAGTGAAATGTATAATAAACCAACACTGTAAAAGATCATGACAAAGCAAGAACATCCTGGGAAGCATTGACAAAAAGATAATATGGCAATTGTAATTAGCAAATATGAGCAGGACCTATGTGAGTGTTGAAAAGCACAGCAGAAAGATGAGAAGGGCAGAAGAAGTCGGAGGGGGAAATCCCATCTACAACCCCAAAATCCACTACAGCAGCAGAGATTAGTGGGCAGGTGTTAGGGGACAAGATGAAGAATATGGAAGGTGCAAAAGGGAATGAAAGAGAATGAGTAGCAAAAGATAATGATCAGTAGAAACCAGTTATAGAAAACACAATGTATATGACCACCAGAGCTCCCTGAACAAATGATTATATGAAGATTAAAACATGACTTTACAGGACTGACCCACGGGTATGAAAATGATTGTATGAAATCTAATTTAAAAAAATAAAAATTGCAGCTCTCTGAGGTAAATATTCTCTTTTAGACTTTATCCAATCGAGTATAGAATGAAGGCAGATGTACAAGCTTTATGTAATGGGTTCTAGTGGTTGTTGTTGTTATGTGCTGTCGAGTCACTTGCAACTCGTAGCGACCCTTTGGACAACAGCCCTAAACCATGCTCTATGCCTTACCAATACCATGTAATATACATGTCTACGACATGTCTATCCGTACACCCCCAGTCATGGAATTCATCCATTCATCGAGGATCTTCCTTTCCTGCACTGTCCCTCTACCCTCCCAAGCATGATATCCCTCTCCAATGACTGATCCCTCCACGTAATATGTCCAAAATATGTGAGATGAAACTTCAGGATCCTTGCTTCCAAAGAGCAGCCTGGCTTCACCCTTTCCAGGATGGGCTTCACCCTTTCCAGGATGGACTTATTTGTTCCCCTAGCAGTCCATGATATATTCCATACTCTTCTTCAGCAACAAAGCTCAAAGGCATCAAATCTCTTTCTATAGTCCCTAGTAATTGTCCAGCTCTCTGAAGCAAGCAAGTAATGGCAAAGATCATGGCCTGTATCAGGGGCACCTTAGTCTCCAGACTGACATTGTTGCTCCTCAGTACCTTGGAGAGTCTCTGAGAGCAGACTTTCCCAATGCAACTTATCTTTTCATTTCCTGGCTGCTGGTACCATGAGTGTAGAACCAAATAAACTGAAGCTGTCAACAGTCTGAATCTCTTCACCATCTATCATGATGCTGCCAATCGGCCCAGGTGTGATAAAAGAGTTAATACTAATTTTGATCATACAGGCTACAGCATTGTTATTGTTGCTGTTGTTGTCAGTGCCCTTGAGTCAACTGCGAATCATAGCGACCCTATGGACAACAGCCCAAAACTCTGCTCTGTCCTGTGTCAATCACACTGTCTCTGACACTCCCACCCTGATTGCCCCAGTCACTGAATCAATCCACCTCATAGAGGGATTTCCCCTTCTGCGCTGTCCCTCCA